>NW_020837965.1:6119253-6562993 GCF_003676395.1 Aethalodelphis obliquidens | reverse complement strand
TATATATATATATATACTGAAAAAATCTATAAAATACTATGTATAACACCCAATTTTTGTTTAAAAATTTAAATGAGATTGATATGTGTTTGACTGGTCATACACATATGCATAGAAAAATTTCTGGAAGTATACAACAAAGTACTTAGCATTATTTTTTTCGTGCTAGGTGGTATTAGCAGATTAAAAAAATTTTTTATTCTATATTTGTTTATTTTTAATTGTTGTGAAATACATATAACCTAAAATTTACCATCTTATCCATTTTTAAGTGTTCAGTTTAGTAGTGTTATGTACCTTCACGTGGTTGTGCAACCAAATACAGAACTCTTTACAAAACTGAAACTACACCCATTAAACAACTACCTATTCCCTCTTCCCCCAGCCTCTGGCAACTACCATTCTATTTTCTGTTTCTATGGATATGACTATTCTACATACCTGATATAAGTGGAATGATACAGTATTTGTCTTTTTGTGATTGGCTTATCTCACTTAGCATAAGGCCTTCAAGATTCATTCATGTTGTAGCAAGTGTAAGGATGTCTTCCTTTTTAAGGCTCGATAATATTCCATTGTATGTATAAACCACATTTGGTTTATCCATTTATCTGTCAATGGACACTTGAGTTGCTTCCGCATTTTGGCTATTGTGGATGATGCTGCTTTGAACATGGGTGTGCGCATATATCTCTTTGAGACCCTGATTTCAGTTCTTTTAGGCCTATGCCTAGAAATGGAATTGCTGGATCATATGGTACCTTTGTTTTTATTTTTTAAGGAACTACCGCACTCTTCTCCATAGCGGCCGCCCACTTTTACAAACCACCACCAGTGCACCAGGGTTTCAGTTCCCCTGCAGCCTCCCCAGCACTTGTTTTCTGTTTTTTGTTAATAGACATCCTAGTGTGCTTGAGGTGGTTCCCTGTTATTTATTTTTGATAAGTGTTGCTATTACTTTTTATATTGAGTGAACGATAAAGATATTTCCATTTTGTAAAAATGGAATGAATTAACAACTTTTTATTTTTCAGTATTTATAATGTTTTCTATAACAGCAGGTACTGCCTTTATTTCAGATGCAGTAATAAATTGTTGGGATATTAGGGTTGTTAGGATAAATGAGAAGCTTGATGCTGAAGGCTGTTTTGAAGTTGTAGTAAGGCACTGTGAATATCATAGTAAACATCTTCATTGTTTTTCAGCACTCGAAGTTGGAAACCCAAGACTTAACAGTCTTAAATGTTAACCACTAATTTTTTGATGGAATATTTTTGCTCAGCCTTTATTGACTAATTAAACTTATGTTTACCAGTGTCTTTTTAAAAAACAACCTGACTTGAGGTGTAATTTACCATAAAATTAATCTGCTTTAAGTGTAAAATTCAGTGATTTTTAGTGAAGTACTGGGTTGTGCAGCTATCACCATAATCCAGTTTAGAACATTCCTATTGCCCCAGTGAGATCCCTTGTGACCAGGACCTTTCTTGACTCTATAGAATTTATGGCAAAAGATTTCTTATAACAGGGCTGTATTTATTGCTTCTCTTCTATCTACTGTACCTCCTCTGTGAAATATACACAAATAGTCAAATAGTGTATATTTTATTTGGGGGACTGTATAGTGATGCTTCTGAAGTGTGTTTGCATTTGCACAGCTTTTAGCAAGGAAGATCTCGCATCAGAGAGAAAATTCTTTCATGTTTATTTTAGAGAGTCCCAATTAAACACTTTGCAGTTTGACTTTAGTTTTTGATCTTTTACAGCTGGTTTATTTTTAGCAGATCATAGTAGCAAAGATTGACAAGCCCTTTCAATTATTTGATGCATATAAATATCAAAACCTTCCTAGGCAGGTCACGCTCATAGATAATTAAAATGAAAAAGAACTAAATAGATAGAACAGTTTATCATTAATAGAGTAATAAATGCAGTTGTAGGCAAAATTGGTATTTTTCTTCTAACTCACCAGAGGGCACTATTTTCTAGTTTATTACTTTTAACTCTGATCTTTTGACATATTATATTCTACTTTGGAAAATTTAAGTCCTTTATTGGGATCCAGATTTGGATCAATTGGAGACTAATGACTGTTTACTATTGCAACTTTCAATTTTTTTGTGACCTGTTTTATAATAGTGTCATTAAAAAAGGATTCTACAAATAAGCCAATCTTAAATGCTTTAGGCGATAGTGTATCTGGCGTAAAATATCTCTTCAGTTTTAGTCTTTTTTTTGCCTAACAGTTCTGTAATCTCACTTTTCTCTTTATTCATGTTAAGGTTTCAGATCGGGTAGAGCGACGGCTTCAAGAAATACAAAGAGAGATGCGTACAGAAAGAGAGCTGGTGGAAAGACGGCAGGATCAACTGGGACTTATTTCTTTGCAGCTACAGGAGGTTTGTGAAAAATACCTTCTTGGAATGTAAATCTTGAGTTTTGGTGGTTATTTAGCTATTGTTAAAATCGTTATAATTCTTTAGTTGTTGCATGTGAAAGTATAGTTCAGTCTGTAGAAGTATAGCATATTGGTTATAGTTCATTGTGTGAAGACAAGCCTACCTGGTTCAAACCCAGAGTCTACGCCTTACTGGCTGTGTGACCTTGGGCAAGTTCCTTCACTTCTAGGCCCATTTCCTCTGTGGAAAATGGAAATAATAATAGTATTTACTTGATCACATTGGTGCAGGGGTAAATAAGTTAATGTGGGTAAAGCACTTAACGTAGTGTCTAGCATGTGCTGAATACATGTTAACTGGAAGTATAATTATTTGGATTAATTTTCTTTGGTGTGAACTAGACCAGGGGTAAACAAACTGGTCTATGGGCTGAATCTGTCCCATTGCCGATTTTTGTAAATAAAGTTTTATTGAAACGCAGCCACTCCCATTCATTTTCAGTTTGTCTGTGGGTGCTTTTGGGACACACCGTTGGCAGAGTTGAGATGTTGTGAAAAAGACCATATGGCCCACAAAGCTTAAAATTAGTATTGACTGGCCCTTTATAGAAAAAGTTTGCAGATCCCTGGCCTAGACTATCATCAAACCAATTCAAAACGGAGGTTACTTACACTTTAGGTAACCTGTTTATTTCGGAATTTTACACTTATGAAGAAGTTGAATAATTAGAACAAAGAATTTCTGTATATCCTTTACCTCGGTTCCCCCAGTATTCATATTTTACCAGACTTGCTTTATTGTTTTATATATGTATCTCCATATATATGTATATCTAAAAATTTTTTTGAGCTAGTTGTTGACATGATGTAAATACTTTTAAATCTAAATAATACAGTGTGTACATTCTCTTCTGTAGTCACAGGAAATTAACATTGGGTCAATACTATGATTTAACCTATAGGGTTTTTAAAAATTTTTTATTTTACATCTTTATTGGAGTATAATTGCTTTACAATGTTGTGTTAGTTTCTGCTGTATAACAGGGTGAATCAACTATATGTATACATATATCTCCATATCCCCTCCCTCTTGAGTCTCCCCCACCACCCTCCCTATCCCACCCCTCTAGTTGGTCACAAAGCACAGAGCTGATCTCCCTGTGCTATGTGGCTGATTCCCGTTAGCTATCTGTTTTATATTTGGTAGTGTATATATGTCAATGCAACTCTCTCACTTCATCCCATCTTACCCTTCCACCTCCCCATATCCTCAAGTCCATTCTGTACGTCTGTGTCTTTATTCCTGTCCTACCCCTAGGTTCATCAGAACCCTTCTTTTTCTTCTTTTTTTTAGTTTCCACATATATGTGTTAGCATATGGTATTTGTTTTTCTCTTTCTAACTTACTTCACTCTGTATGAGAGACTCTATGTCCATCCATCTCACTACAAATAACTCAATTTTGTTTCTTTTTATGGCTGAGTAATATTCCATTGTATATATGTGCCATATCTTTATTCATTCATCTGTTGATGGACACTTGGGTTGCTTCCATGTCCTGGCTATTGTAAATAGAGCTGCAATGAACATTTTGGTACGTGGCTCTTTTTGAATTATGGTTTTCTCAGTGTATATGCCCAGTAGTGGGATTTCTGGGTCACATGATAGTTCTATTTTAAGTTTTTTAAGGAACCTCCATACTACTCTCCATAGTGGCTGTATCAATTTACATTCCCACCAACAGTGCAAGAGGGTTTGCTTTCTTCCACACCCTCTCCAGGATTCACTGTTTGTAGATTTTTTGATGATGGCCATTCTTACTGTTGTGAGGTGATACCTCATTGTGGTTTTGATGTGCATTTCTCTAATGATTAGTGATGTTGAACATCCTTTCATGTGTTTGTTGGCAATCTGTATATCTTCTTTGGAGAAATGTCAGTTTAGGTCTTCTGCCCATTTTTGGATTGGGTTGTTTGTTTTTTTGATCTTGAGCCTGCATGAGCTGCTTGTAAATTTTGGAGAATAATCCTTTGTCAGTTGCTTTGTTTGCAAATGTTTCTCCCATTCTGAGGGCTGTCTTTTTGTCTTGTTTATGGTTTCCTTTGCTGTGCAGAAGCTTGTAAGTTTCACTAGGTCCCATTTGTTTATTTATTTATTTTTTTCCATTTGCCTAAGAGGTGGGTCAAAAAGGATCTTGCTGTGATTTATGTCAGAGTGTTCTGCCTATGTTTTCCTCTACGAGTTTTATAATGTCTGGCCTTATATTTAGGTCTTTAATCCATTTTGAGCTTATTTTTGTGTGTGGTCTTAGGACGTGTTCTAATTTCATTCTTTTACATATAGCTGCCCGGTTTTCCCAGCACCACTTATTGAAGAGGCTGTCTTTTCTACATTGTATATTCTTGCCTCCTTTCAAAGATAAGGTGACCATATGTGTGTTGGTTTATCTCTGGGTTTTCTATCCTGTTCCACTGATCTATGTTTCTGTTTTTGTGCCAGCACCATATTGTCTTGATTACTGTAGCTTTGTAGTATAGTCTGAAGTCTGGGAGCCTGATTCCTCCAGCTCCTTTTTTCTTTCTCAAGATTGCTTTGACTATTCGGGGTCTTTTGTGTTTGCATACAAGTTGTGAAATTGTTTGTTCTAGTTCTGTGGTAGTGGTAGTTTGATAGGGACTGCATTGAATCTGTAGAGTGCTTTGGGTAGTATAGTCATTTTCACAATGTTGATTCTTCCAATCCAAGAACATGGTATATCTCTCCATCTGTTGTATCATCTTTAATTTCTTTCATCAGTGTCTTAAAGTTTTCTGCATACAGGTCTTTTGTCTCCTTAGGTAGGTTTATTCCTAGGTATTTTATTCTTCTTGTTGCAGTGGTAAATGGGAGTATTTCCTTAATTTCACTTTCAGATTTTTCATCATTAGTGTATAGGAATGCAAGAGATTTCTGTGCATTAATTTTGTGTCCTGCTACTTTACCAAATTCATTGATTAGCTCTAGTAGTTTTCTGGTAGCATCTTTAGGATTCTCTATGTATAGTATCATGTCATCTGCAAACAGTGACAGTTTTACTTCTTCTTTTCCCATTTGGATTCCTTTTATTTCTTTTTTCTTCTCTGACTGCTGTGGCTAAAACTTCTAAAACTATGCTGAATAATAGTGGTAAGAGTGAGCAACCATGTCTTGTTCCTGATATTAAAGGAAATGGTTTCAATTTTTCACCATTGAGAACGATGTTGGCTGTGAGTTTGTCATATATGGCCTTTATTATGTTGAGGTAAGTTCCCTCTATGCCTACTTTCTGGAGCGTTTTTATCATAAATGGGTGTTGAATTTTGTCAAGCTTTTTCTGCATCTATTGAGATGATCATATGGTTTTTCTCCTTTGGTTTGTTAATATGGTGTATCACATTGATTGATTTGCCTATATTGAAGAATCCTTGCATTCCTTGGATAAACCCTACTTGATCATGGTGTAGGATCCTTTTAACGTGCTCTTGTATTCTATTAGCTAGTATTTTGTTGAGGATTTTTTCATCGATATTCATCAGTGATATTGGTCTGTAGTTTTCTTTTTTTTGTGAGGTCTTTGTCTGATTTTGGTATCAGGGTGATGGTGGCCTCGTAGAATGAGTTTGGGAGTGTTCCTCCCTCTGCTTTATTTTGGAAGAGTTTGAGAAGGATGGGTGTTAGCTCTTCTCTAAATGTTTGATAGAATTTGCCTGTGAAGCCATCTGGTCCTGGGCTTTTGTTTGTTGGAAGAGTTTTAATCACAGTTTCAATTTCAGTGCTTGATTGGTCTGTTTATATTTTCTCTTTCTTTGTGGTTCAGTCTCGGAAGCTTGTGCTTTTCTAAGAACTGGTCCATTTCTTCCAGGTTGTCCATTTTATTGGCATAGAGTTGCTTGTAGTAATCTCTCACGATCCTTTGTATTTCTGCAGTGTCAGTTGTTTCTTCTCCTTTTTCATTTCTAATTCTGTTGATTTGAGTCTTCTCCCTTTTTTTCTTGATGAGTCTGGCTAATGGTTATCAATTTTGTTTATCTTCTCAAAGAACCAGCTTTTAGTTTTATTGATCTTTGCTGTTGTTTCCTTCATTTCTTTTTCATTTATTTCTGATCTGATCTTTCTGATTTCTTTCCTTCTGCTAATTTTGGGGTTTTTTTGTTCTCTCTCTAATTGCTTTAGGTATAAGTTTAGGTTGTTTATTTGAGATTTTTCTTGTTTTTTGTTTGATGGGTTTTTACCTTGCTCCTCCTTCTGCTATGTGTTTGTCTGTCTTCTCAGTTTGCTTAACTTAGTGTGTTTTGTGTCTCCTTTTCTCAGTCTACAGGTTCATAGTTCCCGTTGGTATTGGTGTCTGCCCCCAGTGGCTAAGGTTGGTTCAGGGGCTTGTGTAGGCTTCTTGGTGGAGGGGACTGGTGCCTGTGTTCTGTTGGGTTGGGCTCGATCTTGTCTTTCTGGTGGGCGGGACCACATCCGGTGGTGTGTTTTGGGGTGTCTGTGAACTTGGTATGATTTTAGGCAGACTCTCTGCTAATGGGTGGGGTTGTGCTCCTATCTTGCTAGTTGTTTGGCATGGGGTGTCCAGCACTGGAGCTTGCTGGCTCTTGAGTAGAGCTGGGTCTTAGCATTGAGATGGAGGTCTCTGGGAGAGCTCTTGCTAATTGATATTACGTGGGGTCTGGAGGTCTCTCGTGGTCCAGTGTCCTTAACTTGGCTCTCCCACCTCAGAGGCTCAGACCTGACAGCAGTTTGGAGCACCAAGACCCTGTCTACCACACGGCTCAGAAGAAGAGGGAGAAAAACAGAAAGAAAAAATAAAATAATAAAAAAAATAAAATAATTAAAGTAAAATAATTATTAACATAAAAAATTAAGAAGTAAAGAAAGAAGAAGAGAGCAACGAAACCAATAAACAAATCCACCAATGATATCAAGTGCTAAAAACTATACTAAGACAAACATAAAAATCAGAAACAAGGCAGTCACAGACAGCAAACCCCAAGTCTACAGTTGCTCCCAAAGTCCACTGCCTCACTTTTGGGATGACTCGTTGTCTATTCAGGTATTCCACAGATGCAGGGTACATCAAGTTGACTCTGGGGATTTAATCCACTGCTCCTGAGGCTTCACGGAGTAATTTCCCTTTCTCTTCTTTGCACAGCTCCTGGGGTTCAGCTTCGGTTTTGGCCTCACCTCTGTGTGTAGGTTGCCTAAGGGTGTCTGTTCCCTGCCCACACAGGAGGGGATTAAAGTAGCAGCTGATTAGGGGCCTCTGGCTCACTTAGGCCGGGAGGAGGGAGGGGTATGGAATGCGGGGCGAGCCTGTGGCGGCAGAGTCTGGCATGACATTGCAGCAGCCTGGGGCATGCTGTGTGTTCTCCCAGGGAAGTTGTCCCTGGATCACGGAACCCTGGCAGTGGCGGGCTGCATAGGCTCCAAGGAGGAGGGATGTGGATAGTGACCTGTGCTCTCACACAGGGTTCGTGGTGGCTGCAGCAGCAGCGTTAGCATTTCAGCTCATCTCTGGTGTCCGCACTGATAGCTGTGGCTCGTGCCTGTCTCCGAAGATTGTTTAGGCGGTGCTCTGAATCCCCTTTCCTCTCGCGCCCCGAAATGATGGTCTCTTGACTCTTAGACAGTTCCAGACTTTTTCCTGGACTCCCTCTCGGCTAGCTGTAGCACACTAGCCCCCTTCAGGCTGTGTTTATGCAGCCAACCCCAGTCCTCTCCTTGCCGTCTGACCTCTGAAGCCCGAGCCTCAGCTCCTAACCCCCACCCGCCCCGGCGGGTGAGCAGACAAGCCTCGGGCTGGTGGGTGCTGGTTGGCACCGAACCTCTGTGCGGGAATCTCTCTGCTTTGCCCTTTGCTCCCCTGTTGCTGCGCTCTCCTCTGTGGCTCCAAAGCTTCCCCGCCCACCCCCTGTCTCTGCCAGTGAAGAGGCTTCCTCGCGTGTGGAAACCTTTCCTCCTTCACAGCTCCCTCCCACTGGTGCAGGTCCCATCCCTATTCTTTTGTCTCTGTTTTTCCTTTTGCCCTACCCAGGTATGTGGGGAGTTTCTTGCCTTTTGGGAGGTCTGAGGTCTTCTGCCAGTGTTCAGTAGGTGTTCTGTAGAAGTTGTTCCACATGTAGATGTACTTTTGATGTATTTTTGGGGAGGAAGGTGATCTCCATGTCTTACTCCTCCACCATCTTGAAGCACCCTCCAACCTATAGGTTTTATTCTGATTTTGCCACTTAAAGTTCTTTTCTGGTCCAAGATACAATACAGGATTACATATAGCATTTGACCATCATGTCTCTTTAGTCTCCTTTAATCTGGAACAGGTTTTCAGTTTTTCTTTGTCATTCATGACCTTGACAATTTTGCAGAGTACTAGCCAGTTATTTTGTAGAATGTCTTTTGTTTTAGGTTTGTTGATTTTTTTCCTCATGACTAGATTAGGTTATAGGCTTTTGGCAGGAAACCCAGAGAATTGTTGCGTTTTTCCCAGGATATCATATCGGGGGCATGTAGTGTTGATTTGTCCCAATACTGGTAGAAACTGAACATTGGTTAAGGTGTTGCTTGCCAGGCTTCTCTACTGTGAAGTTACTGTATTATGCCTTTTAAATTATTTGTCTTATGGGGAGGCTCTTTAAAACTTGAAAATTGCTTATTTCTCATCAAATTTTCACCTACAAATTTTAGCAGCTATTGATGATTCTTTTGTGAAACAGTTACTGCTATAGGTGATACTAAACAGTGATTTAAAAAATATTCTGTCATTTCTTTCACATTTATTAGTTGGATTCCTACTGTCAGGAAGGGCTTGTCTTTTTCTCCACTCATTCATTCATTGATTCATTCATTATTATTGGTATAGGTTTGTGAATTCTCATTATATTGTTTATGTTTTATAACTGTCCTAGAAAACTTGTGTTTCCTTTTAAATGTTTCTTAGATTTATAAAGTGTAAAAAATTAGAAACAGCAAGAAAACCAAAAGATTTAAAAACAAAACGAACGTTTTTTTCTTTTACAAAGTGGTTTTCTCTAAAAGTGATGTTCTACAGATGCACTTACGTGTGCTTGAAGATCATTAACCCTTTTAAATTGACAGATTAAAAATTTTTTTAAGTATTAGGAGACATGCCAGTTGAAAATTAGGAACAAAAATTGCAAACCTGAAATTATAATGTAAGCTGACAGAAAACAAAAGCAGATCTTTCTAAAATTCCATTTCACAAAAGGAAGCATACCCTTGTTAGTCGGTAATTACTTTGAAGAGGATACTTTGTTGAATAATTAGATACAGCATGTGGGTAGCCTTTTTTTTAAACCTTGATTTTTATACATTTTTTCTCAAAGCACATTGCATCTGGTGAGCATAAGAATAGTACTGAAATGACAATTGTTCTTTTTTGCGAGAGAGAATTAGAGAAGTTTTACATGCTTATATGCTATTCTCTTTGCAGGATGCACAAAATTACAAAGAAAGAGGGAGAGGAAGATTGCTTCCCACCCCTATTCTTGAGAAACCAGAGCCTGAATATTTGCATTGTAATTGTCAATTTGACTAAAAGCTTGAGCAGTGGTTTGGAATTCCATCTCTGACAGTACAATAGAGGATCACTATTGATAAGAAATGTTTAATTTCATATTTTGTCACTTTAATGTAAGTGGTGACCTATATGCTTTTAATAGGTGGTTTTGGATTAAACAGTGCAATGGAAACTGGAAAGGATTAATTTAGCCTGATGCGTTTTCCTACTCACAAGTTAAGTGGCTTAGACTATTCTGGAAGGGTCACGTTTAAGGAGAGAAAATACTTTGCTTTCTTTTTGATATTAAAAGATACTTATGGCTATATCTATACTGTATGATAATAGTAATTTATATATTTTGTTTCTGGCTATGGTGAAAAATTGAATCTGTGGGTGAGTAAGTAGGCCTGGACTTTTAGCCACTATGTTCTCCTGCCTCCCTAAAATGTATAATTCAGTGTTAGTGAAAATTATGACATTCAAAAGTCATAATCTCTTAATTAGCAGTAATCATTAAAAATTCCAGAATGTTGGAGATTTCTAGGTATAATGTATTATAGGGTGTCAATCGGTGGTTTTGGCTAATAAAACTTGCTTCTTTTTAGTGATCTAATGAGGTGCTTAGGTCCTCGGAGCTTTATCTGTTCCCATTTAATGAAAATCACAGTATTAGTCATCGGAAATTGGTTGAGGGAAAGCCACTCTCCTTTTCTTGTTTAGAGTTTTTAAAGAATTGTTCACTCTTTTCTGTTCCTTTTTTTCTTCTCCTTCTTTTCTTTCTTCCTGGTCTAAGCAAAAGGGCTAAGCTCATGCTCTGGAATCCACTTCCCTTGGTGAAGCTCAGCTACTTATGTGCTACTGCTGGCACATGAACGTCAGATTTTCTTAACTTGGTGAGGGCCTTATCTGGCCTTCAGAACTCATATATCACATTTTAAACAACATTGTTTTCATTTCTCAGTAAAGGTCTCTTTAGAGAGATGAATGTTTTATTAGTTGTGCAATAATATTCTTTTCACATACCTTTAAAAAAAATCTCTCTATATTTTTAACTAAGGTATAGTTGATTTACAATGTTCTGTTAGTTTCTGGTGTACAGCAAAGTGATTCAGTTATATATATATATATATATATGTATTTTTTTCAGATTATTTTCCATTATAGGTTATTGCAAGATATTGAATATAGTTCCCTGTGCTATACAGCAGGACTTTGTTGTTTATCTATTTTGTATATAGTACTGTGTATCTGTTAATTCGAAACTCCTAATTTATCCGTCCTCTGCCCCCTTTCCCCTTTGGTAACCATAAGTTTGTTTTCTATGTCTGTGAGTCTATTTCTGTTTTGTAAATTCATTTGTATCATTTTTCTTTTTTAGATTCCACATATAAGTGATATCAGGTGATATTTGTCTTTCTCAGACTTACTTCACTTAGTACGATAATCTTTAGTTCCATCCATTTTGCTGCAAATGGCATTATTTCATTCTTCTTTATGGTTGAGTAATATTCCATTGTATATATGTACCACATCTTCTTTATCCATTTCTCTATTGATGGACATTTAGGTTGCTTCCATGTCTTGGCTATTGTAAATAATGCTGCTTTGAACATTGGGGTGCATGTATCTTTTCAAATTAGAGTTTTTTCTTCTCCAGATATATGGAAAGAGTGGCATTGCTGGACCATATGGTAATGCTACTTTTAGTTTTTTAAAGAACCTCCATACTGTTCTTCATAGTGGCGGTACCAATTTACATTCCCACCAACAATGTAGGAGTGTTCCCTTTTATCCACATTCTATCCAGCATTTATTATTTGTAGACTTTTTGATGATGGCCATTCTGACCGGGATGAGGTGATACCTCATTGTAGTTCTGTTTTTTTTTTTTGCGGTACACGGGCCTCTCACTGTTGTGGCCTCTCCTGTTGCGGAGCACAGGCTCCGGACGCGCAGGCTCAGCGGCCATGGCTCACGGGCCCAGCTGCTCCGCGGCATGTGGGATCCTCCCAGACCAGGGCACGAACCTGTATCCCCTGCGTCGGCAGGCAGACCCTCAACCACGGCGCCACCAGGGAGTCCCTCGTTGTAGTTTTGATTTGCATTTCTCTAATAATTAGTGTTGTTGAGCATCTTTTCATGTGTCTGTAGGTAATCTGTTTGTCTTCCTTGGAGAAATGTCTCTTTAGGGCTTCTGCCCAGTTTTCGATTGGGTTGTTTGTTTTTTGGATATTGAGCTGTATGAGCAGTTTGTATATTTTGGAAAATAATCCCCTTTCGGTCGCATCCTTTGCAAATATTTTCTCCCATTCCATAGGTCATATTTTTGTTTTGTTTATGGTTTCCTTTGTTGTGCAAAAGCTTTTAAGTTTAATTAGGTCCCATTAGTTTATTTTTGCTTTTATTTCCATTACTCTAGGAGGCAGATCCAAAAAAATATTGCTGTGATTTATGTGAAAGAGTGTACTGCCTAAGTTTTCCTCTAGGAATTTTAGAATATCTGTTCCTATTGGGTTGACCAAACAGTTCCTTTGGTTTTTAAAGTAAAAATGAAAGACACATTTTTCATTTTCACCAAGAACTTTATTGAACAACGGATTCAGCATTTTGTTCCACTACCTTCTGCCATTTTTTCATGCAGCTTCATAATTCCATCTTCCTAAAACGTTTTATCTTTTTGAGCAAAGAACTGTTCCAGGTGTTTTTTACAGTCTTCCAGAAAATTGGCATTTTTTCCATTAAGAGAATTCTGTAAAGACCAAAATAAATGGCAATCTGAAGGTGCAATGTCTGGTGAATACGGCAGATGAATCAGAACTTCCCAGCCAAACTGTAACAGTCTTTGCCTGGTCATCAAAGAAGCATGTTGTGTTGCGGTATCCTGATGGAAGATTATGCGTTTTCTGTTGACTAATTCCAGACGCTTTTCGTCGAGTGCTGCTTTCAGTTGGTCTAATTGGGAGCAGTACTTCTTGGAATTAATCGTTTGGTTTTCCGGAAAAAGCTCGTAATAGAGGACTCCCTTCCATTCCCACCATGTACACAACTTCACCTTCTTTGGATGAAGACCGGCCTTTGGTGTGGCTGATGGTGGTTCGTTTCACTTGCCCCACCATCTCTTCCGTTCCACATTGTTGTACAGTATCCACTTTTCATCACCCATCACAATTTGTTTTAAAAACAGAACATTTTCGTTATGTTTAAGTAGAGAATCGCATGGGGAAATATGGTCAAGAAGGTTTTTTTTGCTTAGCTTATGTGGAACCCAAACATCAAAGCGATTAACGTAACCAAGCTGGTGCAAATGATTTTCAATGCTTGATTTGGATATTTTGAATATGTGAGCTATCTCCTATGTGGTGTAACGTTGATTGTTCTCTATAAATGTCTCTATTTGATCACTATCAACTTCAACTGGTCTACCCGACCCTGGAGCATTGACCAGTGAGAAATCTCCAGCACAAAACTTCGCAAACCACTTTGGACATGTTCACTTAGTCACAGTGCCTTGTCCATACACTGTACAAATCTTTTTCTGTGTTTCAGTTGCATTTTTACCTTTCTTGAAATAATAAATCATAATAGGCCGAAAACATTGTTTTTTTTCTTCCATCTTCAATATTAAAATGGCTATACAAAAATTCACCAGTTTTGGTAAGTTTGTTTTAAAATGCACACTGATATGACAGCTGTCACAATACAGTCTAACAAAATTGTTTCGAATGAAGTTAAAGACAACTAAGTGCTACTGGAGCCATCTTACGGAAAAAAACAAATGCACTTTTTGGTCAACCCAATACATTTAGGTCTTTAATCCATTTTGAGTTATTTTTGTGTATGGTGTTAGAGAATGTTCAAATTCCATTCTTTTACAGGTAGCTGTCCAATTTTCCCAGCACCACTCATATAGCTCTTTTAAATTTTGAATGGTTGTTCTCTGAACTTTTACTAATTGCATTCAAATATTAAGCCTGTAACCATCAGTCTTTCCTTGTTGAACCAGTGTGAAAACAATAAAGTGTTTGTTTAACATTAGGGTACATTTATCGTCTTACTAATTCCTTTTGATCAGACACTTGATAGTAAGGTAACTTTGATTAGTTAAATTTAGCGGCATGAGGTAGGAACGGACATGATGAAAGAGGTATTTATTAGACGGTAAGCCCAAATGAGAACTCTTTTGCAGGTACAGAATTTACATAAATCTTAGATAACATTTCTAACTCTTGACTATGGCATCTTGGGAATTCCTGACTTGTTTTTCTTATTAGCTCTTTCTTATAAATTGAATGTTATTTGTTCAATTGAATTCCATAAAATGAAAATCATGAGATAAATGCTGGGTGTATATTTGTATATGTTTTTCAGAGCATTTTGTAGCATATTAAAATACTAGTTCCCTGATCTTCCCCCACCAAGAATATTCCATGCTTGCATATAACCTAAAGTGAATCAGGTTCCTTAAGGTTTAAAACTGTTTCATGGAGAATGGGGCAGGCAGGGCATGGAATCTTAATAGAAGATAGTGAAGTCTAAGTGAGGAATTGAGTGTAATGTGGGAGCTAGGCTCAGTGGTTTTCAGTCTGTGCTCTGATAGAAAACCAGATTATGTGAGTCTTGTCAATAAAATAAGGCCATATACAGAAAAATTAATTGATAGATTTATTTCCCCCAGTATTTTCCTTCATCTTTTGGCATCTGTATCAATTGTGAAAAACCTAATGAACAAATAGCTATTCATTCCTTCCCAGAAATGTCATTGTGGCTCCAGA
Source organism: Aethalodelphis obliquidens (assembly GCF_003676395.1). Lineage (NCBI taxonomy): Eukaryota > Metazoa > Chordata > Mammalia > Artiodactyla > Delphinidae > Aethalodelphis > Aethalodelphis obliquidens. The sequence goes on along the minus strand of NW_020837965.1, from coordinate 6,548,289 downwards.
GATGCTGACTGATATGGCTACTTCAACTAAGAAAAGCCTTGGGTACTGTTTATTAATGTATTTAGAGTGGACTCATTAAGGGAGAAGCTTCCACTGAAGCCAAGAATGTTTTCCTAATGTCCTCTTAATAGCTTTACCATCTCCCTTGAGACTTCTGAGCCAGTTCAGAGGAGATCCTAGTCCGCTAAATGTTTTAACATGGCCTCCTTAACCCTTTCTCCCGCTCTTCCTTTAGAGACTCCCCTACTTGATTTGGAATTATGGAGGCCTTTCTGAGTCTGCTAGATTTTAGACTCCCTTCACTTACCTTTCCAAGGATGAATTACAAAACTTTTGTAGGTATGCCCCACATTTTCACATATTTACTTCATAGTGTAAGCTTCCCTTTCCCAATTGATATTATTAGATACTTTTTTTTTAAGTGCACATTAAATCACCCTCACATTGAACATACCAATAGCCTCCCTGGACGTTGAGAAAAAACAGTGGAATTTACAAGTAAAGGAGAGTTTAAAAGTAAAACACAAGTTCTGAGGAAAGCACAAGGAAAGCTCGGAGGAGGCACCTCAGTTTTGCAATTGTTGGGATATGAGCTGGAGAATTCAGTCCTTTGTCAGGCTTAGGTGACCAGGTGGAGTATAATAGGCAGAGAGTGACCCAGGCAGGGTTACACACAGGGCCCCAGACTAACAAGGGGCTGAAAGCACTGACTATCACACCAGAAAAACCACATATGTACTACTCTGTAGGAGAACGTGCGTAGCAAGGGAAAATTCAAAAACTTATGCTCTAGTGTTCGTTCTTTAGGGGGTGAAACTGTGTGTGTAGAAGAAATTTGGGCCTTATTTTGAGTCATGATTTTTATTCTTTTAATGAACCTTAATCCCATTGACTATTTTTCTCCTTCTTCTGCAAAGATGGCTTTTTTTCTTTTCACTGTTCAGTTTCTGGTAATATATACTGTGTGAGGTGAGGTTTTTAGTCTCAGATTATTACTGTTAATTACCATTTCTTGATATATTGTTGCTTTTAATTGTACTTGTTTGGAGAATTTTTTATTTCTAGCATTTAACATAGTAGGCTCTGAATAAATATTTGTTGAATTCTTTAAGTAGTGACCGTACTGATGCATTGGTTTTTAAAATAAATTTATCTATTTATTTATTTATATTTTTGGCTGCGTTGGGTCTTCGTTGCTGCGCACGGGCTTTCTCTAGTTGCAACGAGCAGGGGCTACTCTTCGTCGCGGTGCATGGTCTTCTCATTGTGGTGGCTTTTCTTGCTGCAGAGCACGGGCTCTAGGTGCGTGGGCTTCAGTAGTTGTGGCGTGCGGGCTCAGTAGTTGTGGCTCACGGGCTCTAGAGCGCAGGCTCAGTAGTTGTGCCGCACGGGCTTAGTTGCTCCGCAGCATGTGGGATCTTCCTGGACCAGGACTCAAACTTGTGTCCCCTGCACTGGCAGGCGGATTGTTAACCACTATGCCACCAGGGAAGACCCTGATGCATTGTTTTGATCCAATGTTTAACTAGTTTTGTTTCTCATATGGTTGTTTTCTTTTAACATTTGCATTTAGTATAAAAAGTATTTTTTACATTTAATTTAAATAAATGCATAACTAAATGTGTTCCTATCATAAATGCTTGTACAAATAGCCTCTTTTTTTAAATGCATCTTTATTTATTTATTTGCTTGGCTCATTTTTTCCCTGTTTCTTCCCCTCTGTTCTTTTCACCATCAATCACTACCCCTACTCCCTAAAATAAAAAGAACTAGTGTAAACAGCCTGGGATATCCCTTTATATTTTTCTTTGTGCTCTTAATTATCCTGGACAGATACGTATAAACTATTAATATATACACCTTTGTGTGTGTGTATATATATATATATATAGGGGCTTTTTTTGGTATGTTTTTATTTTAATAAAAACTGATGACATTGTATATACATTTCTGCATCTTGCTTTCTTCTCTCATCAATACTTTCTGGAAATTCCTCCAACTAGCTGATGTTGTTCCAACTTAATCTTTTATTACCATGGACAGATCTTTTATTATAATAGATGTTACCAGATTATTTTTCCAAATGGTTCTGACTCTCCACGTTTCTGTCAGCAAAATGGCTGAGAATGGCCCTTTTCCCCGCATTCCTACTGTTAATAGTGGTTATAATTCTTTTTAATTTTTGCCAAGCTGATGAGGATTAAGTGTTAACTCATTTTTATGTTTATTTGCATTTCCTATTAGTGAATTTGAACATCTTTTCACAGATTTGCTGGCAGTTTTCATTTGTGCCTATACAGATGGCCTGTTTATAAATTTTGCTCATTTAAAAATACTGGATTATTTGAGTTTTCTTCCAGGAATTTAACTTTTTTAATGGCAGGAGGAAGGAGTCTTAAGTTATTTCTTATGTGACTGATGAGTTGCCTCAGCATCCTTTCTGAATAATTTCTTCTTTTCTCTCTGGTTTAAATGCCACTTCTGCTTTACAGTGTTGCATGATATCTGAGTTCTATGTGCTTTGATCTGTTTGTCTATCCCTGAACTGATAACATGTTGTCTCCATTATTAGAGCTTTCATTATAATTTGGTAAATGATAATGAAAGTCTCTTGTCATGTTCCATGAAAAATTCTGCGGGCATTTTGATTGTAATTGTATTAGATATGTAGATTAATTTGAAGAGAAGGTGTTTTCTAATGTTCTTCAATAATGTTTTATAATTGTCTTATAACAATCTCGTACATCTTAGACTTATTCCTTGGTACCTTATGGTTTTTCTTTTTAATTGTTTGTGGGGAATATTTTCTTTTATTGCAACTCTGATTGGTTATTTGTAGTATACAGGAGTGCAGTTGGTTTTGTATGTGGCTCTTTAATCCAGCATTTTTGCTTAATGATCTTATTAGCTCTTATAATTTGTTAGTAGCTTTACTGACGTATTGTCTACTGTGTAGCTAATCATATCATTTGAAATTAACGGCAATTTAATTTCTTTCCTTATAATTCTTCTTTTGTTGTGGTTTTATTGCACTGGCTAGAAACTCAAATGCAATGTTGAATATAAGCAAAGATAGCAAGAATCCTTGTTTTACTCTGATATTTATAGAAATGCTTCTAAAGTGTTAACCTTATGGTTTGGTGTTTGCTCCTGGTTTTGAGTGCTATCCTTTATCAGATAGAGAATATTGCCTTCTATTTGTGGGTTGCCAAGAGAGGTTGATTTTTTAAAAAACGATGAATGGGTTGTGAAATTTATCAAATATTCTTGCTGCTGTCTTTCTCTTTAAATATTTAAATACATTTGACTCTATCAGTAGATTCTGAGCTCTCCTTGCATTCCTGAGAGCTTTATTTGGCCATAATGTATTATTTTTTTGTACATTGCTGAATTAATTTCCTTGTCTTTTCTTTAGTATGTTTATATTTATGTTTATGATTGAGATCAGTTGTATGTTCTTTGCATTACCTTTTTTGGTTTTGAAAGCAAGGTTACATTAATCTCATAAAATGAATTAGATAGATTCCTTCTTTTTCTCTTCCCTGGCTGTTTAAGAGAAGGATTGTTTATTTCTTGAATGTGTGTTAAAATTCACTCATGTAATCATTGGTACCTGTTGTCTTCTTGGTGGCTGAGAGTTTCAACTTCTTCAGTATTTTTTGGTTTATATCAATATAACCTTTTTATTTTTTAAGTCAGTTTGGTAATTATTCCTGATTTTTTTTTTTTTTTTTTTGCGGTATGCCGGCCTCTTACTGTTGTGGCCTCTTCTGTTGCGGAGCACAGGCTCCGGACGCGCACGCTCAGCGGCCATGGCTCACGGGCCTAGCTGCTCCGCGGCACGTGGGATCTTCCCGGACCGGGATACGAAGCCGTGTCCCCTGCATCGGCAGGCGGACTCCTAACTACTGCGCCACGAGGGAAGCCCTCCTGATTTTATAAGTTATCCATTTTGTTGTGTTTTGATATTTAAAGAAGCATTCATAAGCCCTGCTATATTATTTTTTCAATCTTGTACTGAAGCTGTGTATCCTTTCTCTTTAATATTATTTATTTTTTTCTCTTTTTCTTTATTAGTCTTACTAGACATGATTATTTTATTAGTTTTCGTTTTGACTAGCTTTGTTTATTACTTCATCAACTTCTGCCTTTAATGCTATTGCTTTTTTTCTGATTTTTCATTTTTAGGATTGCTGTTTTATTTTTCAGACTTGCAAGTTAAATAATTGACTTGTCTGTTTTTTAAAATAAATGCTGTAAATTCATGAACAAATTACCCTGTGTTTTGAGATGCTATTATTTTATGATAGTTTATTTCTAAATTTCATAATTTCTGTTATGGTTTCTTCCATAATTCAAGACTTAGGAGTGCCTTTTGGAATTTTCAAATATGTATGTATGCTTAATTTTTAACTTTTTACAATTTATCTTTAAATTTCTTTGAAATTTGTTGAAACTTCCCATTTGGTTTAGTACCATTGTTGGTTATTTGGTATTTTATGAGTAAAAAAATTAAACATTTTCTGGGTTTTTTTTTTAATGTTTATGTGTGACGCTACAAATTTTTCTAAGAAATACATATTCCAGGCACAGTGATTTCCTCTTATTGTCTTATTCGACCATTTTTCTTCTGATTCTCAGTGTAACTTATCCTTTTTCATCCTTCAGGTTTAATTGCCACCTCTTCAGAGAAAACTTTCCTGCCCCCTTTTCTAAAATAGCCCCTTTCTGCCCCGTTGTTCCTTGTCATTGTCATGTTACTTTATTTTTTAATAGTACTTTACATCACCTATAGTTGTGATTTGTCTACTTATGTTATTGTGTGTCTTGTCATATAGCATAACTACTTAGGTTACTGTATTGAATAGTTCTTCCTCCACTGGCAGGAACTTCATCCATCATGCCTGTTTCTGGGGCTGTGGTATGGTGTTTATCACACCACAGACATTCTGTGAATAGTCATTGGAAAATGAAGGCTGCTTTCAAATGTAAATAACCACTTAGCTGCATATAATGTTCTTGGTAAAAAAAAAGAAAGTTTTCTTTCGAAGGTTTGTATACATTTTTGTATTATTCTGTGGATCTTATTCTTGCAGAGCAGAAAGTGCAAATCAACAAATTTTAACTTCTTTGAAGTTTAATATGTAACAGTTTAAATGATTTAAACCAAATCCCACATTCTTCAAGAATTCAGACAATCACAATTAAGTTTTAAATATTTCAACTTTATAAAAACATTTTGTTATAGATTACTGTTTTTTCAAATTATGTCAAAAATTTAGGACAGCTGGATTTCTGCTCTCTTTGTGTCTAGCAGATAAAGTTAGAAAAAGAATTAGAGCTGCACAGATACATGAAATCTAAAAGTAAGACCTCTTGAAATAATTATGGATTTCTGAAACCATGTTAATTCAGCTGTGTGGATGTAGATAAATGACACTTTATGGAATTTTCCCATTATGGGTCAATAGCTGGTGCTGATTGACTTGGGTTTGGGGACATTGCAAATAATGGACAGAAAAGACTTTTTAAGAGACTTTGCAGATACAGTTTTTTCTTTTGTAATTTTCAAGACGTGTGTAAGGAAAGTTCTTTTAAGGTTTTTCACATAATTTGCATTACATGTTTCAAATTTTGATGATAAAAATCATAGGATAAATACTTAGTATGAATGAATTAGTACATGTTTTTGACCACTAGTCGTCAGTATTGAACCATCAGTTGTGACCCTGCAGGCATTGTTTACTAAAGTTGCTAAACTTTGTTGAAAAATGATTATAATATATACACATACCTCATCTCCTAGGGCTCCCTGAAAATACACTTGGCCACAGATATTGCAACGTGAAAAATCTAATTATTTAACTATTGCTATTTGAAAACTTAAATTTGAAATGATGTTGCTTTCCACTGTTGAAAAATAAAATATGACGTATGGAGTATTACATATTAAGACATCTGTTCTATTTAACACTAAAACTGTCATTTCTATGCCTTTTGGTCAGAGTTTCTCTGAGGCTTTCTATTCAGGGTTATAATTCCTTTCTTCCTCTCTCTCTCCCTCCTGCTGAGGAAAAATCTTTTTATGTGTAGTAAAACAAAGACTACAATTTGATATGAGAGTTTATTTCACTGGAGTCATATAGTCTTATGCCATTTTCCACATTTCATATTTCTAAGCTATACAGAAGTATACCAAAGATATGTTCTCTAAATTTTTATATTATATAGATCTAAAACACTTTTCCCTAGTTATCATTTTCTTCTCCTTAATAATCATTGCCTTTGCACCCTGTTGTCTACTCACCCCAGTTATATTTATTTTCCACTGATGTTCTAATGCTGTTTGTTCTTCGTCTGGCTAATCTTGTTTGTTTTTCTTTACTTGTTAGAAAAGCATTTTTTTTAGCTCTGTCATGACTCATTGCATTTCTAGTGAATTTACATTTTTATTCAGTACCCTGGATCCTTTTTCTTTCTTTCTTTCTTCCTTCCTTCCTCCCTCTCTCCCTCCCTCCCTTTCTTTCTTTCTTTTCTTCCTTCCTCCCTTCCTTCCTTCCTCTCTTCCTTCCTTCCTTTCTTCCTTTTTTTCTCTCATTTTTTATACTGCAGCTGTAGTTTTATTTATTTCTCAAGAAAAGAGAAACTGCTTAGGTTTTTCTAACATACCCTTGCCCATATTATGACCAGGTTAGAACAGTATTTGCAGCTGTAACCTTATTATGTAGTTTTTTGGTGGGCCTCATATGGCAGTGAGAAAAAGTTACGCCTTTTCATGTTTATTTTCTGAGGTTGAGAACCTGAAGTGCTGCTCACCAGTATCAGTCTTGGATGGGGATCAAGTCAGAGTGATTCTGTGATTCAGAGCCACAAAGCCTGGGCAGACTTGGTCTCTGGAGCTCCATTTCCTGATCCTTCCCCTCCTGACTTGTGAACTTGTATAGAAGTTGCTAAACCTTACCTCTTTGTGTGGTTCATCTTAATAAGTAGTTCATATGATTTATTTCTTTTTAAAAAGATGGCTACTTATCTTGATAGTAAAATAATTTTAGTTTTATATGAAAAATTTTTTGTGTTTCTTTTATGTCCTCGCTGTCTCTGTTTCTTCCGTTCTTCACATCCAGTTCATCATTAAATTCTGTCAGCTCTATCTTGAAAATATTTTAAATGATAACAACTCACTCCTTTTATCACTTCTACTCTCATTTATCATCCTGTGACTCTTGTCTCCTGCCTGGGCTAGTGGAGTAGCCTCCTTGCTTCCATTCTTACTTCCCTGCAGTCTTTTCCCCATAGAATCAGATAATGCCACTTCTTTCTTCAAAACCCTTCAGTGCTTTCTTTATCACATTCAGGATGAAATCTAAAATCTTCAGCCTAAAAGGCCCCTCTGAGGTGGTCCCTGCCTGCCATCTTACTCTGATTCTGTCATTCTTCCACTTGCCTACTCTAGGCCAACTACACTCGCCTGGCTTTTCCATGGACATGTCAGGCACCCTCCTGCTTCTGGACATTTGTACTTTCCATTCCCAGAGCCAGGGATTTTCAACTCTGAAAACAGTTGCATTGCTTATGCCCTCCTATCACTCAGAGCTCTACTTCAGAAAGGCCTTATTAGTTATTCTACATAATACACCCCTTCTTCACTCCTGAGCCCCTTACACTGCTGTATTTTTTTTCTTTATAACACTTCTCCTTACTTGTCATCTGTCAGCTCTCTGTCCCCCTGAGCAGAATGTAGGCTTTATGAAGGAAGGCACTTAGTCTGTTTTGCTCATTGCTGTATCTCCAGCACCTAGAACAGTGCCTGGCATAGGTCTAGTAAGTGTTTCTTGAAGGAATGAATGTTATATGCTATGTTGTCAGAACTATTCATAGTGAAATATTCATTTGGCCAATACCCTCATGGACCTACCATGTGCCAGGTGCTGTGCTGGGGACTAGGGATTTTAAAATACTTAAAATGATGTATTGCTCTTTAGGGCTCTCAGTTTAGTTGGGAAAATAGAAATGTTAACAGTCATTGTAATTCAATAAGTGTGTTATTTCAGCTTTGCATAGACTCTAGACTAGCCCGTACAGGAAATAGTTACCCCTTCTCTGCCCTTTGGAAAATTTGGGTGAAAGAGATTGTGCATTTTCAAATTATTTTAGGCAGTTCTTTTATGAATGTGATTCTACCCTGTGGCTTATTGCTACTTGATAAGCACTTTACCAATCTGTGGCTGAAATACTAATTTAAATTCTGACCCACTATACTTTTGATTCACAACATAGCTCTTTGTCTTATTTTATGCCATGCTAATTATTTTCTTCTCTCTTTTATGTTTGTTACCTGTGGATTATTTTTTTCTTTGCAAGGTTAAATACTTTTTTTCTGTAAGGTTGTGAAAACTCTGTTAATGTCAACATGCTGAAAGAAAGGAAGTAGATGGAAACAAATGACTGGATATTAGGGGGTTTGTCTTTCACAGCTGGTTGAACACTATTTGGCACAGCTGGAAATGCGCAAGTCCCAGACATATCGTGTTCTTTAGTCTTCTTCCTTAGCCTTTTCCTTGATTCCCCCCCCCCTTGCCTCACATGCCCACCCACTTATTTAACATAAAGTCTATTTTATTAGGCTTTGATCATTTAGATGACAACAAAACACTTTATTCTTTGTGTGGAAAGTATTTTTTTCCCTGAACTTCTTACAGAAGTTGGAAGAGATCTTAGATGTTGTCTCTTTCAACCTTGTACTCATCCAGTACTTGAATTTCCATTCACAGTGCAAACTTCCTGCATGGTTTGTGGATATTAAGGACAAGTCTCCACAAGCCATGCTATCTTTTTCGTATTGGGAAATATTGAGAATAATAGCTAGCTGGATTAAAGAATGTTCCATTTTGATACTGTTTTTCAGGGGGTTACTGTTTAATATTGATAAAACAAAAGCTGAACATTTAGAAATGTATTCCACATCAGAGAAGAGGTAACATGTCAATTGTTAGCCTGCTGGTTAAGGCCTTTGGATTCCTTTGAAGGGTGCAGTTCTGTGAGAGGATGTGTGTATGTAAGTTGTCCTGAAATTCTTATAGTCTCATTTCTATATAATTAACACTCATGTCATGTCTTGTTAGGCTTTTTACTTTATAAAAAAAAATTACCTAAGGCTTTTAATCATTACATGCTTGTAATGTACTTTCTATCCTCTTTCACCTCCCCATTTCAACTTTCTCCAAAATTCTCCCATGTATACTAACTTACATTTTCTTATTATTCAAGTGTTTTCGAATAGTGTGCATTTTTCAGGGTGTCTTTCTGGGTTGATCACTTTGCTTATAGTTTCCTTGGTCCTACCCTCATTGAAGTTAGTCCTCATACAATTTTTTTTCTCTTTTTTTTTTTTCCTGCTTATTTGCTCTCGGTTCTCGAAGAGTTACTACTTATTCTATTAGGGCCATTATGGTCTCCGACTCATTTTTTGTTTCACCTGTTCTTTCAGCATATGCATAGGAGTTCTTATAAAGCATCTTGAATTCTCATTGGAAATAGTTGAGATTTACATTATAGATAAATACTCACATTGCTTCTGTGAGTTGCATTTAAATCTGACACATATTTTATGTTCATACTACATATGATTAGATCTCAAAGTATTGTTTAATCACATTTCTTTTCCTATGTGTGCATATTTTTTCTTGCCAATATTGTCATTGTAAATTATAACAAATAAGGCTAGCATGAGTCTGTGTGAGTCCCTTTGTGTAGGGACTGTATGAAAATAGACATTTAATTTTGTTAATGCTATGATGATGATGAAAAATGTTTGTGTTCTTGTTGACTGAACAGCTGTCTGACAATAGACTGAGATTTTCTGAGTGCAGGACTTGTTTAATTTCTACTTTATGCTTTTCTTGAAGAGTGGAATGTTTCTATCTATGTTTTCAGCAAATTTATCCTAGACCATCTGTTTATAAAGCCCTATTTCCGTCATTATCAATTAATATTTATTGGGTAACTACTGAGTGCATAGTAATATTGTGCAAACAAAGATGACTTTGCTACAAATAGGCTTATTCATAGATTTGGTACTGTTTTATTTTGATTAGAAAAAAGCAAAAGAAACAACCCCCTCTCCCCCAAAATCCAAAGGCGTAAAATAATACCCTCTAACTCTGAACAATGAAAGATGTTGTATATTTACAGGACATTCTGCTCAAATACATATAAAACTTGAGAAATTCTAAATTAAATTTCCATAATTATCTATGATCTTCTGTTTGTCAACAATTCTAACTCCGTGGTCCTGCATTTAGAAAGTCAAATGAAGTATCATATTGCTCTGGGATTTCTAATAAAACTATGAGTCTCTTTTTTGAGAGGAAACTACTCAGATAAAAACAGACCCTCCACTAAGAGTGGTTGCTTTTTGATTTTGAAGGAAATCCTGGAAAGTGTACTTGTTGGGCTCACATTTAACTTTACTTGCAAGATTTTTATTAAGTAGAAGATTGCATAAAAATACAATCCATTCCAGTAAAAGCAATGGCATTTAGGAGAATAATACTCATTACCATTGTTGCTTTTGAATTAAAGAAGTCAAAGGACTTATATGTCTTTTCAGCATACCAACTTTGTAGGCAATAATTAAGGTTTTGTTTTGCAGATTGGCAAATTTAATAACGTTTGAAGAATGAAATCCTGACACTAGTCAATAGGGGTTTTACTTTTGCATTATTTTTATAGTCATGGTAATGGATTTTCGCTGATTCATCCATGGTCTCTGGCCTGCTTAGTCTTACATGTGGCCTTTGGCTAAGGTTTAGGGTAAAGGCTATGGCCATGGAAGAGAGCAAAGGGAATTGGTTCTCGTGGTGATTGAACCCATGGCCTTGGCTGGCTTCATTGGCACAGGGTACCCTATCCAGTCACAGACTCCATAAATATGGACGTAGTGGAACCAGTGAGTTTATTTATTTATCAGGGAAAATAGGTCAGTAATATGTGCTCATCTGTTCTACCACAATAATTACTATAAAGCTTTTTGGATTCCTGAAATAATGATCACCTTATCATAAGAAGAAGGAGAAAAAAAAAAAAAAAAGAAAAAGACATCTAGACCATTCTCAAAGAGAAGCTTTGAGTTTTATGTTTCAAAACCTCAGGTATCTTTAAAGAACATTATTTAGGATTACACTTACCATCAGAAGTAATACCAATGTACTTAACTACTGATAAATCTTACTTAACCACATGATACCTGATATTACTCTACTCTTTGCAAAACAAGGATGGTTGCAACTTGTGACTCTACTCACTATGTGCTTACCACTTCCATCTGGAAAATACACATAGTTCACCTGGCAGCAAGTCTTTAGAATCTCTCCCTTTGATATCCCCAAAATCTGTATGGTGTCATAATGGTGATGATCAATATTGGATTCTCTTCTGACTTCTGTCACGCAGTTCTACTTTCACTTATTAAAGTGTTTTAAAATCGTAGATGTTGGTATGGAATTTTTGTTCCTTGGTATTGCCTGAAAAATAAATTTCTTTGAATAATTTAAGTAACAATCACTTAGCTATTTCTGAGATATTGGTTCAGGGATTTAGAATATGAATGTATTGTTTTCTGCCTTGAAAAGAAACTTAATTTTTTGTTTTGTTTTGTTTTGGTTTTTGTTGGCACAGATGATCCCCAACTGGATGAACTTAAAGGCTAAAATTTTCCATGACTTTAGCTAGTTTTCATGTGGGAGGAATCTCTAACTTGATTTAGGAAAAAACAAAATTTAGAAATTCACAGAACTTGACAGAAATAAAATCTATGTTAATTTAAAAGAGTAGTATTAGTTATGAGCAATAAAATCCTGCTGTATTATGTGTATATATTCCTTTTCAAAATGCGTATTTTTCTATTGATGTTTGGTTTTGGAGCTGTGATTTAGGTTTACAGAAGAGAATTTTGGAAATGGACACCAGATTTTTATATTAAAAAAAAATTCCGGTTAAGTCAGGTTCCAATTACAGTGTTTTATACATACTGAGTACTTAGTAATGTTTTTCCTTGATTTGAAATATAACATGTCCTTAAGGCTATTTAAGTTTTTAAAATACATAAACATAGACAACTTATAACTTCAGTTTATAGCTTATGTGGTCTAATTTGGATCAGAATATCACTATATTGTGAAGCTTAAAATATTTGCTGATTTTTATTTTGTACCTACATGAAGAATGATTGTAAACTAGATGACTGTGAAGTCATGAAAAGACATAGAGGAAGCTTAAAGGCATATTACTAAGTGAAAGAAGCTAATTTGAAAAGATCACATACTGTAGGATTTCGACTGCATGACATTCTGGAAAAAAAAATATGGACATAGTAAAAACATCATTGGTTACCAGGAGATGGGGTAGGAAGGGGAGAGGTGAATAGGTGGAGCACAGAGGATTTTTAGGACAGTGAAAATACTCTGTATGATCCTATAATGATGAATACATGTCATTACATATTTGACCAACCCATAGAATGTTCAACAGCAAGAGTGAACCCTGTGTAAACCATGGACTTTGGGTGATTATGATGCATCAATTTAGGTTCATCACTTGTAACAAAGGTGGAGGTTTTGTTGGAGGATGTTGATAGTGGGGGAGATTATGCATGTGTGTGGGCTGAGTGTATATGGGAACTGTCTGTACCTTCCTCTCAATTTTGCTGTGAACTTAAAACTGCTCTAAAAAAATAGTCTTTAAAAAAATAATATATATATATATATATATGTATATACATATATATATTAAGAGCAACTATTTTATAATTCTCAGTAACATGACTGTTTCATTCTTTATTGTTACGGGAACAATATGACTTAAAAGTTTGTACCTTTAATATAATATTACAGACCTATTGTTCAATATGAGCACAGACTTGTTTTTCTATAGTCCTGTTGGTTTACCAGTGAATCATCTACATATTCTTGCCCTTGTGACCAAAGGCATGCAATTGTAGTGCTGCTGAGTGATTAGGATAAGACAGGATAGCTTATGTTCATAATTTTTTTTTTTTGTTTTGGAAATTTCAGTGGCCTGTGTGGGTGTTAACATGTGACCTTTATTTCATTCCAGCTCCATCATTCTTACCCAAGCTTGCTGGTCCATTTAAAGTAGACAAAGGGCCTTTAATTCCCTATTTGTTCTACATTTTTGAGTGTGTTATTTTTTAGAGCCTCTTGATAAACATGCCTGTTGTCAAAGTTGTGGCAGTTTTTATGGTCAGATGAGAGGTCTACAAACATTTTCTTTTTCTCCTTTCCCCTACTCTTTAAAAGGAAAGGCTGTATTTTTTTTATTATATTTGTGAGAATTCCAAATCATCTACCTCTAAAGAACTGCAGTAGTACAATACTCAATATGTTAGTCTTTTTAATGGAAATAGGCACACTTAAGGAAAAGAAGAAAAATTGTTGTTATTAGAAATTTAAATGTGCTCCAGGGACCCTCTATTAAGGTTCAGTGTTGTTGCTGTGATCTTAAATGTGTAAAAGACAATCTGAATCCGGGAGCAGGGCACATGATAGCTTTATAGCTGAACTGCTTTTAAGAAAAAAACAAGCTTTAAAGGGCAAAATAACATAGTAATAGAAATTCATTGGCATGTGATTTTTTTCCTCTTTTTATAGCTGCTTTTACTGGGTCAGTTTTAATATAATTCTAAATTGTTTGATCTAAGTCAAATGGAAAAGAAATCCAGTGCAGCCTTACACACTTAAAAAAGGTAGTAAATGAGTTAAAGTTTGTTATAAGATTTGAAGAAATGACTTGTAATTTTGATTTAGTTAATTTTAAAACTATTTCTCATTGACTGTTATCTGTGTTTCCGAAATTTAAAGTGCATTATATTTACTAGGTCTTAAGAGTTAGATTTTCTTTCTTTGTCTTTCATTTTAAACTAGATAATATAGAAAATGGGTTCAGTGTTCTGGGCTAGAATATTGCTTGTGTGTTGTTTACTGGTTTATGTTGTATAGGTAGGTTTAAAGTTAATAGGTGTGGGCTTCCCTGGTGGCACAGTGGTTGAGAGTCAGCCTGCCGAGGCAGGGGACACGGGTTTGTGCCCCGGTCCGGAAAGATCCCGCATGCCGCGGAGCAGCTGGGCCCATGAGCCGTGGCCGCTGAGCCTGCGCGTCCGGTGCCTGTGCTCCACAATGGCAGAGGCCACAGCAGTGAGAGGCCCGCGTACCGCAAAAAAAAAAAAAAAGTTAATAGGTGTGTTATAGGTTGTTTAAAGTTTGACTTTTCTAAATGATAAGGTGGAAATATAGTAATTTGCTTTGGGTTGCTCCTCAGTACCTGACTTCTGTTCCTGTGCTGAAAACAATAGAATTTAAGTTCTCATTGCCTCAATTTTCCAAGACTTACATATCCTTAGAGTATTAGCTACAGTAGAGACATATATTATTTTGGAAAAGTGATATTATAAATAACTGGTCAGATGTACAAGGTGGAAAGTTCAGAGGAAAGGAAATTTTATCGCAAAATCTTAGATATCCAAGAGAATTAGAGGTTCTTTTATTCAACAGCTCATACGTGGAAATTCAAATTAAAAAAAAAATAGTTGACTTTCAGAAGAACTATGTTTTTATAGGGCATAATTCCATGTACTAGAAAACACAGTTTGATTAAAGTTCAGCTTGTTGATTTTTATTCCTTTCACATCAAGTAAAATTACTAATATTTATACTAATTATAAGAAATGAAGATTAAATATCTATTAGTATGAGAAAGAAAATAATTATTTCTCAACCGCCCTTTAAGGGGAATGGATCCTGGTAACAGGTCTTTTCTTTGTGTGGTGAGGAAAATGGGGTACTGGGCATGGTAATCAGTGTCGGCATTCAAAATTGAGAACTGGGGCTTCCCTGTGCCGTGGAGCGGCTGGGCCCGTGAGCCACGGCCGCTGAGCCTGCACATCCGGAGCCTGTGCTCCGTAATGGGAGAGGCCACAACAGCGAGAGGCCCGCGTACCGCCAAAAAAAAAAAAAAAAAAAAATTGAGAACTGGAATAGAGGCACACTGCTCGGCGTAAGTCGGGGAGGGAGATTTAGAAGCCTGTTGGGAAGGCCCAGAAGCTGCAAAGAAACTGAACAGTGAAGCTGAAGAAGATGTAGGGAAACAAGGGGGAAGGAGAATTCCTGGTTAGTGGAGTAGCCCAGGAGAGTTAGGATTATATAGAGACTTGATGAGTGTACTCCATCCACCGATATGGTCTTATGTAAATTCTGTATCACTCATTAATGTTTTTGGTGTAAGTAGGTTATCTGGAGGTGACTGCAAAGGGGTTCAGCGTTCTACTTAGTGGTGAGCACTGGGCTATGAGTTAACTTACTAGGAATCTGGGTTGCATTAGGCATAAGGTTTGATGGGGGAAAAGCTTGTAGGCCAAAAAAGTACTGATAATGTTATAGTTGGTCTGATTTTGAGCTAAAATTGGTGGGTAAAACTTTAAGGATACTTGCATAGCCTCAAATTATCTACCAAAATATTTGTTCATTACTTTAGTGATTTTAACATAGTTCTACATATTCTTTGATATTCTCCCTCTGGGAGGTAGAACTTAATTCTTCTCCCTTTGAGTGTGGGCTGGACTTAATGACTTGCTTCTAACAGAGTCTGGAAAGGAAAGAATACTAACTTTATGGCAGGAAGATTTGGCAGACACCACACTACCGTAATCAAGCTATCAAGGTTAACATCACTAGTCCTGAGTCATGTTGATATCACATACCCACCAGTGTGATGCATTGAGAACGGCTTACCTCTATGGTATTCTGTTCCCAAATTTATGAGCTTTGTCTAATCATGAGAAGACATCAGAAAAACCCAAATTGAGGGACAGTCTACAAAATACCTGACTTGAAGATACCTGAAATATTTTCGAAAATGTTGAAATCATAAAAGCAAGGAAAGATTGAAAAACTTTTCCAGATTGGAGGAGACTAAAGAGACAAGCTGCTCTGAAGTATCTTGGAACAAAAAAGAACATTTGATAGTTGAGTAAAGTCTGTAGCTTTTGGTTTTGTAACAGTGTTAACATCTTAGTTTCAATAAACTTACCTTGGTTATGGAAGATGTTACTTTTAGGGGAAGCTAAGTGAAAAGTATATGGGAACTCTGAGCTGTCTTTACAACTGTTCTGTAAATCTGAATTATTTAAAAAATAAAAAAACTTAAACCTATTCAGAGTATTTTTTTCTAAGGAAGAGACTAAAATGATGACTTTGAAAACAGGAAAGGATTATTAACTCTTTGACTTAAACCCCCAAGTAAATATTTATTTTCCAACATCACTACACCGTAATAATTGTTTTTACAGAAAGAAAGGCAACTTGGTGCTTGAGAAAATATGGTGGTTAAGAAAGATGAGAGAAATCTGGAAAACTTTCATATATGTGATGAACAGAATTGGCCAATTGCAAAGTGAAGTTGTTATTTAGGAATTATAAAGGGATATTTATTCATCCATTCGATAACATATGTTTACCACCTAAAATGTGTCAAGTATTGTGTTAGAGTTAAAATATGATCATGACAGATGAGGTCCCTGGCCTTCTGAAGCTTACACCTTAGTGACACCAAATCTTTTATATTACTCTTTGGAAATGTAAACCTCTAGATAAACAACAATTATTTGTATGTCTATCTAAGTAAAAATAAGCATATAAATGAATTAAGCACATTTTAATAGACTTAATCAAAATAAAGTATGTAAACACTTGGGAAATGTTAATATGTCTTTCTTGTTTTTTTGATGTAAAATGTAATAGGATTTTTAAAATGTAAGTTTTGGAACTCATGAGAAAGGGACAGAAATGGATTAATTCCAGTTAGTAAAATGGAAAAATTTCTTCACTGGAGAATTTTTGGGGTTTAAATTCTTAGTAAGTTAAACTCCTAGAGTTGCAGCATGCAGTTAAGTCAAGTTTTAAAAGCTTAGCAGGTGATTCCTTCTGTTTCTCGTACCTCAGTAAGCAGAGGACACAGGTGGAAACAACTTGGAACATGAAGAGATGTACAGAATCACACTGGAAGGATCTTAGCAGCTACTGTTTGAAGGTTGCAGAGTCTTCCAAGGTAGATTTTGAATTTGGCTTTGGAAGTGAATGGCTCTTATATTTGGGACAAGCCCATCTTGTTTGAAGTTGCTTATGGCCTTAAGTGATGTCACCGGGTTTGGGTGAGCCTTCACTGCATACTCATTTGGAGTGGCTTCTGCCCAGGAGTTTGAATCCAGAATGGGAGGCTGACTATTTACAGTTTGATGAAATTTATCAACTGCATGAGGAAGTCTTCCTCATAATCTCCTCTCTGTGGAAAAACCCAGGCTGGTTTTTAGTTCAATGAAAAAATATTGACTGAATCCATGAACCTTGAAAAAATAGTATTTTGTTTGTTTAAAAAACAGCAGCATGCTTTCTACAGTAACTTACTTCTAGACTAGCACTAGATTAAGTTTTAGAGAACCTGCAAATATATATTTGATATGAAAAATATACTTGGCAATAAAAGGTGTATGACATAACTGGAAAAAAAATATTGAAAAGATAACCAGTTAAGTTTAACTCATTAAAGAAAAACAGGTGATGGGGCTAGGTTGAATGATGATGTTGAGGAATAAGATAGTTCAAATATTGTAAAATGAATTGATGAAAAGTATAGCAACAATTCATATCTTTTTAAAAAATATTTCTCCCTCCTTCTCTCTCCCTCTTCCTCTCCCTCTCTGTCACAGAAACACACACACACACATATTAGATGGAGTTAGACCGAGGAAGCATGGAAAAAATGAAGATGCCAGCAGTAATTTTCAAGTTTCTAGGATAATTTCGTTCAGGAAAAATTTATAAACACATCCCACCAGCCAAAACTGAATAGATTATACATACTTAAGTAAATATTATTACAAATTCCACTTAGGCTACAGTAAAGAACAAATAATAAACATCAAAATCATTTGATAGCTACCTACCTGAAAAGCATTATGTTTTGTAATACTTTATCAATTGTTAACAATTTAGTAATCATAATAGTTGTCTTTTATTGTATATTTTAATGCTTTATAAGTATAAAATTATTTAGTCTTCATATCCACCCTATAAGCTTGATATTGTTTCAACGTGGAGAGGCAGTGCCATTCAGTGGTTTAGAGGCACACAGCCTGAGTCTATGTCCTGACTCTGTCACGAGCTTGGTGAATGACCTTGGGCAAGTTATTCAACTCCTTGTAGCCCCAACTTCCCTCTTAATAAAATGGACTTAATGGGCTTCCCTGGTGGCGCAGTGGTTGAGAGTACACCTGCCGATGCAGGGGACACGGGTTCGTGCCCCGGTCTGGGAAGATCCCACATGCCGTGGAATGGCTAGGCCCGTGAGCCATGGCCACTGAGCCTGCACGTCCGGAGCCTGTGCTCCGCAACGGGAGAGGCCACAACAGTGAGAGACCCGCGTACCGCAAAAAAAAAAAAAAAAAGGACTTAATAATAACTCATGGAACCATCATAAAGATTAAATGTATATATTCAATATATGTAATGTGTTTATTTAATATATGTAAGAAGAAGAAGAATGCCCAGACATAGTAAACACTATATTATTTATACTCAAATCAAAATTATTTTTATTTGATGGTGTCTCTCTGCGTTTTTACTCAATTGTTTTTTATTAGTGAGAGCAGGAGCCATGCAGAGGGAGCTGTAATCTCATGGGTAGGGGGGACATTGTTATTTTATATATGCATATATATGCACTTTGGAGATATATGTTGGATATGTGAGTTAATGAAATTGGAATATGATTGATTATACTTGCATCAAAACAGTTTTAACATGTTTTGCTGTTTGCCTAAAAATAGTTTTTCTATTGAGCATCATAGAACTTGTTGGAAAAGACTTCTGGAAATTTGGCTTTTCTCAACTTAGATGGCCTCTACACATACACCTTTTTAAGTCTAAATGCTAAGTGTCGAATTTTTTTTTAAACAAATGGAATGTCTTTTAGATGTTATGAAAGATTGCTCTTAATATAATTTTTTTTCCTTAAGTTTAATTTTGTTTTAACATAGAAACAAACACTTATGTGGTTAACTTTTGGAATTTGTATTATCTTAAAGTTCCTTTTTTTCCAATTTATTAAAGAGAGAAAAATGTAGAAAAGAATGCTTTTCTTTGCTCTTTGTGAAAGTATGGTTGAAGAGCAAGTTATATGTTGTGATAAAATGTCATGTATGTGATAATGATGCAACAAGCATGTTTCTACCTTGATATTTTTTCAGAATTTGAAAAACTAGTGAACTGGTTTTAGGTATTATGTCAAAATTGTTGAGCTGATAATATAACTTTTAAATACTATTATTTCGGCAGGTAAAATTTGTTTGTTTCCAAGAAAACTGTTAGCTGTCTAAGCTCTCTAAATGTGTTACAAAATTCCTAAAGATGGGAAAAAGTGAAACTAAGTGGAACTTGATTAGGTAGATCGGGAAGTTTATATTTGAGCCCCAATGAAGTGATCTTATGACTTCAGTGAATGAGCAGGTTGTAATTCCTGTGTATATTTTGTACAATTCATAATCATCTTCCTCAGCCTTTTCTTAATAGATCCTAGTAATATCTTTCAGTTTTATATGTATTTTGGAATAATACTGATTTTCCCATGTCTTTCTTTCTAGGCATTGAAGAAACAAGAAGCTAAAGCAGAGGAGAATGAGGGAGTAGTGAAAAATAAGCTAAGACAAAGTGAAACTGAAAAGAGTAAAGTAAGATTTTGAAAATTAACATTTTTTTTAAAGTTTTGAATTTTATTTAATTTATCTTTTTATACAGCAGGTTCGTATTACTTATCTATTTAATACATATTGGCGTATATATGTCAATCCCAGTCTCCCAATTCATCCCACCACAACCACCACCCCTGCCATTATCCCCTTGGTGTCCATACGTTTGTTCTCTACATCTGTGTCTCAATTTCTGCCCTGCAAACTGGTTCATCTGTACCATTTTTCTACGTTCCACATATATGCGTTAATATATGGTATTTGTTTTTCTGACTTACTTCACTCTGTATGACAGTCTCTAGATCCATGCACGTCTCTACAAATGACCCAATTTTGTTCCTTTTTATGGATGAATAATATTCCATTGTATATATGTACCACATCTTCTTTATCCGTTCGTCTGTCGATGGGCATTTAGGTTGCTTCCATGACCTGGCAATCGTAAATAGTGCTGCAACAAACACTGTGGTGCATGTGTCTTTTTGAATTATGGTTTTCTCTGGGTATATGCCCAGTAGTGGGATTACTGGGTCATATGGTAATTCTATTTTTAGTTAATTTTAAGAAACCTCCATACTGTTCTCCATAGTGGCTGTATCAATTTACATTCCCACAAACAGTGCAAGAGGGTCCCCTTTTCTCCACACCCTCTCCAGCATTTGTTGTTTGTAGATTTTCTGATGATGCCCTTTCTAACTGGTGTGAGGTGATACCTCATTGTAGTTTTGATTTGCATTTCTCTAATAATTAGTGATGTTGAGCAGCTTTTCATGTGCTTCTTGGCCGTCTGTATGTCTTATTTGGAGAACTGTCTATTTAGGTCTTCTGCCCATTTTTTGATTGGGTTGTTTGTTTTTTTTAATATTGAGCTGCATGAGCTGTTTATATATTTTGGAGGTTAATCCTTTGTCCATTGCTTCATTTGCAAATATTTTCTCCCATTCTGAGGTTTGTCTTTTCATCTTGTTTGTAGTTTCCTTTGCTGTGCAAAAGCTTTTAAGTTTCATTAGGTCCCATTTGTTTATTTTTGTTTTTATTTCCATTACTCTAGGAAGTAGATCAAAAAAGATCTTGCTGTGATTTATGTCAGAGAGTGTTCTTCCTATGGTTTCCTCTAAGAGTTTTATAGTGTCCGGTCTTACATTTAGGTCTTTAATCCATTTTGAGTTTATTTTTGTGTATGGTGTTAGGGAATGTTCTAATTTCATTCTTTTACATGCAGCTGTCCAGTTTTCCCAGCACCACTTATTGAAGAGACTGTCTTTTCTCCATTATATATCCTTGCTTCCTTTGTCATAGATTAGTTGACCATAGGTGTGTGGGTTTATCTCTGGGCTTTCTATCCTGTTCCACTGAACTGTATTTCTGTTTTTCTGCCAGTACCATATTCTCTTGATTACTGTAGCTTGGTAGTACAGTGAAGTGAGGGAGTATGACTCCTCCAGCTCCATTTTTTTCCTTCAAGACTGCTTTGGCTATTCGGGGTCTTTTGTGTCTCCAAACAAATTTTAAGATTTTTTGTTCTAGTTTTGTAAAAAATGCCACTGGTAAGTTGATAGGGATTGCATTGAATCTGTAGATTGCTTTGGGTAGTATAGTCATTGTCACAATATTGATTCTTCCAATCCAAGAACATGGTATATCTCTCCATCTGTTTGTGTCATCTTTGATTTATTTCATCAGTGTCTTATAGTTTTCTGAGTACAGGTCTTTTACCTCCTTTAGTAGGTTTATTCCTAGGTATTTTATTCTTTTTGTTGCAATGGTGAATGGGATTGTTTCCTTAATTTCTCTTTCTGATCTTTCCTTGTTAGTGTATAGGAATGCAAGAGATTTCTGTGCATTAATTTTGTATCCTGCAACTTTACCAAATTCATTGGTTAGCTATAGTAGTTTTCTGGTGGCATCTTTAGGATTCTCTATGTATAGTATCATGTCATCTGCAAACAGTGACAGTTTTACTTCTTTTCCCATTTGGATTCCTTTTATTTCTTTTTCTTCTCTGATTGCTGTGGTGGCCAGGACTTCCAAAACTATATTAAATAATAGTGGTGAGAGTGGACATCGTTATCTTTTTCCTGATCTTAGAGGAAGTGCTTTCAGTTTTTCACCATTGAAGACGATGTTTGCTATGGGTTTGTCATATATGGCATTTATTATGTTGAGGTAGTTTCCCTCTGTGCCCACCTTCTGGAGAATTTTTATCATAAATGGTTGTTGAATTTTGTCAAAAGCTTTTTCTGAATCTATTGAGATGATCATATCGTTTTCTTCAATTTTTTAATATGGTGTATCACGTTGATTGATTTGTGTATATTGAAGAATCCTTGCATCCCTGGGATATATTCCACTTGATCATGGTGTATGATCTTTCAGTGTGTTTGTTAGTATTTTGTTGAGGATTTTTGCTTTGATGTTCATCAGTGATATTGGTCTGTAACTTTATTTTTTTGTAGTATCTTTGTCTGGTTTTGGTATTAGGGTGGTGGTGGCCTCATAGAATGAGTTTGGGAGCATTCCTTCCTCTGAAATTTTTTGGAAGAGTTTGAGAAGGATGGGTTTTAGCTCTTCTCTAAATGTTTCATGGAATTCACCTGTGAAATCATCTGGTCCTGCACTTTTGTTTGTTGGAAGATTTTTAATCACAGTTTCAATTTCATTACTTGTCATTGGTCTGTTCATATTTTCTGTTTCTTCCTGGTTCAGTCTTGAAAGGTTATACCTTTCTAAGAATTTGTCCATTTCTTCCAGGTTGTCCATTTTTTTGGCATAGAGTTGCTTGGAGTAGTCTCTTATGATGCTTTGTATTTCTGCAGTGTTTGTTGTAACTTCTCCTTTTTCATGTCTCATTTTACTGATTTGAGTCCTCTCCCTCTTTTTCTTGATGAGTCTGGCTAAAGGTTTATCAATGTTGTTTATCTTCTAAAAAAACCAGCTTTTAGTTTTATTGATCTTTGCTATTGTTTTCTTTGTTTCTATTTCATTTATTTCTGCTGTGATCTTTATGATTTCTTTCCTTCTACTAACTTTGGGTTTTGTTTGTTCGTCTTCCTCTAGTTCCTTTAGGTGTAAGGTTAGATTATTTATTTGAGATGTTTCTTGTGTCTTGAGGTAGGCTTGTATAGGTGTATACTTCCCTCTTAGAACTGCTTTTGCTGCATCCCATAGGTTTTGGATCGTCGTGTTTTCGTTGTAATTTGTCTCTAGGTAGTTTTCGATTTCCTCTTTGCTTTCTTCAGTGATCTCTTGGTTATTTAGTATCATACTGTTTAGCCTCCATGTGTTTGTGTTTTTTACTTTTTTCTCTCTGTAATTGATTTCTAATCTCATAGTGTTGTGGTTCTAAAAGATGCTTGATATGATTTCAGTTTTCTTACATTTATTGAGGTTTGATTTGTGACCCAAGATGTGATCTATTCTGCAAGATGTTCCATGCGCACTTGAGAAGAAAGTGTAATCTGCTGTTTTTGGATGGAATGTCCTATAAATATCAATTAAATTTATCAGGTCTATTGTGTCATTTAAAGCTTGTGTTTCCTTACGAACTTTCTGTCTGGATGACCTGTCCATCGGTGTAAGTGAGGTGTTAAAGTCCTCCACTGTTATTGTGTTACTGTCGATTTCCTCTCTTAGAGCTGTTAGCAGTTGCCTCATGTATTGAGGTGCTCCTATGCTGGGTGCATATATATCTATAATTATTATATCTTCTTCTTGGATTGATCCCTTGATCATTATGTAGTGTCCTTCCTTGTCTCTTGCTACATTCTTTATTTTAAAGTCTATTTTATCTGATATGATTATTGCTACTCCAGCTTTCTTTTGATTTCCATTTGCATGGAATATCTTTTTCCGTCCCCTCACTTTCATTCTGTATGTGTCCCTAGGTCTGAAGTGGGTCTCCTGTAGACAGCATATATATGGGTCTTGTTTTTGTATCCTTTCAGTGAGCCTGTGTCTTTTGGTTGGAGCATTTAATCCATTCACGTTTAAGGTAATTATTGATATGTATGTTCCTATTACCATTTTCTTAATTGTTATGGGTTTGTTTTTGTAGGTCCTTTTCTTCTCTTGTTTTTCCCACTTAGAGAAGTTCCTTTAGTATGTGTTGTAGAGCTGGTTTGGTGGTGCTGAATTCTCTTAGCTTTTGCTTGTCTGTAAATCTTTTGATTTCTCTGTCGAATCTGAATGAGATCCTTGCTGGGTAGAGTAATCTTGGTTGTAGGTTCTTCCCTTTCTTCACTATAAATATATCATGCCACTCCCTTCGGGCTTGTAGAGTTTCTGCTGAGAAATCAGCTGTTAACCTTATGGGAGTTTCATTGTATGTTGCCATTTTTCCCTTGTTGCTTTCAGTAATTTTTCTTTGTCTTTAATTTTTACCAATTTGATTACTATGTGTCTTGGCATGTTTCTTCTTGGATTTATCCTACCTGGGACTCTCTGTGCTCCCTGGACTTGGGTGGCTATTTCCTTTCCCATGTAAGGAAAGTGTTCGACCATAATCTCTTCAAATATTTTCTTGGGTCCTTTCTGTGTCTCTCTTCTCCTTCTGGGACCCCTATAATGCGAATGTTGTTGCATTTAGTGTTGTCCCAGAGGTCTCTTAGGCTGTCTGCATTTCTTTTCATTCTTTTTCTTTATTCTGTTCCATGGCAGTGAATTCTACCATTCTGTCTTCCAGGTCACTTATCTGTTCTTCTGCCTCAGTTATACTGCTATTGATTCCTTCTGTTGTAGTTTTCATTTCAGTTATTGTGTTGTTCATCCCTGTTTGATTGTTCTTTAATTCTTCTAGATCTTTGTTAAACATTTCTTGCATCTTCTTGATCTTTGCCTCCATTCTTTTTCTGAGGTCCTGGATCATCTTCACTATCATTATTCTGAATACTTTTTCTGGAAGGTTGCTTATCTCCACTTCATTTAGTTGTTTTTCTGGGGTTTTATCTTGTTCCTTCATCTGGTACAAAGTACTCTGCCTTTTCATCTTGTCTATCTTTCTGTGAATGTGGTTTTCCTTCCACAGGGTCAGAATTGTAGTTCTTCTTGCTTCTGCTGTCTCCCCTTTGAAAATTAACTTATCAAGTGTAATGCTGTTTGGGGCCAGTGATATTCATTGAGTACCTTGGAAAGTGTCCCTGAGGTTTTTTGTTAGAGTGCAGTGAAGACTTTATGTTTTGATGTGGAGTCACTTGGCTTGAGGGCTCTGCCACTCTCTGCTACTTGCTCTTGGAAACATACACAGGTAGTTCACTACCTTGTCTCCTGGCCGCTCTCCTTTTCTAGAGGCGAATTAAACTTGACCATTCTTTGCTGGAGAACATTTAAAGAGGTTGACTTTACTGTAGGGTTGGGAAAGACCTGTTTTTTAAAGGTTGAATATTTTGTATCTATTAATTTTTGTTATAGAAGATAGGAACAGTTACCAGCCTAGTTCCGAAAAATCCTCTATTCTCATTAAATATTAAGTATCTTTGATATGAATTCATGTCTGTGAGGCTATAGAGCGTAGCATTTTAGAGCTAGAAAGTAACTCAGAGGCCAAACAACTCTCTTCAGTTTGCAAATGAGTAGATTAAAGGCCAAGCCCAAGGTAATGAATGATAAAGTGAAATTTTGCTTCTGATATAATGTTCTTTACTCTGTATTACCTTTTCTATTTACCCTTACCTCCTTTATTTCACCAACCTATGTAAAGTTGCATGATGCGTCCATGCTGTCTTTACGGTGGTAAGCAAGGTACATCAGGTCATCACGTTTGCTCTTTGGGAGTTGTAGATGCTGATATTACCCAGGAAACATGACCAGTATGGACCCTGGTAGATTTTGAAACCATGTTGACTTCAGTGCGATTTCTTCCCTTTTTATTTATTTATAGAAACAAGAGACCAGGTCAGATAATAGTTTGTGTGGATTCTCTGCATCCACATGTACTTTATAGTTGATTTACAGTTGGCCCTTGAACAATGGGGGCTTAGGTGCCCTGACCCTCTGTGCAGTCAAAAATCCAAGTATAACATGTAGTCAGCTCTCCGTATTTGCAGTTTCTCTCTAGCCATGGTTTCACATATGTGAATTCAATCCTATAGTACTGTAGTATTTACGAGTGAAAAAAAATCCGTGTATAAGTGGACTTGTGCAGTTCAAACCCATGTTGTTCAAGGGTCAACTGTACTTTTAAAAATATGTGATAGTTATTTTATGAGCTGCTGCACACTTTTAAAAAACTTACATAACTGGATGAAAAAATTATTTTGAAATAATAATAGATTCATAGGTGTTGCAAAACAAAATGTACCATGGGCCAGTTATTCTCAGTGATAACATTTTCTATAATTGCCATCCAACATCAAAACCTGGAAATTGACACTTGCAATGCACAGAGCTTATGCAGATTTCACCAGCTTTATGTGTATACTCATTTGTGTGTTAAGTGTGTGTTTGTGTACTTCTATGCAGTTTTATCTCATGAGTCTCAATCTTATTGCCGCGATAGTCAAAATACAGAACTGTTCCATCACCACAGTGTTCCCTCATGCTACTCCTTAATAGTCACACCTTCCACATGTACAATTTCTGAAAGACTAATGTATAGATAGTAGTTTGTTCAAATGAAATGATAATTTAGGATAACTGTTACAAATCTAAGCACTTAATAACATCTTAATATAAATTTGTGATTTCACAAAACAACCTTACCCTTACAAAGTGCAAACATGTCCAGCATATGTAAGCTGTGGATTTTTAACAAAAGTGTCCCATCTGTAGGGGAGGAAAAATAATTTTCCCTTTACCCTTCTAGGTTCTTTGGCTGGTATAATAATTAAATTGACATAAAACAGATTAACAGGAGAAAAACAAGTTTAATTTTGTATGTATGGGAGCCCCATAAAAATATGAGACTCAAAGACAGCCAGGCAGTTGAGGCTTATCTACCATCCTGAACGAAGGCAAGGAATAGGGGCTTGGGGCTTCAAAGGGGAGGAACACAGTTCACAGGAAGATGAGAAGAGTATATGTATGGTAAACAAATGTTTGCCCTGCCGTGAAGAGGTCTTTCAGATATAGAAAGTTATCTTTGGTAACAACTCTCTTTCTGGTACAGACCTCCTTTTTAAGTTTTTAAGTGCAATTTAGGGGAAGGTAAAAAGCTTTTCCTGAATCTGTTGGGTTTTGATTGCCATCAGCTCAGAATAATACTTGTGCCAAGAGGCATATTTTGGAGTGGCATATTCTTCTCCCCTTCACATTCTGTTATATTTTTCAGCTTGAGGTAAGCGAAGCATGTTGACTTTGTAGGGTATTTAGTCACCTAACTGGCACATTTTCTGTGGATGCTTATCTAATGGCAATATTATTAGGGAAATTTAAAATATCTTATTCTGATTAAAATTTTTAGAAATGTTAGGAATATTGGAAATATTAGGAATATAAGAATATTAAGAATATAAAAAATAACCAATTGGATGAAATACACTTTGAGTCATTGGGTCCCTGAAATTTTTATTCTAATTTTGTTCGTATGATACTACATGTAGTAATTTAAAGAAAAAACTGCTTCAGAATTTACATTAAAATGATTTAGAACTGAAGGGATCTCAGATTATCTAATATAAAATCCTTAATTTAGAGGTGACAGGAGGCCTAAGGAAAAGAGATTTAAATGGGGGTCATAATTGAGATGGAACTGACTGGAGCCAAGACCTCCTGCAGTCTGGTCTGGTTCACTTTTTGTTATTTAATTACCATTATTTTAATGGGAGCATTGATATATGTTTATAGCAAGATATTTTTCCTTTTATGTTAGCTGTAAAAATCTGAAAACTTTTTCACTTTTCTCCTCTTAAACTGAGCCTGTAATAGTTTAGTTATTTTCTGCCCCATTGGACATTTTTCCTTATTCTTTGTTGAAACTCTAGCTTGAACAGGAATTGGAGCTATCTCGAAGGTTATTGAATCAGTCAGAAGGCAGCAGAGAAGCACTTTT
The DNA here is from genome assembly GCF_003676395.1 of Aethalodelphis obliquidens. Classification (NCBI taxonomy): domain Eukaryota; kingdom Metazoa; phylum Chordata; class Mammalia; order Artiodactyla; family Delphinidae; genus Aethalodelphis; species Aethalodelphis obliquidens. Next base: position 6,520,492 of record NW_020837965.1, on the reverse strand, counting down.
GCATCAGGTAAGTCTATGCAAGCTATGATAATCTGCTTTAAATTAAATCAGGATTGAGTCTCTTTCCCTATTAAATGTCTTTGTGAAAGGGAAAAAAACCTTAGATCTAGAAGTATTTTTCCTTAAGGAATGTATATTAACACACATAAGCAAAAGATGAAATCCTTTCAGGAAGATTCAGAGAAAGCCAATATAAAACACCAGCCCAGGTTCCCACTGTGACAGCATATCTTGCTGATTGCTTTTCCAGTTTAGGAATCATCTCTCTTAGCATAACCAGTGTAAAAGTGAGACTGGATGTGTAAGATAAAATTTTCCCAGGAGCTTAATTTTATTCAAGGAGACGTAGAGAGTGAAGGCGGAAGTAAAATACATAAAACAAACCTTGCATGTTCAAGTTACTTTGAATGCATCACTGTCTTATATTCGCATTTTCAAGCTGCTACCTGCCCTGCTTCCTTTTAACCAGAGATAAGGCTTAATTTTAAAGCATAACATTTTGCAGCCCATTAGCCAATAATAGGAGTTTGGTGCTTCTGATATCTAAAGTTCAGTAACTTGAAATAGCGATTTTATACACATTGGGTAAAGGCATGTGGGTTTCTAACTACCTTTCTGCCTGTGTTTAATATAAATTGCAATTGTAACTTCCTCTGTTTTGAAGTGTGGCTTACATAACTCACTACATAATATGCTAGGCAGGCAAAGTTGTCAGACATCTTAGACGTTCAGAAGGAGTATTACGTTTTGACAGTTAATCCTGAAGCATCTGAAACACCGTAGCTCCTGTTTTACAAAATGTTTAAAAATGTGTAATGGCTTTGTTTTGCAGCCAGTGGTCCAATGGAATTAATGTTGGCAGAGTTTAGAGTTTCTTTTTTGGAAGTTTATATTTGTATTCATTTCCTTCTGATTTTTTTTTTTTTGAACTCTGCCTTGTAATTTCTAATCTTATCTTTTGAAATAAGAGATTTATGTGTTAAAGTTGTCATTGTGACTTTACCTGAGTCTCTGCCACTGCTGACTTGTTTAAAGGTCATTGTGGACATGCTTGCTAGTCTCCAGATATACAAAGAAGAATAAAATGGTACCTTACCTCAAGGAGTTTATAGTTTATTCAACAGCTTTTATTGCTTATTTATTTTGAGCAGTACTTTGATATCACAGTGTGCTAAATTGTGATCATTTCATTTGACTTTACCAACCAATAGACTATGTTCACATGAAAGAGAATAAGTGAAAAATATAAAAATGTATAGTACTTAATTGGAGGTAGTTTGGGTTAATAACAGTAGAGTGGACTGAGGTGAAAATAGGGATTTAAAAAAAGTGTGGTCAAATTCTTTGTCACAGTAGACACAGAGAAGGGGAAAGAACATTCATTGTTTGTGGAAGGAATGGGAGGAATAAAGAAATGGAGCAAGAGACTGTTCCACTGTGCTTGGCATAACAAGGAGATTAACTTGGCTTCAACTTGTGCTTACAGTAGCCCATTGGAAGTAAATTTTTTTTCCCTAGAAAAATAATTTGTAAGTTCAGTTATTCTTTTCCTGCTTTTAAAACTGATAAAATTTCATTTTTGACTATGTGTATTTAGGTAGAAGAACTCCGTACACAACTCATGAAAGCAGAAGGTGATCAAAAAGGCTTAGTACATCAAGTATCTCAGATTTCCAAGCAACAGTCAAACTATCAGGACGAACAAGAAGTTGACTGGAGGTTTAGAAGAGGTATCATTCTGATTTGTAAATGTCTGGGGCTTTTTTGATCTTTCTTAAATATTTCCCATTTTCAGAATTGCTTTCCTTATGTTATATATTCTTTTCATCCTATTTCTTGATCTACTACAAGGTTTTCCAAGTTAATCATAATTTAGCATCCAGTTTTTTTAAAACAGACTTAATTTTTTAATTTTATGTTTATAGCACTATTGAGCAGAAGGTACAGAGATTTCCCATGTACCCCTGCTCCCACATGTCACAGCTTCCCCCACCATCAACACCCCTCTCCACAGTGGTACACTTGTTATAACTGATGAACCCTACATTGACACATCATTGTCATCCGAAGTCTGTATTTTACATTAGGGTTCACTCTTGTTGTGTGCTCTACAGGATTGGACAAACATAATGACATGTATCCACCATTATAGTATCATAGAGTAGTTTCACTGTCTTAAAAATCCTCTGTTTTTCATTATTCATCCCTCTCTCCCCTAACTTCTGGCAAGTACTGATCTTTTTATTGTTTCCATAGTTTTGCCTTTCCCAGAACCTAGTATGGTTGGAATCATACAGTGTGTAGCCTTTTCAGATTGGCTTCTTTTACTTAGTAATATGCCTCTAAGTTTCCTCCATGTCTTTTCATGGCTTGGTAGCTCTTTTAAAAAAATTTTTTTTTAAAGCACTGCATAATATTTCATTGTTGGATGTACCACTGTTTATTTATCCGTTCACATACAGAAGTCCATCTTGGTTGCTTCCAAGTTTTGGTGATTATGAATACAACTGCTGTAAACTAAATGTCTGCGTCCAGATTTTTGTGTGGATGTAAGTTTTCATCTCTTTTGGATAAATACCAAAGAGTGTGATTGCTCGACTAGATGCCAAGAGTACGTTTAGTTTTGTAAGAATCTTCCAAACTGTCTTCCAGAATGGCTATATCATTTTTCCCTCTACCAGCAGTGAATGAGATTTCCCGTTGTTCTGTATCCTTGTCAACATTTGAAGTTGTCAGTGTTCTGGATTTTGGCCATTCAGATAGGTTTGTAGTGGCATATCATTGTTGTTTTAATTTGCATTTCCCTCATAACATGTGGTGTGGAGCACTATTCATATGCTTATTTGCCATATGTGTATTTTTTTTGGTGAGATATTCATTAAAGTCTTTGGCCCATTTCTTAGTATGGTTTTCTTATTGTTTTATTCTTATTTGTTTCTTGTTTGTTTTCTTATTGTTAATTTTAAGAGTCCTTTTATATTTTGGATAGCAGTTCTTTATCAGATATGTCTTTGCAAATAATTTCTCATAGTCTGTGGCTTGTCTTTTCATTCTCTTGACAATGTCTTTCACAGAGCTGAAATTTTTAATGAAGTCCAGCTTGTCATTTCTTTCTGTGACTTTGGTGTTGCATCTAAAAAGCCATCACCAAACCCCAAATCATTCTCTTATCTTCTAAGAGTTTTATAATTTTACATTTTACATTAAATCTGTGATCTATTTTGAATTAATTTTTGTGAAAGGTTTAAGATCTGTGTCTAGATTCATTTTTTTGCATGCAGGCCTTCAGTTCTAGCACCATTTGTTGAAAAACTATCTTTTCTCCATTGTATTGCCTTTGCTCCTTAGGCAAAGATCAGTTGACTGTCTTTATGTGGGCCTACTTCTGGACTCTCTATTCTGTCCCATGTATCTACCTGACCATTTTTTTTCTTTTTTGCGAGTACCACACTGTTTTGTTGGATAGTGTCAGTCCTCTAATTCTTTTCTTCTCCTTCAATACTGCACTGGCTATTCTGGATTCTTTGCCATTCCATGTAACTTTAGAATCAGGTTGTCAAAATACAAAAAATAACTTGCTGGGATTTTGATTGCGCTTGCATTGCTTCTATTGATGAAGTTGGGAAGAACTGACATTTTGACAATATTGAATCTTTCTGTCCATGAACATGGAATATCTCTCCATTTATTTTGTTAATCTTTGATTTCTTTCATCAGAGTTTGGTAGTTTTCATCATATATATTTTGTTAGATTTATACCTAAGTATTTAATTTTTTGTGGATGCTAATGTAAATGGTATTGTCTTTAATTTCAAATTTCACTTGTTTTTTGCTGATATTAGCATCCAATTTTAATGTCTTCTCTTCTTGATTTTTAAACCCATTTCTGTTGTCAGACCTGCTTATCTCATGAGTCTTTCTTTTAGAAAGAGACAGCAAGGCAGTAGTGGAATTTTTTTCAGATTCGTACACACACACACACATTTTTTTCCCCAATATATGCATACAATTAAGATTCTATCTTTTTGTTACTTGGAGATTGGTGGCGAAATTTAATCACATTGTAGAAGTGGTTATGAACAATATGACTGGCTTTTTCTTATGTTGATTAGGAAGACTTTGTGTTTGAAAACTGTTAGAATGCTTTTTCAGTGGAGGTATTGATTTAGGCTGTGGAATTTAATTACTCTGGATGTATTTCTTTTTGAAAGTTTGTGTTTAACAGAAATGGTGATACTGAAATTTTATAATGGTTTCTGGTAGACTATTTCAGACTATTTAAATATTAATGCTTCTTACTCAGATGCCTAAATTACTGTAGAAACTCTTGTAAGCATCTGATGTTACAAATTCCCCAGATTCCCTACACATAACTCAATATGTTGCCTAAGTTAGAATTTCCACATTGCCAGAAAATCTTCACTGGATGGCAAATTTTGACATACCTATCCTAATATATTTGCATGCCATTAAGTTCGCTTAAGTTTCATTTGATGTTGTAATTTAATCATATTTTAACATCAAATACTTTAAAATTTATTTTTAACAGTAAAATATAAGGTATTAGATTATTCATCAAAATTTCATAAAGATGCACATAAGAACTCTCATTTTGTTTGGAAAAAGATCCTGTGGTACATTTGTTATATGTTTTGTTGTCTCATAAAATCTAGTTATTTTTGGTGTCTTTGAGGACTAGAAGAATCTCTTTTTTTTAACTACTTCCCAGGTTAAAAAAAAAAAACGCTTGAAGTTCTCTTGTCATTGTGACAGTGGACTTCTTCACCTTCTTTTAACAATTCTAGAGTTTTCATCTTTATAGAATACTTGTATTATTTTAAAAAATTCTACATAAGAAATTACACTCATCACGCTCTGCTTGCTGTTTGTTCCTCTACCCACTGTGAAATGACTTCCACTTCTACTTCTAAAATTGACTTTGCTTAGTTTACTAGTGGTCTTCTCTGTCAAATTCAAAGGAATCTTTCCATTACTTGCCTTACTTGACTCCTGTTTGTTTCCTCTTAGAACTCTTCCACTGACTTCATTGTTCCTACTCTTTCCTGGTTCTTCTGTCTTAATTGCTTTCAGTCTTTGTATTTGAATCTTTTCCTTTTGTTTACAGTTTGCCTTTTAAATGCCTCTGTTGTCTAGAATCCTATTTATGGTTTTTCTCACTTAGTACCTCTCCCTAGGGGTTGTTATTTAATCTTATGCCTTAGCTATCACCTACAAACGATGATCCCTAAATCTGGCTCATCTCACTCTCCTAACCTTCAGCCCTCCAGATGGAGTTGTTCATTGGGCATCAATATATGCCTTTCCAGAATGCTCAGTCAGCCGATTTACAACTGAATTCATCCTTTCCTCAAAACCTGTTTTTATTTCCTATCTTAATTGATCGTATCATTCTTTATCCAGATAAGCCTAAAATACAAAGAATATCCAAACTTATTCCTTCTCACCTCCATCTAATTAGTCTCTACGTCCTGTCTATTTGTAGATCCTGATATCTCTTGAAGTTGCTTCTTTCTTATTCCCCCTAGCCCATTTTAGGCATGCTTCATCTCATCTCTGTTACCCTCTTAACTTGTCTTACTCTGTTGAATAGCTTGTCTGTGATCTGTCTTCTGTACTGCTACTAAAGAGACCCTTCTAAGACACACACCTTTCATGTTATTCTCTTGATTAAAACCTCTCATTATAATTTATTGAGTTCTTACAGGGCATTATGCTACTCATTTTACACTGTCTCCTTTAGTTCTTACAACTATTCTATGAGGGGGGAATATTCTTACTTCCATTTTAATGACTTAAAAAAAAGACTAAAGAACAAAGAAATTGAGTGCCTTGCTTAAAGTTACATTTGTTGGAAGTAGCAGACCAAATCTTTTTTCTACCCAGACTTGAACTCTTAACTGCTATCCTGTACTGACCCATCATTGTTTGTAGCAAGAGTTCTTTAAAATGGAGCATATAACCCACTGGGTGTGGGAGGAGAGTGTTTGTAACACTATATTTTATACTTTATGTTTTAAGTATTTTAATTTTGATAAATGTTTCATTATATATGTATATATGTGTGTATATCTATATATTTATATATATCCACACTCATGTTTTATATCTATATTATGAAACATATCAAAGTATTATGTCATCACACCAAATACATATGTGTTTTATAAATATACATATATGTATGTGTTTATACACATATTCATATGTATTATCTCCATAATTTGTATAATATATTCATACTAATGTTAATTTGTATATGTATGTATACACTAATGTTATATATATCATGAAACATGTCTATGTCTATGTAGATAGGTACTATAGAGAGATATATGCACACACATATGCATATATAAATTTATAAAATAAAAAATGTATTTATAAGATGAATGAATGTATATATTTGTCAAATGAATAAATACATTTACACATAAAAATATGCATATTTTCACGTTGAAGACGTAGCAGGGGTGGGCAGAGTATGGCCCATGGGCCAAATCCAGACCACCCCCTGTTTTTGTAAAGAAACTTCATTGGACTAAAGCTCCTCCCATTCATTTATGCATTGTCCAGGTCACTTTTGTAATTTAATAACAGAGATAAGTAGTTGTGACAGAGACCATATAGCTAAAATATTTACTATCTGACCCTTTACAGAAAATGTTTGTTAACTCCTGGTCTGTAGGCTAATTTCTAAGCTCCCTGGCAATGCATAACTCCCTGCCGACTCTCCTGTTTCCCTCCCTCATACGTATTAGCTGTGTAGAACTCCTGTGTGTGCAGTTACCTGAATATGAAATCCAATATTGTTCCTCTATGCTTTATGCTGTTTCCTTTCCGTGAAATATCACCCCAACTTCATCTCCTTTGCTTGGTGAAATTTTGTACCTATTTTTTAGAACTACCATAGTAACCAGTTTTTCCTACCTCAGTTTCTCATTAAGATAGAATTAATCATTCTATCCTTTGGACTATTTTTGTATAATAACCATTTATTATACAGAAATTATACAGATATAGAGAACTGTTTGTCTAGTATCTATAAGTGCTCTTATCACACTATTAAAATACCTATGTATCTTTCATCCAAAATGTACAATTTTGACATTTTAATATTTCTGAAGTTAGCATGTGTCTTACACATGATCTATAAATTGGATTTGCTAGTGTCTCCTTCCTTCTTTCCTATTCTGGAAAGGAAGCTACTAGAAAAAGAGTAGTTTTAAATTGATAATATATGTTCCAATTTTTGACATCTTAAATTCATGGAAGTACTTTATTTTTATGTTTTCTTTCTATTCTTGGAGTGCAAGCTCATTGAGAAAAGGATTTTTGTGTTATTTATCTTTGAAAAAGATGGTGTTAACAGTGCCCTGTTCATCATATACCAAGTATTTCATGTTGGACTAAAAATAAATACTAAGTCAATTTATATTGTTCAGTGATACAATTGTAGGTAGTAGTCTCCAGAATTAATAGATTAGAGGTCATAACACAATCAGAATTTAGCAGCATCATTTGTTTACGTTGCAAGAAAAGTGTTTTGTTGTGTGAACTTCAGTAACTTCAGTTAGGTGGAGAAGCTTAGTTGAAAATTCTTTCAGTATTTTTGTTTTAGAGTTTGGGGGTAATACAGGAATGTAAGGCAAATTAAAGAAAAAATGCATAGAATTTTCTTGAAATAAATTGTACTAGAAATCAGATAACACTTTAGTATCAAAATGTGATAATATTGGATGACACAGCAATGTGTATATTTTAGAAAACTGTGTGAGACTTGAAACAATAGAATGACAAATTCTGAGAAGTCTGTTGGGTGACAGTGACAATTAATAAGTGGATTGTATTAGGTAGAATATTAAAACATACCATTCGAAAGTACATTATCCTGTGAGTAACGATCAACCATCAAGCTTTACATTTTCTCTTTTAAGGGGTTGAGCGGGAAAAAGAGGATCTGGAGAAGCAGATGTCAGATTGGAGAGTGCAGCTGAACTTCAGTGCAATGGCATCTGAGTTAGAGGAAGTGAAGCGGTGCTTGGAGCGAAAAGACAAGGAGAGAGTACATTTGGCAGCACAAGTAGAGGTGACTTTGCTGTTTTTAAGCTGTATTCAAAGGACTTCAGTTCTGTTTCATAGAATTGCTTAATGAAATTTTAATATAAAGATTGTGATTGTTTTATGAACTCTAGTTTGGATATAGATAAGGTAACGTTATATAGATGACCACTTTAATTACATACAAAAATTTCTATGAATTCATTTCTCTTCATTGGGACCTCAAAGTCAGGATACCTATCAAACTTGAAAATATTCTTGTTCCAGTAGCAATTGAGCCCATCCCTCAGACAGAGGGTCCTTTTTTCTTTGAAGGAACAGTTATTTGGGGGGTGAAACTGGCAGAAGGCACAGCAAAAAGTTATTACTGATATTTTTTCTTTGGAAACATAAAGGGTTTCAAATCTCCAGCTGTTTTCCATGAGGTAGAGTTGTGATGCCTCCATCAATTTAGAGTTGTGTAGTAGTCATGAATGATGTGGTAACCATGAGTGAAGTGTAACTAGGCAGCTACCGTTTCCAGGTTGCCTTTTATCTAGCACAGATAGCATAAGTATTAGAAAATATTAAAAACCAAAGGAGAGAACTTCATAAAAAGAAAATGGCTTAATTCCTATTTTAATTATGCAAATTAGATCAAACATGGAGGACACGTTTGGAAATAGATATGTATCAGTCTTACTCTGTTCTTATTAGGGAAGTTGTGTTCTAATTGTAATAAGTTGCCACATTTGAAGAATTTACTAAATAATAATGAAAGGTAGAAAATTGGTGTTAAAAGCATATAACTTTATATAATCCCAAGGCAATATTTAATGTTACTGCAGTCTGAGTTTCTCTTTCATCTTGTCTGTGCATCAATAGAAAATGTATTTTAATTAATCAATTAATTAGTTAGCTTTAAGCTGATAGTTAAGTTTAAACACAGTCTAAAATCTCTACATTTTTTATTCCCCCCCACCATGTTTTATGTTTTTGACGTCAAATTTTACATCTTTTTGTGTATCCTTAACTCTTTATTGTAGTTACAGTTGATTTTCTGACTTGTCTTTTAACCTTCCACTAGCTTTTTAAGTGGTTGATTCACTGCCTTTACTATATATTTTCCTTCACCAGTAAGGTTTTTTCCTTTCATATATTTTCCTACCTTTATAGGGCCTTTCCTTTTTCACCTAAAGAAGTTCCTTTAACATTTCTTGGAAGGCTGGTTTAGTGGTGTTAACCTCTTCTTAGTTTTTGCTTGTCTGGGAAACTCTTTCTCTCTCCTTCAATTCTGAGTAACTTTGCCACATGAATATCCTTGGTTGTAGGTGTTTTTCCTCTCATCACTTTAAATAAAATATATCATGCCACTCCCTTCTGGCCTGCAATGTTTCTGCTGAGAAATCAGGTGGTAGCTTTATGGGGCTTCCCTTGTATGTGACTTGATTTTTTTTTTTTTTTTTTTTGCTGCCTTTAAAATTCTCTCTTTAACTTTTACTGTTTTAATTATGGTGTGTCTTGGTGTGGATCTCTTTGGGTTCATCGTGTTTGGGATTTTCTTTGTTTCCTGGACCTGGATGTCTGTTTCTTCCGGCAGGTTACATTTTCAGCCGTTATTTCATCAAATACATTTTCTACCCCTTTCTTTCTCCTCTCCTTCTGGCACCTCTGTAATGTGAATGTTACTATGCTTGATGTTATCTTAGAGGTCTGTTAAGCTCTCCTCATTTGTAAACATTCTCTTTTCTTTTTGCTGTTCTGACTTAGTGATTTCAGCTATTCTGTTTTCCAGGTTGCTTACATATTCTTCTGCATCACCTCATCTGCAGTTGATCACCTCTAGTGTATTTTTCATTTCAGTTATTGTATTCTTCACCTCTGATTCCTTCTTTTTTATATTTTCTAATTCTTCTTTGAAGTTCTAATTGTGTTCTTCCGTTCTTCTCCCAAGTTCAGTGAGCATTTTTATGATCATTGCTTTAAACTCTGTATCAGGTAAATTACTTACCTTGATTTCATTAAAGTTTTGTGGTTTTTTTTCCTGGGGTTTTATTTTGTTCTTTTGTTTGGAACAGAGTCCTCAGTCTTCTCATTTTGCTTGACTTTCTGTGTTTGTCTCCATGAATTAAGAGAAACAGTTACCTCTCCATGTCTTGAAGATGTGTCCTTGTGGAGGAGTGTCTTTATACAGACTATGTATGTCCAGTGGCTTTTATGGAAGGGCTGGAGCCGAAGTGATCCTGGGCTTCTCCTGGGGTGTACTGGGGGCTGCTCCCTGGTGGTAGGGGTGCTGGAGCTGGAGCCGTGTGGGCTGGGGCTTCGCCCAAGGCCCATAGAGGGCCACCACCTTGGCAAGGGAGCTGGAGCCAGAGGGGCTAGAGTTGGAGCCCAGCATGAACCGAGGCTTCTCCAGGGGTGTGCCAGGGATTGCCGCCTTGGTGGGGGACTGGAGAGGGAGGATTATGTGGGCTGGGGGGGTCTGATGAGGCAGTCTTGGCAGGACAGCTAGGGTGTCAGGCACTTGTCACTCTGCTGCCTCTGTTCTGGGGCTTGGAGTAAGTTTGTGTTGCCAGTCTTTAAGAGCAAAGTCTCAGTTTTCTACAGCCCTCCAGCTCTCCTGGCTGTAAGCCCTGCTGGTTTTCAAAACCAGTTATGGGGGCTTGTCTTCCAGGTGCCAGTCTGAAGGGCTGGGGTACCCGAAGTTGGGACTGAACCCCTTCCTCCTTAGGGAGGACCTCTGAGTTTGTGACGTCTCCTTTCTCTTTTGGGTCACCTGCTGGGGGCTGACCTTCTGGGTTCTGACTAAATTACTTCTCTTCCCCTTGTACCTATCTTGGTGTGGTTTTCTTTCTTTATATCCTTAATTGTGGAAGAGCTACTCTGCTAGTCTTCAGGTCATTCTCAGAGATAGTTGTTCTATAAGTAGTTGTAGTTTTCGTGTGTCCTTGGGAGGAGGTGAGCTGAAGGTCTTTCTACTCCGCCATCTTGATCTTGCCTTCCTCTCTACATGTTTAATAAATTCTTACTAGAAATATTCTCAGAGCAGTTGTAATTGTAGGAGTTTTAAAGGTTTTTTATGAGAATTATTTAGCCTTTTATTCTGCTGAAAAATGTGGTAAAATATATGATTATTTTGTCAAAGTTAAATATTAAAAAAAAAAAAAAACTATGCTAATGATGCCAGAGGTAGAAAAATCTCTTTGCTCAGTTGTTTAAAACCACATGTTGGTCTGTCCTCCCTCCCTCCTTCCTCTTCTCCCTTCCTTCCCATTGTTTCTTTTTATTTACCATTTATGGAATAAATTGAAAAAACCTTAAGCATGTAGACATTTAAAAATTATTTATAATGTAATAATGCTCTCATTGAAAGAGGCTGGCTTTCCCTAAAGTCCTAAATTAATAGTTCTTTTACATTTTCACATGTGTTACCAGAAGAGTTGGAATTCTCTTGGGTTAGTTGGGAGAGGTTGTATAGATTTGGATATGAAACACATTTGGAGAGAAAGATTGAACATTTACTCACATATGAAATAGTTAATGACCATCTGTTACATGCCAGGCACTGTTCTAGTTACTGGTGACATAGCAATGAACAAAACCCCCTCAGATTTCCCTGTTCTATGAAGATGATATTCTAAAATTGACATAGAATGTTCTTTGAGTTTGTTGCAAGTATAATTGAAATTCCTTTTGGGGGATGAAATATTTTTTTCCTAATTTCCATTGAAAAGGATATCACAAAAAGACATTGTTCATCCTGGAAGAAATTATCATTTATCAGTTTTCCCTGATTTTTCTTATTTTTATCAGTAAAATAATTAATTAAATTTATATCAGTTGTTTTAGATTTAGTGACACTTCTGATTATGGCTTGTTTATTTTTTATACTTGTGGAGGCCCTTTAAATATCTTTATTCCTAAGTTATTCTCAAAGTGACATCTAGTATAGACTTTGTGAGAGATATATATAGGTCATGGATCACTCAATTTAATCTCTAACAGTGGAAAATTTATTGAAATTTAATTGAAAAACATTTAGCCTCTGCTTTACTTTTGGTGGTACGGAGTATTGCCTTATACATTCCATAAAAAATGGAAATTAGTCTCCTTTAGTTGCTTTTTTAGAAATCAAATATAAGTAAGAAAAGATGCATAAATGAGATTATTGATCAGGCCCAAGAACATTTGAATAGTAACCTTTCTTGTGGTTTGTTTGATCATTAATGTCTTTCTCTTTAACCTTGACCTAACACCTCTCCTGCAGAACCTTATACAGTCTTGTAGACTCATTTGTTCTTTATCTTCCGTCCTCATTTCCATCTTTTGTTGTTCTCGTTGTTCAGTGTTTCCTTTGTGTCCTCTTTTTGTGGAAATTCTAAAGCTTTTCCTCCCTGAAGCCTTGTTGGATTGTATCCATTGCAAGTGATAATCCTTCTTTCTGAACCATCCTTTTGCCTATGTCACTGAGGATCTTATGGCACCCATCTCACACTGTCTTAAAGTAATCTGGGTATGTTTCTTTAAAATTTCAAAGCAGGTTGAAATAAAGGAGAAATGGGGCTGCAGAAGAAAGCGGTCCTGTCACCAAGACAAATCTGACCTTGATGTTCCTACCTTGGTAAAGATACCATTTTTCAATGTCTTGTCCTCTGGACAAGACATCTGGAAACTTGAGTTTTCTGTGTCCTAGAATTAATGTGACCCAGGATTAATAGTGACACTTGCAAGAGAACAGTATATAAAAGAGTGCCAGTTCATTGATGTACCCTGTGGGAATCCTACGTGGATATTTATACACTCTTCTCTTGTGCAGGGCACCAGTCTCCCAATTTTCTGTACCTACATTTTAGAAAGCTGAATTAGTAACCAAAAAGTTGTTGGTGAACACAGAATCAGAGAGTAATGATGTCTAAAGGACTGTTTGTTCATGGCTATGGTAAGGCTCCCCGACCCTCTACCTCTCCTTAATAGCATTCTTGTACCCAGAGATCCTGTTTACTTTAGCAGATTCTGTCTTTATTCCTGGAGTATGTTGAACTGATTTCTTCTGTCTTTCTAACAATCTCCTGTGCTTCCACTCTGATGCTTAACCTTCTGTTTACATTTTCTTTTGATATGTTGCTGTGCACAGATTTTGCTCTGGGCCATTTACCAGTATGCATTGATGTTATAATTCAAACTTGTGGCATTCTGGGAGCCACTTATGAATTAAAGACTTAGACCCTTTTCAAATCATGAGTATGAGTATGGGGTAAGAACCAGGTCTTATCTCAATATCCTTTTACGCAACCCCTGCAAACAATGTCTCACCCATTTTAGGCACTCAGTTAATATTTGTTGACTGAAATAATATATTGTAGAAAAATTTTACGGTTAATTTTCAAAACTAACACTTGTTGTCCAGTCATTCCTTAAAAGCACATTAATTTCTGGAAGAGTTGTCAGTATTCAAGGGGGGACCTTTGCTCTTTCTCACTAATTGCATTAGTTTTTGTTGATCCAGAATATATATTTTAAGCAGTTGTTCTACACTGGGGAAAAAACAATGAAAATAGCTTGTGAAAAACCCAAATGAAAGCTACATTTGAGTTTGCATAATTTACTTTTCAAATTCTATCTAAGACCTTAAATCTGTACGTGCATAAAAAATACTAAGTGCGGTTTTTCTCTCTTCTAAACTTGAGTTGAACCTCATTAACCTTGATAGGCTATTTGTATTCATAAGAATTCCAAGCATCCTTGATCAATGATTCCTCCTGATTTAATCTCAGCCTCCATGTTCCATCAACTTACTCTTCTTGGGGAAAAAAAAAAATTTGACTTTTAAATTCAATGAAGAACTTCAAAGAAAAAGCAAGGTGCTGTACATAATATAGAGTAAGTTTTGAAAGTGATAATTGAGTGACAACTGACATGATTATTCATTAACAGAAACTTGGGACTGTAATGCCAGCATTTCCTTTTAAGAAGAGGGAAGATTGTGGAAAATAAATGATAATCAATATAACATTTTTATGATTAGTACAGTAGAAACAGAAGGAAGATTGTTCCTTTCATGCATGCTTTTAGGATAAACTGTTTTGATTTTTGCATTTTTTTATATAAAGCTGGCCACTTTCCTATGCAGTAATGCCCACTTCAATACTACTTTTAAACCCTTCTTAGAGACCTGCGGTCTTAGACATCTTAATAACCTTGTCTGTAATTTCCTATTGTACTTCTTTTTTTAAAATCTTAATAATTTCTTCCTTATCCAAGGGCATGTTATAAAATAAGGTATTACCTGAGCAATAAGTAATATTTAATATACAGGTTAGATTATAAAGAAAAATATTGGTAGCAAAACTTTATAGAGAAAGGCTCAAATTGTGGAACCTAGTAGAGATCAAGTCTGCCACTATTATTAACCAAATTAACTCTCACATTAGGACAATTGCTAAGACCGTAGATGCACTGTACTCCAAGTTCTTAAAAAAGATGATTATTGGCACAGATGCTGTACAAGTAAAAACTCTAAAACTAAACAAAACTTTACACTTCCTGAAAGATTTAGCTTAATTCCAAGGTCTTTCATCTATATGGAAAAAATAGGAATTTTAGGAGTTGTGAAGAAAGGCCGTTTTTCTATTTTCTGTAACTGAGTTGCAACGAATATTTCCATAAAGCCAGAAAGTAGAAGTGGAATGAGCATTTTAATTTTGCTTTTAAACTATCACTAATATTTATTATAACTTATCATTTGAATGTGGTGAATAAAGAAATAATTTAGGAATAAAAATGTCCATTTTCAAGTTCTTTGTTTTCTGAAATCATGATGATTTCTGCATCGTTTTTTACATATAAATTGAATATGTATGCCTTTGTGATTCTTTGTGTGTATATGATGTGTGTGTGCTTGTTCGTGTGTGTGCATGCATGCTTGAGGTGGTGGTGAGAGAGGGAGAAACTTACATTCCTCACAAAATAATGACGTATCAAAAACATATTAGCTATAGGTTTAATATTTAAAGCAATTATAAAGATAAAATATAGCCTTGGGAATAATGATTGAAGCACTTGCTTTAGAAAAATGGGTGATATGAAACAAATGAGGTAATGTTCTTGCCTCAGTAATTGATGGTTATTCATTTCTTGACTACCACAAATGCCATTAAAAGGGGGATAAGAAGACTTTATAATAATCCAGTTTTAACTGTTCTTGCATTATACCTGTAGTCCTAATCGTTACCTTATCATTAGAGTGATTTTAATTTGATAGCCTATCATTTTAAGTGGAAAACTAAATTGTTTTTTAGGTGTTTGTTTTCAGGCAACTTTCTACAAGTGGAAATGAGATTGTACTGAGCCTTAAACCACAAAAAAGTCAGCACGTTCATTATACTCTTGGAAATGTTCAAATAGTATGAATTATCTTTGTAAGAAAATTAAATTATTCATATGCACTGAGAAAACATTCTTTTAGTTTTTACTAAGTATCCATGGCTAACATAAAGGTTAATGTTAGCAAGTTTTTTCAAATCTTTTAAATGCATTTAGTCTCTAGTACTTCACTGGGTGAAGTATGTGTTTATATTATGCAATCTTTTATTTTGGGGGAACCTGTAATGACAAAATGTTAGACTGTTTGCTCTTCCTTAAAGAAGATTATAAATTAGGCAAACTTTTGGCAATTCTGATTAAAGAACAGTACCTCCTACTAAGAAAAACTAGAAAAGCTGGGGAAGACATATATTTAAAAAAATCTGTTTGAAGTTATCAGAGAGTTATCTGGGGACAAGGACAAGAGGGATCAAGTATTCTGTTAAGGAGTGGAGTGCAAAGTGATGGGCCTGACACTTAGCATCATTTTCCCTTGTAATGGGTTCTGAATCGCAAATTGAGCAGAATTTACAACAGAGCTTAGGCCCATTGAAGAGGAAGAGCCCGGTGAACATCTTGCAGTTTCAGTTGGGATACCCAAAGGGCTAAACTTCAGGAGTCTGGGTGAACTGAAAATACACTAACAGTCACAAAGACTGTAACATAGCTTTGAATCTGCTTTGATTTTATCTGTCCTTATCCTTACTGCCCATTTACACAAAAGTACAGTTGACTCTTGAACAACATGAGTTTGAATTGCATGGGTCCACTTATATGCAGATATTTCTAAATAGTAAATATTTCAGTACTACATGATCTGTGGTTGGTTGAATCCATGGACGTGGAGGAACCATGGATACCGAGGGCCAACTATAAATTATACTTGAATTAAACCCCTGTGTTGTTCAAGGGTCAACTGTAAATCTTTTGGGGAAGAAGGTATGATCATCCTGAGCCCTGATATTGTTTCTATAATTTGTCATACAATGTCTAGCCTTTAATCAAAACTTAGCAGGCAGATCAGGAAACAAAACCACACTACTTTTTAGCAAGAGAAAAAAAAGCAAGAGATAGAAACCAGCAGATAGATTATTCAGATATAGGTGTTAAAAGAAATCAACTTTAAACGATGATTATTAATATGTTAAGAAATTAGGTTATAAGATATTTAATCCTAGCAGAGAATAGGACATTATGAAAAGAATCACTAGAAATCTGAGAATTGAAATATATAATAACTAAATTAAGAGCTGGATAGGTAGGTAGAGTTTAACGGAAGATTAGATACATTTTTTTTCTTAATTCTCTAAAGAATTTTTTTTTTCTTAATTCTCTAAAGAATTTTATTTTTTTTCTTAATTCTCTAAAGAATTTTATGAGGCCTCCATCCATATATATGCTTAGGATGTATAATATAGTATGTGGTTTGGTTTCTGGTTTTGTGTTCTGTTTTTTCTATTTTCTAATTGGCAATGAGAAAAAAAACTTATGCAGTCATTTCATTCAATAAATTTTGATTAAGGGCCTGTTAGGTGTTGGGTCTGGTGCTAGGATCTGGGTGTACACAAATGAAATCAACATTGCCCTCAATAAAGGCACAATCACTGAACTTGCATTTAGCACTGAAGTGTCAATTCGCTAGAAAAACCAGGCCTCTTCAGTGTGGGTGGGCAGAATCACTGTGAGGCTTAAAATGGAGAACCAGGGGTATGGGCTTGGGCCTTGAACCTTTGGAAGTGGGCATGAGGCTCCTCCATCCCTACTGCACCAAGATGGCTCCTACCCTCCAAGGACAGAACAATATATATATTATATTGTTTATATATTATTATTATATATTATATATATTATATATATATATAAAGGCAAAGAGTCATCAGAAGACAAAACAGCAGAAATATCTTCAAATAGAAATTGGTATTTGGTGATTGAAAATCTGAAACAATGGTTTCGTAGTTTTACAGGTTTAGTGATTTCATTATGTCACACTCTTCATTTATATTTGTAGCCTTGGGTATGTGCACAGCGTCCATGACCACCAGGGATGATTATTGTTTTAGCTGGACTCTCTTTGATTGTCTATTTCCCTACTCCTCCCATTCAGCTCTGGCTAGGCTGACTTTGTTGTTATCTCACTTAGCTTTTAGCCTCTCCACTAACTGCTAGATGATTTGTTTTTTTTTTTTTTTGACAGTGCCCTTTGGTATAAATTGCTCCACAATCTGATTCAGTTAAGGTTGGGCCTCTTTGCAAGGCTAGGGTGTTGCCAGTCTTTGGGGCATTCTCTGATCCCAAGAGAGCTCTCCTTAGCTATCCTTTACTTGATTCTCTCTATTAAACTTCTATCTGATCTGTTGTTTCACTTGTTCCTACTAGTGATATGGAAACCACCAGCCTCTTAACTGCTCACACCCAAGATCGCCATTGTTTTTGACATCATCCTTAGAAACGAATTTTCTTATGCTCTGTTACAAATAACAGCAGAGCTGTTGAGCTTTCTGTTCATATGGCCTCTCTCCTTCTCAGCAGAACCTC
Organism: Aethalodelphis obliquidens; assembly: GCF_003676395.1. Classification (NCBI taxonomy): domain Eukaryota; kingdom Metazoa; phylum Chordata; class Mammalia; order Artiodactyla; family Delphinidae; genus Aethalodelphis; species Aethalodelphis obliquidens. Next base: position 6,502,537 of record NW_020837965.1, on the reverse strand, counting down.
TGCATCCCTGCATTGGAGCTGAATTCAGGGACTATAATTTGTTTCCCTCTGGAGTGATACTCCAGCTCTTCAGGTGTGGTGTTGGGTAGGAATGGTAGTCTCTGATCTTCACAGTTTGCCCCTTCTGTTATGGATCCTTCACTGTATTGAGTGAACTTGGGCAGGGGCAATCTAGATGTACTATGCCTTTTGCCCTACAAGTGGGGGTTGGTTGGGGGAAAGGAGACTTGTCCTTTGGCTGTGCCTTCTTGGGATAGAGCTTCTGCAATTCTGATCTGGGGGCCTGCCCCTCTATGGGTGAATTTGTAGCCCTAGACTGGGAGCTGGGCATAGGGGAAGCCCTGTCTTCTTGGGCTATACTTGCCTGGAGTGTTGCTTCATTCACACTGAGCTAAGGAAGCGTACATTGGAATAGATTGTGGCTGAGATGCCACAGCCTCTCATTATTCTTCCCAAGATTTAATAGATTTTCTTAAATAAATGTTTCTTTATTTGCTCTATGCCCTTAGGACAATTTCCAGATGTTTTAAATGGTTTTTATTTTTTAAAATAATTTTTACCAGTTAACTGGTTGTTTTGCTGGGAATAGGGTCTGCTAACCTCCTTACATTGCCATTTGGGAAGTCTTCCTCCTTGGGAGAAATAGTGTACCAATTAGGAAAAAAATATCCACTCTGAGTCACAGAGAGACAAATGATGGAAAATATGGAAACATTTATAACAGATAGGTGGGACATAATGAAAAGTTCTGAAGTTCTAATGTATATATAATTGGAATCTTAAAAGCAGGAGAGAGAGGCAGAAGCAATATTTGAAGAGAAAAGACATCAGTTCCCATAATTAAGAAGTCCTAAGAATCCCAAGCAGGACAGATACAATAAAAATCACAACTAGACATGTCATAGTAAAATTAGTAAAACCAAAGAGAAAGAGAAAACCTCAAATGCAGCTAGAGGGGAAAGAAGATGTATTACCATAAATGATCAAAATGGAAACTAGAAGAATAGGAAGATGTCTTCAAAGTACTGAAGTGAAATAATTGCCAATCTAGACCCCATACCCAGTGAAAATATTCTTCAGAACTGAAGGTGAAGTAAAGATATTTCTAGACAGCAAGAACTGATGAAATCATTTTTAGCAGAACTGATACGGTCAAGGTAATTTTTTGAAGAGGAAAGAAGAAAAATGTAGCAGGGAATGAAGACCAATACATGGGGTAAAAATTTGGGAAAAGTCTAAATGAATATTGACTTAAAACCAGTTGTAATAATATCTTATTTAAATTATTTAGAAAATTAAAATTACATCAATAATACTGCTTAATTTGGGAACTGTACATTAAGTTGAAGTGTGTTTAAAGTCCTTGGTTCTAAGATGAAGAAAGTTGTAAAATTACTAATCTAAATGTTAATAAGTCGAGGTTGCATATAGAAATCTCTAGGGTAACCACTAAAAGAAGAGTAATGGATAAATAACTAATACAGGGGAAGAAAATGAAAGCATTCACAGCGTCCGGTAAACAAAGATTTCTTACTAGGACACCAAAAGCATGAATCATAAATGAAAAAATATATAAATTTGATTTTGACAGAGTTAAAGATTTCTGCTTTATGCTTGGTACCATTAGGAAAATGAAAAAAACAAGCTACATTGGGAGGAAATATTTACAGTACATGTATCCAAGTTAGGACCTGTGTCATCTTTATATATCATTTGTGTATATTTGGTTTATTCCAGTAGCACCTGGTTGATTTAAATAAAGTTTGTAGAGTAACCAGCATAATAGGAAAAAACCATTATTACCTCAACAGATAAAGCACTTATGAAAATTTAACATCCATTAATTAGGGAAACTCTTAGTTAAAAGGAAGAGAGGGAAACTTCTTGATACTGCAGAGTACCTACTGAAAACCTATAGCAAACACCATGCTTAACAGTGAATTATTGATTGTAAATGAGGCAAGCACTTCCCTCTTATTCAGCAACATACTGGGACTCCTGGTCCAGGCAATAATGAAAGGAAAAAGAAAGGTATCTCTTTGGAAAGGAATTAATTATGCTGTCTTTATTTCCAATTGATATTTTAAAAATCCAACAGGCTATATAGATAAATTACTAACATTAAGAAGTGATATATTTCAGTTAAGACACAAAATCAAATGTCAAAATAAAATGAACTTTGACCAGAGCTTTAAAGCTAAACCAAAAACAAACAAAAGAACCCAGTGAATCATTTTCAGTCACATTGCTCCCACAAAACATATTGTCCTAAGTATTTATTTTTATTGAGAACAAAAATTTTTTTTCACTCTTAAGTAAAATTTATGCAATTTGTTTTAAACTTAGAAAAGAGAATGTACATGATCAACATTAGAAACAAAGGCTCTACCTGTATATATAAAGGATAAGAAAAATTAGAAAAAACATCGAGTGGTTGCTCTAGGTTAGCAGGGTCCAGTAGCCCTCCAGCAGTGATAGAGATGTTTTGTATCTGCACTGTCCACACAGGTTAGCCAGATGTACGTATTGAGCACTTGAAATGAGGTCAGTGTGACTGAATTTTTAATTTTACTGAACTTTAAATATCAGTGGAATTAACAGGTGGCAATGTGATTAGATGGTATGAAATTGGCTTAGGAGCCATATCTTGAATTCTCATTGGTATAGAAAACACACTGATTTTACTTTGATTGTCTGAATGTGGTCTGGCTGTGTGGGGGGAGGATCATATTCTTTGACTTTATTGAGGGGCTGATTATAGAAGCATTTCTCAAAGCCATCCCCTTCTATGTCTACCATAGTTAAAAAAGGGATTGTTTTTATTTTTCCTTTTTTGTGGTAAAGTACACATAATGTAAAACTTAACTTCTTAACCATTTTTCAGTGAACCGCTCAGTGGTACTAAATACTTTCAGATTGCTGTGCAGCTATCACATCATCCATCCCCATCCCCACTGAAACTCTACACATATTAAAACAGTAACCCCCCATTCTCCCCTCCCCCCAGCATCTGGCAATTACCACTATACTTTCTGTCTATGATTTTGACTACTCTAAATATCAATACCTCATGTAAGCGGAGTCATATGGTATTTGTCTTTTTGCGATTGGCTATTTCACTTACCATAATATCCTCATATCCTCAAGGTTCATCCATGTTGTAGCATATTGCAGAATTTCCTCCCTTTTTAAGGTTGAATAATATTCATTGTGTGTGTATATATATATATATATGTGTGTGTATATATATATATATATAGCTTATCCATGCATCAGTTGATGAATAGTTGGGTTGCTTCCACATTTTAGTTATTGTAAATAACGCTGCTTTGAACATGGGTATCTAAACATCTCTTCAAGACCTGCTTCCAGTTCTTTGGGGTACATACCCAGAAGAGGAATTGCTGGATCGTATGGTAATTCTGTGTTTAATCTTTTGAGGAACCACCATACTGTTTACTAGAGCCACTGTACCATTTTATTTTTCCATCAACAGTGCACAGACGTCCAATTTCTCCACCACTTGTTTTCTGTTTTCTGGTTTCTTTTTTTTTTTAAGTAGTAGCCACCTGAATGGGTGTGAGGTGGTATCTCAAGGGATCATTAGTTTTGTTCAAAATACTTTACTTTACAAAAAGAAAATAGGCCTCTTTTATCTCATTTAGCTTTCCTTAGCTTCTCTTTTCTCCTCCTGTCTAAAATAGAAAAATTGATTTCTCCCAGTTACACAAGGTTATTGTATCATATAAGACAATGTGTCTGATCTGTTTCAAATAAATCGTAATGCTCTATAGTGATGTAGAGCAATAGTATTGTGCTATGTTACACTTAGTTTCTCCTCTTCATGATATGTCATATAATTAGGAATAATATTTCTTTAGTTGAACTACATAATTTATCTTCATCCTCTAAGCTGCCACATCAACACTGGAAAGTCACAGGTGAACATCTTTCTCTGATACCTGCTTTGGGCTGTTGCATTTCATAGCAAGTGTGTAACCACAGGTTGTTCCACCTCCAACAAGGGTTGTCCCAAATACCAATCTGCTTAAAGCAGTTGCTTAGAACAGTTTTATCCTATCTATATTCAAATTTTCTTTTCCCAGAGTGCCTACTTTAAACATCAGAGTTGCAGAGTTAAATTTATCAGTCTACAGAGTATGAGAAAAATTAAGAAAACGCAAATGTACTTTGAGATATGTGTGCCAGGGTCAGAATTCCCCTAGTGTGTTGCTGGGGCCTTAGATGATAATTATATGTCCCCCCGTGTTTTAAGTTAAACGCTCTGAAAAAATGTGTATTTAAAATGTTCCGTGTAGTGAACATCACTGCTAATGAAGCAGAAGTTAATATTTTATTTCTTCACAAAGAGATGAATGTATTTAATTAATTGAACATTACTTTGTGTACTTTGCTTAAGCTTAGTATCATGTTTCATTAAAAAGTACAAGGAAACTGTAATTGTATGAAGCAGATATGTTCTCATAGGACTTGTGGAGAAATAATTATTTTTAATCACTGAGAAAGACTGAGGAACCTATTATTTGGAAGTAATATCCTTTGTGTGTCTCTGCTTCATTGGCGGAAAAGAAAATGATAATAGTATATGTGGTCAAAATTAGTATGATAGAAAAGGCAGACGGTTAATGTTTTTAAAGGAAGAATATTTGTGACATGGTTACCATAATGGCCCCTGATGTTTTATGTGGCTGATCCCTCACTCATTAAGGGTTTGAAGCAGTTTTTAAAGATTATTAATACGTGTTTTGCTTGAGTTAAAAATAATTGACTCATAGATTTTAACCAATCATGACTTAAAAAAAAAGTTTTAAATAGTATGATCCCAATGAGTGGTGGCCTATTTTAACTGCATGTAGGTATATTTCGGTGCTACCACACTTGTTTTGATTGATTTGAGTTCTTTTATTAAAAGAGACTTGCCTTAGTTCTTCCTACTGTGGAAAATTGATTAGTTGTCCTCTCGGTATCTGTTCATAAAACACCTGAATTATGCTGAAATGAATGAGTTCATCAAGACATGTAAGAATATGTCAAGTTAATTTCCCAGTAGAGGTGATTGGGGCATGGCTTAATTGAGAATCTGAAAATTTCTGGTGAAATCCTATTAAATCTGTTAGTTCTTTTATTTACTCAGTAAAGGCAAAACTTTATAATATCAGTTAGGGTTTAGTATGGGAAATAGAACTGCTTTAGGTATTTTATACAATAGTTGTTTATAATGTTGGCAGATGTGGCCCTGCCTAGGCTTCCAAGAAAGGATGGATAGCACAAAGGGAGAGATTCACTACAGAACAGAATAAATTTTATCTTTTATGACCTTGCTGGCAAGAAGTAAAAAGCCAAATTAGCAAGTATATGGTCCCTGCCTCTCTTCCACATTCTAAATCTCTAAATCTCTCTGCATTGCATCTGATTTGCCCCTGGAACCTAGCTCTAGGGAGTGCTGAGCATTTGGTTTTGTAGCCTCCATGGAACAGGAGAGTATATTAGGAAGTGGGGCTAGAGGCTGACTACTATTGGGTCATACACAACAGTGCAGTAATCAGGTTTTTCTTTCTGTTGAGAAACATGACCTTGCCTTATCTTTTTCATAGCTTTTGAGCCTAACCTGGTGGTACTTAGCAAACACAGGTTGAATTCATGTTAGACCTAATATCACATTTACAAACACATATCCATGCATTAGTAATGTTATATTCAACCTGTAGTTTCTTTATAGTTTTTTTTTTTTTTTTTTTTTTTTGCATACATGGGCTTCTCCCGTTGTGGAGCACAGGCTCAGCGGCCATGGCTCACGGGCCCAGCCGCTCCACGGCATGTGGGATCTTCCCAGACCAGGGCACGAGTCCGCGTCCCCTGCATCGGCAGGCGGACTCTCAACCACTGCGCCACCAGGGAAGCCCTTCTTTACAGTTTTTTTTTTTAAAGCTTCCTGTCCATTTTAGTTGAAACTAAATCATCTATGAATACAATTAACTGGTCACATGAAAACAAAAATGTTCCAACATGCTGGAAAAGAGTTTAATTTCAATAAAAACAAAAAATATAAAATTCTAATATTTTTTCCTATTACTTGAGTTAATCACCTTCCTCACTGGGCTCTTTGCATCTCGTTTTGGATATAATGTTACTGTTTTCTTCAGTCAACATTTTCATCTTGTCCCTGCTTTAAGGAAGTCATATTTTGGGCTGGAATTAGTGAACAAATACATTGTTCACATAGTGTTAAAGATGATTAACTGAATTCTATTTCAAATGGTATTCTACTTGAGGCTTGTTATTTATTAGCTTTAATGTCACTGTTTTTTTTCCCTTGTAATGAACTGAGCTTTATGCTTTAAACATCATTTTTGTTTCAGTGTATCACTTTGGTACATTCAAACAGTTACTACTTTTATTCTATTGGGTTTCTAGGAACTGTATTGTAAAACAGATTATTCTATTGTGGTTTATGTGTTTTTAAATGGTAAATATTATAATTAAGAGTTGTGTTTCCAACCAAGTGTTTTTAAACCAAAATATTTTATGCTTAAAATGAAGTTGTCATTGATGCCAAGATGTAAAAATTCTTAATCTCTATAATAATTAAAATTTTAAAATATTCTTTATTTTTGGTAAAATGAGTATAATACAAACACCACATAATTTTACAGTGCGTGTGTTTAGCACACTAAAAAGTGTGTATGTATAGGTACAACTATTGTATTTTTCATTAGTAAATAGAGTCTTTACACATGATTGTATTTCCACTTGGCTTGCCCCTATTTTGGTATTTTTTCCAAACATTACAGAATCAAATTATTTGAATTCTTACAGAAGGCTTTATTTGTGAATATTTGGGAAAGGTGTCTTATTGATCAGATTTTCTTGTTAATCTTTTTCCTCTTCCCCATACTCCTTTCAATCCCGTTTCCCCTACCAACACCAGTGTTAAGGGCATGTCCATCTTGAAAGAAGGCATCAGAGGGAAACAGGGCAGGAGTGCTAGGCATACTCTTGCCTTAGTGCTGTTGGTGGTTTGAGTTCTGGGATTGGCTGGCATGAGCATTCATTGTCTCTCTATCTCCGTTTCTGTCTCTCTCTTCCCCATCCTTCCCTCTCTTTCTCACTCTCTGTTTATTACTTTCAGCAGCAACTTTGAATTATCTTCTTTTTGTTCCCTTTGTCACTCCCTAATGTTGTTCGGGGCTCTTTTCTTTGGACAAATAATTATTGTTAGAAAACATTACATAATCAGATAAAGACATTGAAGAATAAAACATAAGTATATATTTGGTAGCATAAATGGGGAAGAGGCAAAATTTGAAATAGAGAAGAAAGAACTGCTCATATTTATCGCATTTATTCAAAATAACTTACATGTCTGTTTCCCCAACTAGGCTGTATGGTTCTCCAGAGGAGTAGAACATAGAACCATACTGTCTTACTCAGCTTTGTGTCTTGGCAGCTTGGTTGTTGCTGAATGCAGTAAGTGTTTGTTGGACTGAAGGGAAATATATCTGTATTTTCTTTAGGAAGACTGACAAGTGTCAATAGTGTTTTTTTTTTTTTTCTTGCCTCTTAAATGCCACTGTTCCTTCTTGTCTGTTGTAAACCAGCTCCATCGAATTTGATTGCTGAAATTGAACTTAGATGAGAGAAGAATTGGTTCTCAAAGTCCTTTCCTGCTTTAAAAGGATGATCTTCAATGATTTTTAATGTTGCTCTAATATTTTACTATCCTAATGTTAGGATAATGTCCTTTGGTGATTAATCTTTCTCAAGCACATGTCTGATCATGTTACACCCTTGCTTAAAAACTATTGAAAGCTTAAACTGGATTTTGGCATCCCCGCAACCTGATTTCTCAACTCATCTTCCAGTCTTCTTTAGCCCTCTTGAGCTATTGCTCTTCATGGGCAGCCTCAGATGGCTCGGCCACTCTGCGGCTCTTGCGCATGCTATCATTGGGCATGGATGCTCATCTCCTTTCCATCAGTGACCCGGTCTTTTCTCTTCTTTACACTTTAGTTTGTCCATTGTGTCCTTACTTTGTCTCCTTCTTTATGAGGTCTTGCTGATCAGAATAGTTTCTCTTAAATTTACAAACTTAAATCCTGTTTCTAGTAGTTACCCTTGATATTGCTTCCCTCCTGCTTGGTCATATTTGCCCCAATCAGTATTTCTCTTACAGTACTTTTCTGGTTTTTTTTAACCCAAGTCAACCTTATCCTGTGGTTTTTCTCTCTGTTTCAGAAAAAGTTCTAGAAACTTCTATGCATCAGAGATTGTATAATTCCTATTCAGGATTTCCTTCTGTCTCAGGAAGGAGCATGGCAACTTATTTAATTATTAAGAAGGTTGGCTAGTATCCAAGTCAGTAATATACTGATGTGGGATCAATATTGGTTTGAATATTAGGGACCTGTGGCTGAAAACTATCTCCCTTATCTTGGATTGATCACTTTATCTTCTGCTGCCTTCCATTTCCTTATCTCTAAAATGTAGGCATTGGATTGCTTCTTTAATTCTAACATTGTTTCTAGTTAGTTATAACAAGCTATCATGGTTGAGTTCCTGAAATGTGCCAGTCACTCTTCCAGCTGTTTTATCTAAGTGATCTCATGTAGGTCATCATTGTTCTGTGGTGTAAATGTTACTGAGCCCATTTTATAAATTCACTTGTTACTTTGGTTCACAGATAGTAAGCAGTTCTTCTAAGGTCATAGACTGGCAGAGCAGGGATTTGAACTTAAGCCATGCTCTTTCCGTGGTATGCCACCGTCTCCCTATAGGTGTTACTTTTGAGTCTTTTAAGTCTAGCTGTTTTCTCATTGCCATTACAAGTTTCCACATGAAGTACATAATACTGTATATGGAAATGTTTATTTAAAATAAATGCCATTCACTGTACCCTGGCTTATTTGGGGCAGGTTTTCACTTTTATTTTATTTTATTTTTTTAATACCTTTATTGGAGTATAATTGCCTTACAATGGTGTGTTAGTTTCTGCTTTATAACAAAGTGAATCAGCTATACATACATCCCCACATCTCTTCCTTCTTGCGTCTCCCTCCCTCCCACCCTCCCTATCCCACTCCTCTAGGTGGTCACAAAGCCCCGAGCTGATCTCCCTGTGCTATGCAGCAGCTTCCCACTAGCTATCTGTTTTACATTTGGTAGTGTATATATGTCCATGCCACTCTCTCACTTTGTCCCAGCTTACCCTTCCCCCTCCCTGTATCCTCAAGTCTGTTCTCTAGTAGGTCTGCGTCTTTATTCCCATCCTGCCCCTAGGTTCTTCATGACCTTTTTTTTTTTTTTTTGGATTCCATATATATGTGTTAGCGTATGGTATTTGTTTTTCTCTTTCTGACTTCACTCTGTATGACAGACTCTAGGTCCATCCATCTCACTACAGATAACTCAATTTTGTTTCTTTTTATGACTGAGTAATATTCCATTGTATATATGTGCCACATCTTCTTTCAGGTTTTTACTTTTAAGTGTTCACTAAGGTGCCTAATCTTTTGTGTGTTGACTGTCAATTAAGAGTAGAGGAGAAATTGTATTTTGTTGTATTTTAGTTACATCGTTGAACAAATAATCATTGTTGCCACTTACACCATAGTCCACTTTTTCTCCCTTAATTAATTCCTCATGGAAAATGTTTTGAATGTAGGCTTAGCAATTCTTCTTCATGAATATGAGATAATGGGAAGAAGGTGGGTGGAAAGATTTTTGTATGCTAGACAGAGCTGATTTCTTTATTCTGTATACTTGCTCCATTATTCTCCTACCTTATCCAATTTTTCCACTTTTGTAATTTCAACTTGATAAATATCCCTTGTAATCAAAATAAGTAAAATTATGATCTTAGATGTGTGATCCGTTAATGCTAGAATTTATGGTGGGTCCTATCTACATTATTTTTTTAATAGAATATCTCTCTTTTTTTTTCTATTTGTGTTTTAATGCCTTATTCATATGAGTAGGTCATCTGTAATTTTCTTAGAATTTGAGTACAACCACTGCAGCTATTAAAGAGGGAGCCAGTGGCAGCCAAAGCCAACCAATTTTAAAGGGAGAGGGTTCTTTCCTATCAACTTCTAAATGCATTGTTTTACAGGTGTTATTTATAGTTAATTGTTTTTTAATTAAGAACTTATTTAGGGCATTATTATCTTTTTTCCTTTCTGTTCTTTGGCCATTTTACTACTGGGAAGAGAAGAGTTAACTTAATAGGCCTGAGACAGATTTCCTCAGCCTCCTGAGGAAATTTCCTCAGCCTACCTGCTTGCAAGGTAGGCCCTTGTCTGGCATCTAGGAACTTGAGTGATAATCATTTCTCTACACTGATATGAAACCTTTCCTAAATGATAAGGGTAGTTCACTGTGACTGGACCTTTTGTACAAACAAAATGTGGTTTATGCTGAACACCTGCTTTCCTTCTGGGAGTCTGGAAATTTGCTACATACTAGACAGACAGTACCTAAGTGACTAACCCCTAATTAAAACTATGGGCACTGAGTCTCTGATGAGCTTCCCTGGTAGCCAACACTTCACGCGTGTTGTCAGAATTCACTGCTGGAAGAATTGAGCATGTCTTGTGTGTTTCCGCTGGGAAGGAGAAGACTCTTGGAAGCTTGCAGCTGGTTTCCACTGGTCTTCACTGCATGTCCTTTACCCTTTGCTGATTTTGCCTTGTATTTTTTCACTCTGATAAATCTTACCATAAGTACAACTATATGCTTCAATATGCTTCTAGTTCTGTGGACCCTTCTAGCTATCACCAAACCTGAGACCCTCAACACAACTACCCATTAATATATTTTCCCACCTGAAGAAGGAAAGAGAAAAGAAATCCGTTCAAATGTATGAAGTTTTAGTAAGTTGGAGCTTTTATAAATCTTTTGGTAATGTACTGTGAAGGGAATCAGAACATGCCACCTGAAAATATGCCACTTTGGCATATTGAGTATTTTCAGCCAAGGGCACTTGAGAACCAGTAGATGCAGGAAGGGCTCTCTGACCTCCTGTTTCTACCTAAAAGCAGGTCAGTATTTCCCATGAGGAAGGTGCTCTCTCTGTACCAGGAAGAGAAGAACACTGTCATCATTGAAGACTGGGAGTTGATGCCAAAATGGATCTGTACAAACAAACCTAAAATAACCCTTATCTTTCATTCCCCCATATATTTCCTAGTCACTTTCCCACTATTAAATCCCTTTTCCTTTGTCTTGTCATCTCTCCATAAATTCTTTGTTAAAAAGGTATATAAGCGCTCAGTCCCAACCACTTCTTTGCATCTTCTTTTTTCTGTGAAGGCTCCTATGTATACATAAAAGTATTAAATAAAATTCATGTTCTTTTCTCCTGTTAATCTGTCTTATGTTAGTTTAATTCTCAGGCCCAGCCACAGAAACTAAAAAGGTTCCCTTTAGGATCCTAAAGTTTTTTCCTCCCCTCCAACTGGAAGGAATTCTTGGTAAAAAGTGTGTTTCTGGATTGTTCTTATCTTTGATGGTTACTTACATAGTGAGAAATAAATAATGGGCTTAATTAAGTAATATGAAATTTAACCAGCTTTAGTAGCTGAGATAATTTCACACAATTTAAATATAAAAAGTTCTTCAGGGTAGAAGGTGCTTCCAGGAATGTATGACAGTAAAATCATCATAATGGAATAAATAAGAAAATTGCCTTCCATTTAACGTTTCATGTAGTACATAGGAGGATACTAATATTTACTATACGTGCCTACCTTGAAGCATTTATCCATGCATTAATGATGTGTTTGTATGCTTCATGTGCTCTCTCTGTGTATATGTGTGTGATGTGTGTGTATGTATGTATGAGTGTGTGTGTTTATTGGAGGAATTGTTATGAGGGTTCTATAGCATAATCTTTTGATTTATGGGGGAGAAATGTTTATTACAATGAGATTATTCTGATTGGTTTTTTGAGGAAGATGGATTAAAGAGAATGTCAAAAGAGTGACTGAATAGGATCTTCCCATTATGTTGTTAAGCTCTGGGCTTGCATATATTAATCCTGTGCCTATTCTTGTGCTCTGTAATTACAGAAGGATAAATAATGCTGAACTTATTTTATTTCTGGATTCAAAAGAAATGCTGGAGAAATTCGAAGAATTTTATATACTCTTGGATCCATTAGAAATTTGAGACTGTCTAACTGTAACCTCATTTATGTTTGTCAGCTTTTAAACATTTATCTCTTGTTGATTTTCTCTTTTCCTACAGCAGTTATTTCCAACTTTCTCACTGTATTTAAATACACAAATCCACCTCCATTTTTATCCTTCCTCAGCAGAGAGCCTTTACTGCTATTTTAAAAAGACTATTTTTTTGTCAGGAGTTGGGCATCCAATAAATTCACTTTTTTGACATGCTGAAATTAAGATGCCCGTGGGATTACCAAGTGTAGAAAGTCATTATGTAATTAGATATTTAAAGGTTTGGAGTTGAGAAGATCAGTCTGGCTCTGAATTAGGAATCACTTATATCTCTGTTTATCTATATACTTACCACCAAAGGCATTGTCTAGATGGAATGATGATTAATACTAGAACCCTATACAGTTATCTCTATTTAAAAGCCAAATATTTGAAGAGACCCAGGGAAGGAGACTATGAAAAAACAGGAAGAAAAAGGAGAACTAGTGAAGAGTATATTATGAAAGTCAGGGAAGAAGAGAGATTAGGAATGAGCAGAAGTAATTGGCAGTGCCACATTCAACGAGGATATTAGGAAAGATTTGTAGAGTCCATTGTATTTGGCTGTAGGTTATCTTTGGGGATCTTGATGAGAGTTATTTTAATTGTGTATCGGGACCAGTACCAGTGAATCGAGAGGTGAATTGGAAATAAGATTGTGGGGCATCAAGTGTGGATTGCTCTTTGCAGGAGTTTAACAGGAAGGGAAGAGTACAGGGTACTGGTTAGAAGATCATGTCAGATTGATAAAGGTTTTTTTTGTTTGTTTAGTTTTAAAAAAATTACTGTGTTTTTTAAGATGGGAGAAGTAGAGAAGAATGATCTAGTAGGGAAAGAGAGGTTCAGTACATGAAGGAGAGGACTTAACTGGTATAGTGAATCCCTTGATGGTTGTGGAAGGAAATAGCAAAGGTAGGCTAGTTTCTCTAAAAGATCCCTTTTCCTCAGAGCCTAGAGAGGAGGAGAGACTAACCATTGGTAAGATTCAGGAGGGTACATGTAGGAAATTTGGGGGGTGTCCTGCCTAATAGCCTCAATTTTATTTCTCACAGGGGAGCTATGTTATATCCTACAGTGAGTAAAAAGCTGTTAGGTTCAGAGATAGTACAGTGGACTGGGTGGGGGCCTGCAGAAGAATTTCTGGGCACTGAGGATGGCTTTCAGTATCCCATCACATTGCCTGATACTCATGTGTGATTTTCCTTGGAGGACTGAGTAACCTGATATAGGAAATAGGAGATTTTTGTAGTTCCTCCAGAGTTGGTGGTTTTGCTGTTCAAGTTCAGTAGATGAGCAGTTTTTAAAGGGAGTTTGAGATGTGAGCAAGGGAGTGGCTAAAGTGAAATTAAGAAAATTAGGTTAAAGAGCCTGGAGTTTAAAATCAGCAAAAGGAATATCAAGGGAATGGTCGTCCTCTTGACAATGAGGAACAGATGTATCAGAAGAAAAGGAGAAGAAAAGGGAACTGGGAAGATTGGTATATAAAGCCAGAGGCCTGAGGGGGAGATAAGGGGGAGGGGTGGGGTTGGACATACCTTTTGCTTCAAAGGTGACAGTTCTGAAAAAAACCCTAGGATAAGACTATGGGAGTGGGTGACCTAAGAGGCATGGAGTTAGGGTCCTTTGGGAATCTGAAAGCTTAGTAAAGAGTTGAAAACATGGGCTCTGGAGTCAGAGTATCTGGGTCTGAATCCTGTGCTCTCACTTGTTAGGTATGTGAACTTGGGCAAGTTCCAAGTGTTCGTTACCTTTCAGTAAAACCAAGATAGTAAGACTGCCTTACTTTAGTTTTATGGTGGCATTGAATGAGGTAATTCATATAAAGCATTTGCACTATCCCTTGCACAACTGCTTAATAAACTTTAGTAGTAGTAGTAGTTGTTGTTGTTGTTGTTATTACTGCCAGCTCCTTCTCATTTAGATCTCAGCTCATATGTCACCTCCTAAGAGAGACCCTCCCCAGCCACGCTGTAGATATAGACCCGTTCAAGTAGCTGTCCGTCATCACCTTGTACTATCCACTCTTGTAATTTAGCTGATAGTCTGAATATCTCCACAGTTAGATTATTATCTTCTTTGGTGTTGTAGCCAGATCTTATTAACCTTTCTGTAAATTATCTGCCTAACACATAGCAAGTGAAACCAGTCTCCCAAGTCTTTGTTGTGGGGAAAAAAATGGTGTCTCTCTGTTGATCTGGAAACCACTTGACTACTGCTTGTTAATAAAGCTGATTTCTGGCATGTGGTAAAACTTTTAGATAAGGGCAAAGGGGTAAACCACCATCACTAGGGTTTTCTGATCTCATTTTAGAATTTTCCACACAAACAAGTGCACAGTTCTCAATTTACTATTTTGTTTGGGTGGATAAAGGAGTGACTCATCTCTTCCAGGCTGCACTGAATTTAGCAAACTGAGCAAATGCAAACCTCTTGTTTTCGAGGCATTATTTTTATGTTATTGCCATAATGTCACACCATGACTTTAATCATGAGAGAAATTTAACTTTATTTGAGCCACAGTTCAGGGATGATGAATCTGGAACTGAACATTCTGCTGTTAGAATCATAGGAGGTTTTTAAATGTTTCCAGTCTCTGTAGATGCTTCAGGACAGTGTAGATGATATTTATTGTTTGTCCAGCTTGCAGCGTCATCTTAGCCTTCTGAACCTAGTCTTAATTGGACACATGACATTTTCATGTCACCGTTGTAACCACAGGTATTTGGAAACTAAGGCTCAGGAGGGACAGCTTATGGGATACATTGGAAGCACTTGTATTTGAATTTGTCACTCCCTTCCAGAGTTTTACAAGAGTGGCTTAATGTTAATGATTATGTTCATTCTTTTATTTGTATAGAATGTTATATAATGTCCTCTCACTTTTGAAGTTAACAATCCATCTTTGCCCATTCTTCTCAGATTAAAAATATGTATGAATCATGATGATTAAGTGTAAGTTCCAAATGTATTATTGACCGCTTTTGGTTTGAGGAAGCTAGCTTTTAAGAGTTTAGGTTCTTAAAAAAAAAAAAAAAGAAAAAAAATGTTAGGTTCTTTTCTTGATTAGGTATGTATTCCACATAAATTTAAGTTTATTTAAAAATCTATCCTGCAGTGATTTATATAAGCTCGAGGTAAGTTCATCAACTTACAACATTATGTTGATTTAGCTGGAAATAACCTATCTATAAATACTTTATTGAGAGTCTTTTAAATGGACTTTCACATACAGTGTTATCTATTACTGATGTTTCTATCATCAATGCTCATTTTTTGTTACAGAGTTTTATTTTATTATAACAAAATTTTAGGTGCTGCCAAAAAGTGAAGCATTACGTATGATTGCATATAATTGCTCTGATATCTGACAAATTTTAAAACATTGACATTTCTTCAGTTGTACAAAACACTAGGTTCTTACTAAAGTAATGCACATTGTTTTTCTCATCAGCAAGACCTTCTATTTTAGTGACAGTCAATTGGAAAAAAAAATATTTTTCCTTTTTGGATAATGAAGTAGTCTAAAAAAGAAAATATTTTTATAAAAAATTATTCTCAACTAATGTGATCATAAAATACATGGAAAAAGATCATATTTTCTAGATAGATTGCTAATTTAGTGATGTTAGTGATTCTTGTTTGATGATATGTTATGCATCTAATTTTGACAAGAACGTGTTCCTGATATCTCACATGCTTTCTTCCTAGAATTTGACATGTGAATTGGAGAACAGGGAGAAACAGCAACTAGAGATGTTGGATGAACTGAAGGAGATCCAGAATCACTTTGAGACATGTGATGCCAGACATAAGTGCGCTGACCTCCAGATCTCAAAGCTGACTCAGCATGCTGAGGATGCAACCAAGCAGGCCGAGCAGTACCTCCTTGAGTTCCAGCAGTCGGAGGCCCTGAGACAGGTGGCAGAGGAGAAGAGAGAAGAGCTGAAGCTGAAAGCTCAGGAGTCCATTAAGCAGTGGAAGCTTAAGCATAAGAAGTTAGAGCGAGCGCTGGAGAAACAATCTGAAACTCTTGATCAACTGACAGACAAGAATAATCAGGTATAAAAGCCAAATTCCTGAGGACTGGTTTTTGCTGTGACCAACCATTCATTCATATGTCCTTTGAACAAACACTTGAATGCTATGCTGTGCATACAACCTATCAAGATGTTCTTGATAGAAGAGTCTTTATGTCTAGACTATTTCAAGGTAAAAGGTAACTTAGTTTTTAAAACCTTTTTAAAGCCTTTGTAATCTTTTAACATTCTGTGGCTTTCCAGAGTTTACGCTTAAAATAGATCCACTCTCCTCCTCTAGTATAGCTTTTAGTTCCCTAATTTGAAATTATTCTCTAATATCCAAATGGAAGAGAATCACAAAATCTTCCTTAATATCACATGCCTTTTCCCCCAATGCATTTATTTTAAAATCTCATTTATTTGTATATTTCAACTTAAGTATTGGTTAGAAAGAAGCGTTTAAAATGCAGCCGTTACTACTGGAGCATTTTCTGGCAGCTTCTATAAGTTAAGTGAGTGACATTGATAATCTCGCTGACGGTATTATCAGATCTCAAACCTCTTTAAGACTTCTGTGCCTCTTTGATAGCAACAAAAAGCATTTCATTGATCTGTGTATGCATTTCACATCATCTTTTCTCTTGTATAATCAGTTACTTTAAATGGATTTTATGCTCCTATGTTGATTCTCAACTGTATCTTTGCATTGAATTAAACCCAGATGTTTCTAAGGTAATAAGCAGGAAAGTCATGATTGATTTTTATCCATGTTTAGTCTTGGTTTATCACTTCTGCTTTGTCATTTGTCACTTGTCAAGAAATCTGAATGTTCCAGAAGAATAGTCATTTGGATAAGTCGACTTTCTTTCAAAAGAAAGCAAAATGTAGGGCAATTATATTTATAAAATCAATTGTCAGCACTTAAGAGTGACAAATGCTTATTTCATGACAGATGAGCTGTCATGGAAAAGATGCTTTCGTTTTTATGTATGAATTTCTTGGACATATAAAAGATGGAGGAAGTGATCCCTTTGCACTCATTGTGGAGTGCTTTTCACTTTAACCCATCTGACACTTACTGGATGACTAGTTGCCCCAAGGTAAAGCAGCTCTAAGCATTTCAGGCTTGAATCTGAATTGATTTGATCCCAGGAAATTGCTCTACCTTGATTATTCTGTTGTCAGCCTGGTTTGGCAGCTGGTTCAATGAGCCTGGGTATAAGGGAGGTAGCTAGAGAGAAGAGTGGTTGGGGGGATTGATTGATTGAGAACCATCTGGGGATTTTACTTAATTAGAGGAAATTTAGAAGGGTCCATGCCATCAGACAGTATCCTAATCCATGGTACTGAGAGTTATCTAGATTGAGCTTTTCAGAATATTAAAATCTGTTAAACAGTCATTTCCCAGAATACTCTTGATATAATTATTTTTATCACTTAGCATTGCTAATGATAAGCAAAGAAGTAGCATTAAAGTGATTGCCACAGTTAGGGTAGTATTACAATTATCACAGCAGGCATTGTAATTTCCACTTTAAAAGCCTTAAAAATTAATGCAGCATGTCGCAGTTAGAGCAACGGTTAATCAAGGAAGAAAGGGTAACAGATATTTCACTGCAAATTCAAGTGTCCAGTAAGTCTGTGATGTGGAAATACATTGTAAATAATTTTGGAAAAAGTATATTTTTAATATCTTACTGAATAATGCCTCTAAAGAGTATTTAATTTTTAATAAAATCACAGAGCCACCTTAGGGCAGTAGTAATACAGCCTACTCCTTTTTTGTTTTTTAGGACTAATTATTTTCCAAAAATGACTCCAGGGTATATTTGGAAGTGTATGTTAAAATAAAAATGATACTGGTTTACAAATAAAACACATTATAGTTTAAAGAATGAGTTAATTGTTTAATAAGTAGCCTTGTTGAGCCATTTTATATGCTCAGATAATACAATTTTTGGATTTTCAAAATAGTTCTGTGCCTACTTCTGTTTTTCTTTTCCAGCTTAATTTATTTTCTGCTTTAAAATGTGCCACTTAAAAATTCATTAGAAGGCCAAAGGCTTTTATTCTCTTAAAAATTGCTCTTATTTATTTTTTTCTGCTCTTTACATTTTGGAATATTGGTAAGATTATAAGATATATATCATATCACAAAACTACGTCATTACTGAAGACTATGTAATATCAAACAAATAGCATAGCATTGCAGAAAAAACCCAGAAAGGTAAGGTTGTATACTTTCCTTAAGAGAAAACCAAATACCATATTCTAACCCATATATATGGAATCTAAAAAAAAAAAAAAAAAGGGTTCTGAAGAACCTAGGGGCAGAACAGGAATAAAGACACAGATGTGGAGAGTGGACTTGAGGACACGGAGAGGGGGAGGGGTGGGCTGGGACGAGGTGAGAGAGTGGCATGGACATATATACACTACCAAATGTAGAATGAATGACTGGTGGGAAGCAGCTGCATAGCACAGGGGGATCAGCTCAGTGCTTTGTGACCACCTAGAGGAGTGGGATAGGGAGGGTGGGAGGGAGACGCAAGAGGGAGGAGATATGGGGATACGTGTATATGTATGGCTGATTCACTATGTTACACAGCAGAAGCTAACACACTGTTGTAGAGCAATTATACTCCAATAAAGATGTTGGGGGAAAAAAAAAGACAATGACATGGATGTTTATATCAGGGAATCATGATATTCTTTAGAGATATGTAGATGAACGTATATTGGGAGGTCTAAAATTCTATTGATATAAATAATCTAATCATAAATTGTGATACTTTTGCCTTTCTCTTTTACATCTTTATTAGAGTATAATTGCTTTACAATGGTGTGTTAGTTTCTGTTTTATAACAAAGTGAATCAGTTATACATATACATATGTTCCCATATCTCTTCCCTCTTGCGTCTCCCTCCCTCCCACCCTCCCTATCCCAACCTTCCAGGCGGTCACAGAGCAGCGAGCTGATCTCCCTGTGCTATGCGGCTGCTTCCCACTAGCTATCTACCTTAAGTTTGGTAGTGTATATATGTCCATGCCTCTCTCTCGCTTGGTCACAGCTCACCCTTCCCCCTCCCAATATCCTCAAGTCCATTCTCTAGTAGGTCTGTGTCTTTATTCCTGTCTTACCCTTAGGTTCTTCATGACACTTTTCTTTTTCTTAAATTCCATATATATGTGTTAGCATATGGTATTTGTCTTTCTGTTTCTGACTTACTTCACTTGTATGACAGACTCTAGGTCTATCACCTCATTACAAATAGCTCAATTTCGTTTCTTTTTATGACTGAGTAATACTCCATTGTATATATGTGCCACATCTTCTTTATCCATTCATCCGATGGTGGGCAGTTAGGTTGTTTCCATCTCTGGGCTATTGTAAATAGAGCTGCAGTGAACATTTTGGTACATGACTCTTTTTGAATTTTGGTTTTCTCAGGGTATATGCCCAGTAGTGGGATTGCTGGGTCATATGGTAGTTCTATTTGTAGTTTTTTAAGGAACCTCCGTACTGTTCTCCATAGTGGCTGAACCAATTCACATTCCCACCAGCAGTGCAAGAGTGTTCCCATTTCTCCACACCCTCTCCAGCATTTATTTTTTCTAGATTTTTTGATGATGGCCATTCTGACTGGTGTGAGATGATATCTCATTGTAGTTTTGATTTGCATTTCTCTAATGATTAATGATGTTGAGCATTCTTTCATGTGTTTGTTGGCAGTCTGTATATCTTCTTTGGAGAAATGTCTGTTTAGGTCTTCTGCCCATTTTTGGATTGGGTTGTTTGTTTTTTTTGTTATTGAGCTGCATGAGCTGCTTTTAAATTCTGGAGATTAATCCTTTGTCAGTTGCTTCATTTGCAAATATTTTCTCCCATTCTGAGGGTTGTCTTTTGGTCTTGTTTACGGTTTCCTTTGCTGTGCAAAAGCTTTGAAGTTTCATTAGGTCCCATTTGTTTATTTTTGTTTTTATTTCCATTTCTCTAGGAGGTGGGTCAAAAACGATCTAGCTGTGATTTATGTCATAGAGTGTCCTGCCTATGTTTTCCTCTAAGAGTTTGATAGTTTCTGGCCTTACATTTAGGACTTTAATCCATTTTGAGCTTATTTTTGTGTATGGTGTTAGGGAGTGATCTAATCTCATACTTTTACATGTACCTGTCCAGTTTTCCCAGCACCACTTATTGAGGAGGCTGTCCTTTCTCCACTGTACATTCCTGCCTCCTTTATCAAAGACAAGGTGACCATATGTGCATGGGATTATCTCTGGGCTTTCTATCCTGTTCCATTGATCTACCTTTCTGTTTTTCTGCCAGTACCACACTGACTTGATTACTGTAGCTTTGTAGTATAGTCTGAAGTTAGGGAGCCTGATTCTTCCAGCTCCGTTATTCTTTCTCAAGATTGCTTTGGCTATTCGGGGTCTTTTGTGTTTGCATACAAATTGTGAAATTTTTTGTTCTAGTTCTGTGAAAAATGCCAGTGGTAGTTTGATAGGGATTGCATTGAATGTGTAGATTGCTTTGGGTAGTAGAGTCATTTTCACAATGTTGATTCTTCCAATGCAAGAACATGGTATATCACTCCATCTATTTGTATCATCTTTAATTTCTTTCATCAGTGTCTTATAATTTTCTGCATACAGGTCTTTTGTCTCCCTAGGTAGGTTTATTCCTAGATATTTTATTCTCTTTGTTGCAGTGGTAAATGGGAGTTTTTCTTTATTTCACTTTCAGATTTTTCATCCTTAGTGTATAGGAATGCCAGAGATTTCTGTGTGTTAATTTTGTATCCTGCTACCTTACCAAATTCATTGATTAGCTCTAGTAGTTTTCTGGTAGCATCTTTAGGATTCTCTAGGTATAGTACCATGTCATCTGTAAACAGTGACAGCTTTACTTCTTCTCCGATTTGGATTCCTTTTATTTCCATTTCTTCTCTGAGTGCTGTGGCTAACACTTCCAAAAGTGTGTTGAATAAGAGTGGTGAGAGTGGGCAACCTTGTCTTGTTCCTGATCTTAGTGGAAATGCTTTCAGTTTTTCACCATTGAGGATGATGTTGGCTGTGGATTTGTCATATATGGCTTTTATTATGTTGAGGAAAGTTCCCTCTATGCCTACTTTCTGCAGGGTTTTTATCATAAATGGATGTTGAATTTTGTCGAAAGCTTTCTCTGCATCTATTGAGATGATCGTATGGGTTTTCTCCTTCAATTTGTTAATATGGTGTATCATGTTGATTGACTTGCGTATATTGAAGAATCCTTGCATTCCTGCAATAAACCCCACTTGATCATGGTGTATGATCCTTTTAATGTGCTGTTGGATTCTGTTTGCTAGTATTTTGTTGAGGATTTTTGCATCTATGTTCATCAGTGATATTGGTCTTTAGTTGTCCTTCTTTGTGACATCCTCGTCTGGTTTTGGTATCAGGGTGATGGTGGCCTCGTAGAATGAGTTTGGGAGTGTTCCTCCCTCTGCTATATTTTGGAAGAGTTTGAGAAGGATAGGTGTTAGCTCTTCTCTAAATGTTTGATAGAATTTGCCTGTGAAGCCATCTGGTCCTGGGCTTTTGTTTGTTGGAATATTTTTAATCACAGTTTCAATTTCAGTGCTTGTGATTAGTCTGTTCATATTTTCTATTTCTTCCTGATTCAGTCTTGGCAGGTTGTGCACTTCTAAGAATTTGTCCATTTCTTCCAGGTTGTCCATTTTATTGGCATAGAGTTGCTTGTAGTAATCTCTTACGATCCTTTGTATTTCTGCAGTGTCAGTTGTTACTTCTCCTTTTTCATTTCTAATTCTATTGATTTGAGTCTTCTCCCTTTATTTCTTGATGAGTCTGGCTAATGGTTTATCAATTTTGTTTATCTTCTCAAAGAACCAGCTTTTAGTTTTATTGATCTTTACTATCCTTTCCTTCATTTCTTTTTCATTTATTTCTGATCTGATCTTTATGATTTCTTTCCTTCTGCTAACTTTGGGGTTTTTTGGTTCTTCTTTCTCTGCCTTAGGTGCAAGTTTAGGTTGTTTATTCGAGATGTTTCCTGTTTCTTAAGGTAGGATTGTATTGCTATAATCTTCCCTCTTAGAACTGCTTTTGCTGCATCCCATAGGTTTTGGGTCATCATTGGGTCTCCATTGTCAATTGTTTCTAGGTATTTTTTGATTTCCTCTTTGATTTCTTCAGTGATCTCTTCGTTATTAAGTAGTGTATTGTTTAGCCTCCATGTGTTTGTATTTGTTACAGATCTTTTCCTGTAATTGATACCTAGTCTCATAGTGTTGTGGTTAGAAAAGATACTTGATACAATTTCAATTTTCTTAAATTTACCAAGGCTTGATTTGTGACCCAGGCTATGATCTATCCTGGAGAATGTTCTATGAGCATTACAGAAAAATGTGTATTCTGTTGTTTTTGGATGGAATGTCCTATAAATATCAATTAAGTCCATCTTGTTTAATGTATCATTTAAAGCTTGTGTTTCCTTATTTATTTTCATTTTGGATGATCAGTCCATTGGTGAAAGTGGGGTTTTAAAGTCCCCTACTATGAATGTGTTACTGTCGATTTCCCCTTTTATGGCTGTTAGTATTTGCCTTATGTATTGAGGTGCTCCTGTATTGGGTGCATAAATATTTACAATTGTTATATCTTCTTCTTGGATTGATCCCTTGATCATTATGTAGTGTCCTTCTTTGTCTCTTATATTAGTCTTTATTTTAAAGTCTATTTTGTCTGATATGAGTATTGCTACTCCAACTTTCTTTTGGTTTCCATTTGCATGGAATATCTTTTTCCATCCCCTTACTTTCAGTCTGTATGTGTCTCTAGGTCTGAAGTGGGTCTTTTGTAGACAGCATATATATGGGTCTTGTTTTTGTATCCATTCAGCCAATCTTTGTCTTTTGGTGGGAGCATTTAGTCCATTTACATTTAAGGTAATTATTGATATGTATGTTCCTATTCCCATTTTCTTAGTTGTTCTGGGTTCGTTATGGTAGGTCTTTTCCTTCTCTTGTGTTTCTTGCCTAGAGAAGTTCCTTTAGCATTTTTTGTAAAGCTGGTTTGGTGGTGGTGAACTCTCTCAGCTTTTGCCTGTCTGTAAAGGTTTTGATTTCTCCATCAAATCTGAATGAGATCCTTGCTGGGTAGAGTAATCTTGGTTGTAGGTTTTTCTCCTTCATCACTTTAAATATGTCCTGCCAGTTCCTTCTGGGTTGCAGAGTTTCTGCTGAAAGATCAGCTGTTAACCTTATTGGGATTCCCTTTTGTGTTATTTTTCCCTTGCTGCTTTTAATATGTTTTCTTTGTAGTTAATTTTTGACAGTTTGATTAATATGTGTCTTGGTGTATTTCTCCTTAGATTTATCCTATATGGGACTCTCTGTGCTTCCTGGACTTGATTAACTATTTCCTTTCCCATATTAGGGAAGTTTTGAACTATAATCTCTTCTAATATTTTCTCAGTCCCTTTCTTTTTCTCCTCTTCTTCTGGAACCCCTATAATTCGAATGTTGGTGCGTTTAGTGTTGTCCCAGAGGTCTCTGAGACTGTCCTCAGTTCTTTTCATTCTTTTTTCTTTATTCTGCTCTGCAGTAGTTATTTCCACTATTTTATCTTCCAGGTCACTTATCCGTTCTTCTGCCTCAGTTATTCTGCTGTTGATCCCTTCTAGAGTATTTTTAATTTCATTTAATGTGTTGTTCATCATTGTTTGTTTCCTCTTTAGTTCTTCTAGGTCCTTGTTAAATGTTTCTTGCATTTTTTCTATTCTATTTCCAAGATTTTGGATCATCTTTACTATCATTCTGAAGTCTTTTTCAGGTTGACTGCCTACTTCCTCATCATTATTAGGTCTGGTGGGTTTTTATCTTGCTCCTTCATGTGCTGTGTGTTATTCTGTCTTCTCATTTTGCTTATCTTACTGTGTTTGGGGTCTCCTTTTTGCAGGCTGCAGGTTCGTAGTTCCTATTGTTTTTGGTGTCTGTCCCCAGTGTCTAAGGTTGGTTCAGGGGCTTGTATAGGCTTCCTGGTGGAGGGGACTAGTGCCTGTGTTCTGGTGGATGAGGCTGGATTTTGTCTTTCTGGGGGGCAGGTCCACCTCTGGTGGTGTGTTTTGGGGTGTCTGTGGACTTATTATGATTTTAGGCAGCCTCTCTGCTAATGGGTGGGGTTGTGCTCCTGTCTTGCTAGTTGTTTGGCATAGGGTGTCCAGCACTGTATCTTGCTGGTCATTGAGTGAAGCTTGGTGCTGGTGTTGAGATGGAGATCTCTGGGAGATTTTCGCCATTTGATATTATGTGGAGCTGGGAGGTCTCTTGTGGACCAGTGTCCTGAAGTTGTCTCTCACACCTTAGAGGCACAGTATTGACTCCTGGCTGCAGCACCAAGAGCCTTTCATCCACACGGCTCAGAATAAAAGTTAGAAAATGTAGAAAGAAAGAATTAGTAGAAGTAGAAAGAAAGGAAGAAAGAAAGAAAGAAAGGAAGGAAGGATGGAGGGAAGGAGTGTGGAAGTAAGGAAGGAAAGAAAGAAAGAAGATAAAGTAAAATAAAAGTAAGATAAAATATAATAAAGTTATAAAAATAAAAAATAATTATTAAAAAAAAAACGGACGGATAGAACCCTAGGACAAATGGTGGAAGCAAAGGTATACAGACAAAATCTCACACAGAAGCATACACATACACACAAAAAGAGGAAAAGGGGAAAAAATCATAAATCTTGCTCTCAAAGTCCACCTCCTCAATTTGGGATGATTCGTTGTCTATTCAGTTATTCCACAGCTGCAGGGTACATCAAGTTGATTGTGGAGCTTTAATCTGCTGCTCCTGAGGCTGCTGGGAGACATTTCCCTTTCTCTTTGTTCTCACAGCTCCCAGGGTCTCAGCTTTGGATTTGGCGCCTCCTCTGCATGTAGGTCGTTGGAGGGCGTCTGTTCTTCGCTCAGACAGGACGGGGTTAAAGGAGCCGCTGATTCGGGGGCTCTGGCTCACTCAGGCCGGGGGGAGGGAGGGGCATGGAGTGCGGGGCGGTCCTATGGTGGCAGAAGCCGGCGAGACGTTGCACCAGCCTGATGCGCGCCGTGCGTTCTCCCGGGGAAGTTGTTCCTGGCTTCCGGGACCTTGGCAGTGGCGGGCTGCACAGGCTCCCTGGAAGCGGGGTGTGGATAGCGACCTGTGCTCGCAAACGGGCTTCTTGGTGGCGGCAGCAGCAGCCTTAGCGTCTCACGCCCCTCTCTGGGGTCCGCACTTTTAGCCGTGGCTCGCACCCGTCTCTGGAGCTCCTTTTAGCAGCGCTCTTAATCCCCTCTCCTCATGCACCAGGAAACAAAGAGGGAAGAAAAAGTCTCTTGCTTTTTAGGCAGGTCCAGACTTTTCCCCGGACTCCCTCCTGGCTAGTCGTGGTGCACTAACCCCCTGCAGGCTGTGTTCACGCCGCCAACCCCAGTCCTCTCCCTGCGCTCTGACCGAAGCCCGAGCCTCAGCTCCTAGCCTCGCCCACCCCGGCGGGTGAGCCGACTAGCCTCTTGGGCTAGGGAGTGCGGGTCAGCACCGATCCTCTGTGCGGGAATCTTCCCGCTTTACCCTCCTCACCCCTGTTGCTGTGGTCAGAAGCTTTCCCCCTCCGCCTCCAGCAGTCTCCGCCCACGATGGGGCTTCCTAGTGTGTGGAAAGGTTTTAATATGTTTTCTTTGTAGTTAATTTCCTCCTTCACAGCTCCCTCCCACTGGTGTGGGTCCCGTCCCTATCCTTTTGTCTCTGTTTTTTCTTTTTTCTTTTGCCCTACCCAGGTACATGGGGGAGCTTCTTGCCTTTTGGGAGGTCTGAGGTCTTGTGCCAGCGTTCAGTAGGTGTTCTGTAGGAGCTGTTCCACGTGTAGATCTATTTCTGGTGTATATGTGGGGAGGAAGGTGATCTCTGCCATCTTCCCCTCATTGCCTTTTTCTTTTAAAGTGCTTTTTGAAGTCATTGGTTTTTATATGTGCTTTGAAAATGATAAAGGAAAAAATCTGAACTTGGATTTTGATCATAATGTATACACTTCTGAATGTTTCCAAATTCATGTTCTTTTTTATAACATGGGTAATGGGAATGATCCCTAGGTTTGGTTTGGTTTTGTCTTGTTTTTCTTGTTGAATTGGCAGAATAATTGGCTTGCCCATGTATTGAGCTTTTTGCTTGATAGTATTTGACTTCAAGAATCTTAAATTGCCGTCTTTTCCTTCTGTGTATTGCCTTCATGCTGAGGGAAATAAAAGAGCTATATGTAATATATACTGTCTCTTAATATTTGAATTTCTTAATGGTTGAAAAGTAAGAAGGATCAGTGCTAAAGTGCATACTTTTTTAATGTGTAATTGTTATACGCAATATAAGAAAGGCTAGAGCACTGATATGTTAGTATAATCCAGTAGTCTTTCTGCATGTTCCCTCACATGCAGAAAAATAACCTTTTTTTCTTTAAAAATTTTTCTTGTCTACCTTTTAGTTAATTCAAAAAACTATATATACTGGGCAGTCAGGCCTTTGAGGAATTGGTTCCTGTTCCTATAATCTCCATGGTTTTAGGCCGTATCATTCTTTTGGCTTCACACCAGCCATTTTCAATCCTCGTCTTATAATCTTCCCTTACAGCTCTTCTTCTATGGAAGCAGTGTTTGGTTAGAACATTCCCTTCCCATTGTTCCTGACTGCTACTCATTTCTCCATTTCGCCTCCACATTTCCCAAGGATTTTCACACCTGGCTTCCCCTCAGCCTGTCTCATTACATGTAATCCTTGCCAGTATCTTCGGTGATTTCCAAGTTCAAGTCAGCAACCCGTTGAACTCTGTATCCTTATACTTCACTAATTTCCTCTTTTATAGTGACCTTCAAATCACTCAGCAGCTAATTTCAATGGCTAAGATTTGTCATCATCTGTAATTTCTCTGTGTTCAGATCTTTTGTTCTAACATTTCAGCCTCTGTCCACATTTCTTTTATTCCCTTTTCCTCTTTTAACTGTTACCATCTGCTTTGGATCTCTCCACATTCCTTTGGTTGACCAGCTGTTTCCTGGAATCGTTTTTTTCCTGTCAGACTGGACTTCATGAAAAGCTACTCTGACGACATGTTCACCAGCATCTTCAATTACTTGCTTCCACCTCACACATTTTACCGATGTTCAATCTGGAATCAACCCAACTCTCTAGTTTTTCTGTTCCTGCTCTTGAGTGGTACTAGCAAAACTTATGTAGGATATCAATTGGCTCCTATAGTGGTCTTGGTTACCTCCCTGACTGCACCGCAATTCATTCCATTCCATTAAAAAATTAATGTAGGCCAGCTACTATGCATATAGCCCTCGTCTGATCAAGAACTATTCTTCTTCTGAAGAATGAACTATGAAGTCTGTTGGAGAGCTTCTGGTAAACATTTACTCATTCCTAAAAAAGATAACACTAGGAGGGAGATGTTCCTCTTCTCTGAACATTGTTATATTTGGCTGTGATGCCAGAAATGGCTGAAGCTATCTTGCTATGGTCCTGAGAATGAAGCCTCCCTCCAAGGGAGGGTACTACTGAGAGCAGTGCAGAGAGGCGGATCTAGAGCTTTGACATACTGTGGAGCAGTTCTGCCTGGAATGATAATAAATTACCTTGTAGTTTAAGCCAGCTTGAACTGGAGTTTTCCCTTGCTCTCAGCAGAAGAAATTCAAGCTTATGTGAAACATCAGTTCTAGGAGTAAGGAGCTATAAGTTAAAGAACCTAAAATGTAGGATTGATTAAGTGGAGAAGTGGGGTCAGGACAGGGAGGATTGTACTTTTCTAAAGGAATAATTGGAAAACCTTGCCATGCTGTTGATTGAACCATCAGAAGTCATACCTTGGGACCTTGATGCTGTGCTTCAGGGGATGGTATTAAGTGACCAGTAGAAAAACTTTAGGATGTTGGTGTCTGTTGTGTACTTATTGCAGCCTTCAGAAAAGTCCTGGAAGGCAAAGACAAGTATAGGTTGAAACTGATCTGTCTAAAAGCAGAGAGCAAGATTTGGGGGCACTGGGAGACTGAAAATCTGCAATGTATAATCCGCATTTACTGAATCTGCTAATTTGGAGTTGGAAAAGCCAAATTGTTTCTCCATGCTGAAGTTAGTCCAAGCAAGAGAGAGAGGTAGGAAACTTAGCAGAAATTTAAATGAGGTAAAAAAAACAAGCCTGATTTTTCAGGCCCCTTTCAAGTTCTCCTATTTAAGTGCTTCTGGCCAGACAAAGGAGACCCAAGTCCATTGTTTTGAATTCCCTCAAGATAAAGTCTAGTCAACTGAGGGCCCCTGGGAATGTCCAGGATACTGAGGTGGCGGTTAAGACACTGACATTTTCAGACTCGAAGTCAATGTCTAGACAAAATGTTGGGCTATGGCTACTAGCCAAGCATTAACCAAAAGAAAATAGACAGAACTTACTTAGCTTTTAGTATCTATATTGCCAAAGAAATTCTAAACTTGACCAACATAGTCGGATACTGTCCACCCAAAGGCTGTCACGTTGGTCATGAATTGATGTAATATTTGGAACACTGAAGCTGAGGGCGAAACATGGAGAGTTGTAGAGTATCAGAGCCTGAGCTTTGAAGGACCCTTCTTGAGACACCCCATCTCTGGTCTTCCCATCATGTGAGAAAAATAAATATCCTTGCTGTTTAAACCACCTTACGGTATTTTGAAATCAAAGACATTTTATGTGTTAGGACCATCTTGGAAATATGATTTTTATCTTCAGGGCTACATGGAAGTCTCTTAACTCAGGGCCAGGGGCCTATGTTATCTGTTCCAAACATTAGTCACTATATTTATGCACCCTCCCCTCATTCTAAGGTCCCTCCCACATTACCCTTACAGCCAAGACTGGATTCTGTCAGTTTTTGTCTTCTTTTGTGTGGTATATAGAGTGACCTCCCAAAGATGTGTCAGCCTAACTCCTGGAACCTGTGAATAAGATGAAAAATCACTCCCATGATTATGATATGTTACTTGGCAAGTTGATTTTAAGATAAGGAGATTATCTGGATGGACCTCATCTAATCACAGGAGTCCTTCAAAGCAGATAAATTATTCTGGCTGTTGGGAGAAAGGGAAGTCAGAGGGATTCAAAACATGATAAGGGTTCAGTGTGGTGTTACTGGCTGCAGAGACAGAGGAGTCCATGAGCCAAGGAGTGTGGGTGGCCTTCAGAAGCTCAGAAAAACCCCTGGCCCAAAGCTAGCAAGGAAACATGTCCTAGGTCCACAGAACTAAATTTTTCCAACACCATGAATGAACTTGCAAGTGGATTCTCCCCCCAAAGCCTCCAGCTAAAAGCCCAGGTTAGCTGACACCTTGCTTTTAGCATTAGGAGACCGGAGGCAGAATACCTTGTCAGGATTTATGACCTCTGGAAAACAGTGAGATAATAAATGGGTGTTGTTTTAAGCCATGACATTTGTTGGAATTTGTTACACTGCAATAGAAAAATAATACATCCACCCTTAGGCTTATCTATATTTCTAGCCATTTTTCCTGCGTTGAAATCTTTCTTCTAGAGTAAACTCTGTCATCTGTGTTCCAGACTATTTTCAATAGAGGGACATTGCGTTATCAGTTATCCCCTCTCTTCACAGCTTTGATCACTATCTTGCATAAGTACCTCCCTGAGATCCTGGTTTCTCCTTGAAGTTAAATCCCACCCCCACTTTTTGTTTCTCCCTTCCCACTAGTCTTCATCACAACCCTTTGATGTAGCTTTTATTACTATCTTTATAAAGATAAATAATTTCTTTAAGGCCATAGAACTGCTTATGACTGGACTGAGAATCAAATTCAGTTCTCCTGGTCAGAGCTCAACTGCTTAATCCCCTCCTTTTGTTATTTCTCATGTTAGCTTCATGCTGATTCTCCCTGTTAAAATGAGAGGGATTTGAGGAAACTATTTTTTTTTTTTTGGAGTGATTGACTCATTACATTTTATCATGAATTGTTTCACACTGCAGTGTAAAATGTCAAGTATAAAAATGCCTTGAAACTGTTTGCATCTTAACTCATTATTTCTAATTCTAAAATGAATCTTAATTTTTTTTTTTTTCCGGGTTCAAGCCATGGTAGGCATCAGTAACCAGGTACAGAAATGGTCTTGGTGCCAGTGTTGGGGCGGGGGTGGGGGGGCAGTTTCAGCCTCCTCAGCTGCTGGCTTTTTCGTTTGCATTGATGGATGGTGAGGATTAGCAGATTAGTTCTTGGCTGCCGTCCCTCAGTGTCAGCCCTAACCCCCTAAAACAGCTGGCAGAGGGCGATGGCCTTCTGGTCCTTTGACTTTTCTTGTGAGTCCTTTCCCAGCCTCTCCTAATCTTAAACTCATTTCTACATGGGACTTGAAGACTCCCTGTTAACATACTGGTGTGTTTCTTGTCACTGTGGACATTATTTGATTAATAATGACTGATTGTACCAAAACCTTCCGTAGATTATATTTGTTTGCTTCCCTGTATTATCTTCCGAATCTTTTTTGTATCTGTTTTGAGGTTTCTCCTTTTTAAAAGTGTGCCATTGAAATGCAAATCATGTTACTTTAAGTAACACTGTATTATTTCAACCTCTGGTAAATTATAATTGGAGCCTTTTTTTCCCCCATTCTTTTGATCAATTTTATCTTACATTTAAATAATTATTTATGATCATGGATTGATATGTTTTGGTGATGAAAATCTGAAACATATATCTCAGTGTGGTACTACTTCAGAGCAACTGTACTTTTCTTCCTTTTTCTAGCCTAAAAAGTATTTTTCATTAAAAAACCAGAAAGAAGTACAAAATATTATTTTATGAATTTTTCTTCTCCTTGTGGCTTAAACCTTATTTTTGTTTTCTGGCAGTGTATATGGTGAATTTTACAGTAATTTTTGCTTTCTGTTCCTAACCCAATAGATTCTAAAAGAAAAGGATGAATTGAAAAGCCAGCTTTATGCAGCGTTACAACAAATAGAGAATCTTCGAAAGGAATTGAATGATGTGCTAACCAGGCGCGCCCTTCAAGAGGAGGAGCTTCACTGTAAGGAGCAGAAACTAAGTGATGTTAAGTCTCATCAAGCTGACCTTGAACTAGAAGTCAGGGATTCCCTGGATACCATCCATAGGCTAGAAAGTGAATTGAAAACGCAGAGTAAGATTCAAAGCCAGATGAAAGCTGAGAAAGCGCACCTGGAGGAAGAAATTGCAGCGCTGAAGGAGAGCCAGGCCAAGGACCAAGCTCAGCTTCTTGAGATGCAAGAGGCCATCAAGGACTTGAGTGCCATCCGGGCAGATCTCGCCAATAAATTGGCGGAGGAACAGAGAGCCAGGAAAGAGGTACTTAAGAACCTCTCTGACCTCAAGACACAGGCAAAATCCAAAGACGAAGAAACGGCTACGATCGTTACACAGTTAAAGCTGGAAAGAGATGTTCACCAGAGGGAGCTGGAAGATCTCACATTCTCGTTGCAGAGTATGAAAACGAAACATGAACAGAATATCCAGGAGCTGATGAAGCACTTCAAGAAAGAAAAGAGTGAGGCCGAGAATCATATTAGGACACTGAAGGTACCCGCACTGAATTATCCTGATGATACTGGAGGAAATTTTCTGGTGGCTCATGAAGTTAATAAAGCGTAAACTTTTAGAGATCATTCTGTATTCCCAAGCACTGAAGGGAAGATAGAACTAACAATAAAGAGGCTTATTCATGCCTGTTCAGCCAGGTTGAAATGAGTTATAGCAGCCACCTGGAAGCACCTAGTTCAGAGCACTGAAGCCCTTTAAAAAGAACGTTTAGCTATTTTGGGAGTTCAGGAGAGGCAGAGGCAGCCAGTAAGTCGTGGACCTGAAACGAGCCCTCATTCAACATTTATGATCTCCTAAAATATAAAAGGCAAAGACTTGTCAAGGCCATAGAAGCTATAACCATGGTCATTGGTATGGTAACTAAAGTGGATCAGCTTATGGGTTTTGTAAACCCAAGGCTTTTGAGATTTACCCCTTCTTTTCCAAATCAAAGTTGCCTGGGTAAATGCATAATTGAGATCTTACATTTGGGGAAATATTGTAAGATCTAATGGTATTAGCATTTATCACCATGCAGGGGAATCATTTCATAACATGATTGTCAGGAGTGTGATAAATCTATCCCTCCTTCCTGCTTTAGTTTTTCTCCATAGCACTCATCATCATATGATATAGATTCCATATTTTTAATTTTTTAATCTCCGTTTATTAGTATGAAAACACCATGAGAACTGGATTGTCTTTTCCCTCAATCTGTAGGAGGAAAAGGCTGCCTAATCTTTCAAGGCCCAATTAATTTTTCACTTCTTTTATGGATTCACTGAAGATGGCATATATCTCAACTGAGGTTGGGATAAATCTTTCTATTCTCTGTGTTTCCATAGCTCTTTTTTGGAACTGCTAGTACAGCACATTCAGGCTGCCTTATATTATGGTGTGTTTATTGTGTGTTCCTACATCTCCAGAGGGGCAGGTAGCAGGTCTTAGCCATTTTTGTATCCTCTTGTGGCGTCTAGCATGATGTTTGAGACATACAGAACATGTTCCGTGGATGTTGGGTTAAAATGTTTGAAAAGCTAGAAATCAAAGGATTTGCTGCTGACTTGCTTTGTGATCTGTCTGGTTTGGCTCTTTCTCTGTAATGTGGTAAAATTGCTTTCCTCATCCAAAGGAAGTGCTTTGTATTTGTGTATAGTGAGGTGACATTAAAGCTTTAAGAAATTACCTGTATATAAAGAAGACACCGTTTAGAACTATTCTGTAGATTCTCCAAAAACTTTAGATTTTTTTTTTTAATTCGGAAGACTGAGATGCGGAGGGATATTATAGTTACTCTATAATGTGGTACAAAAGAAGCATACGAGCTTAACAGGAGAACCAGAGATCGTGAGAGCCCAGTACTCTTCTCTTAAACCGAATAAGTTACCCATAGGAACAGCCCCACCTCATGCTATTTTATGAATATAATTCCGTACTTTTGACTCATTTATATTAATTAACAGGAGTTGATAGCAATGGTTGTCATTGAAGATTTAATATACTGAGTTATGTATAAGAGGGCTTTAGATAAATAGCTCTGTAAATGTTACATTTCTTTGTCTTTCAGCTTCACCTTAATCTGTTACTTTTTCTGAGTCTAATAAGTGTGATACATTACCCATATTTTTTTCTCTGCAGAAGTTATATTTTTCCCCATCTAGATCTACCCTTCTCATGCCTGTTTTTTTTTTTTTTTGCGGTACCCGGGCCTCTCACTGCTGTGGCCTCTCCCGTTGCGGAGCACAGGCTCCGGACGCGCAGGCTCAGCGGCCATGGCTCATGGGCCCAGACGCTCCACGGCACGTGGGAGCCTCCCGGACCGGGGCACGAACCTGCGTCCCCTGCATTGGCAGGCGGACTCTCAACCACTGCGCCACCAGGGATGCCCTCATGCCTGTTTTTAAATTTAAATGTAAACTATTTTTATGAAATACTCTAGCTGCTATTAATATTTGAAGGATATTGGGTTATCACCTTATTATGATTTCAACAAAAATAATTTTGTAGGAGCCCTTATTGGAATCAGAAGACCAAGAGTGGAGTTCTGTATTTTTGCCATTTGCTGGCCATATGATCTTGGTCAAGTTACTTAACCTTTTTGTACTTCATCAGTAGAATGGAAACAGTAATGTCTTTCTCTATCACAGGGTTTTTTTGAGTGTTATATCACTTTGTAAACCCTAAAATGAAATGTAAATGTAATAATGAAACTACAACAAGAAGTAAGTTCTTAGTCAAACTTAGGCATTACTGTGCTTGTAACTGTTTTAAAAATAGGTTCTCTGGGGGCAAAGAGGGGAACCCTGATTTGTAGCATTTGCCAAGTTCAGCAGTATAAAACCCCCCATTTGGCTGGTTTCAAGCTATCAAACAACATCACTGGAGGCACAGTTGGGAAGAGATGAGCACAGTTGGTTCCTGAGTGTCTCTATGAGCTGGCCCAGACACCACTGGCCTTGGGGGAAAACTGTCTATACCTACACTTTTTATAAGACACAAAAAATGCTAAGTATTCTACTGAAACTTAAAATAATAATCGAACAATTTTCCTGATGAGAGACTTTATTTTGTAAGTTTATTTTTGGGTAGTGAATACAGGATTCCTCATTAAAAACATCAGTTCTTTTGTTAACTCAAAGTGGCATCAAGTCTTAGTTGAAATTTGTGGGGTGAATAAGGTATAGATTCTTGTCTGAAACTCACAAAACTTCTTCCTTTTGGGAAATTGCTTCCAGCGATTATGTTCCTATGTACTTGATTATATACATATAATAAACTTATACAAAGGAAAGAAACAAATATATTTTAGGCATTGAAACATGTAATTTAAACAGATTCTATGTGGGTGCTTACAGGCTGTCAGTAACTGGTAGGTGTAACTAGTTAACATTGCAAGTTGCACCCAGCTGGTTTTTAAAACCGTATGATATACGTACCTTTTAAAGGCAGTGAGGCAGAGCAGCTGAAAACATGGACAGTAGAGAGAATTCCTGCATTCAAATCCTGGCTCTGGTTTACTCACTACATACCCTTGGGCAAATGATTAGTGTTGTTCTGCTTCAATTTCAAAACAGGAGACAATAACAGTGTCTCCCTAGTCAGGTTGTGGTGAGGATGGAATGAGGGACAACTATACGAAAAGGTCTTAGAGCAGTGCCTGACATATAGTCAGTATTTACATTGTTGTTATTTTAAGTGTTTAACTTCACATGCCTGGCAAATCCTTATTGAATCTCATCCACAGATTATTCCTGTTGTTTTTTTTTAAAGCTGATTCTGGTTATATTCCAAATAATAAACGAAAACGAGGTACTTTATTGCACTATTGGTACTGAAAATAATCACTGGTAAACTCTTTCATATTAAGTTATTTATAGTTTTTTGGCTACTCTGATCCATAATCTTTTTAGCCCCACAAGAGTGGTATTAATAATTACATTGTACAAAAAATACGCAAGCCTTTCACAAAAACGAGAGTGTAGCTTGAATAGGGATATTGTTAAGCTCCTTTTATAGATGAAGAGACTAATCAGGCAGTAATGTCCCATAGTATATCCTTATGGGGACATTTCCCTAATAACCCTTCCCCTCTCAGCAGTTAGTGTCCCTTCTTTGGGTTGCACATACCTCTGCTTGCACCTTTATTAAGCACTTCTTGTTCATCGTTGTCAGAATTGACTGTTGTATCTGTCTCTTTTATGGTTCATGCCTGTTATCTTCAGCATCTAGTAGAGTACCTGTCACTTAATTGGTTGCTCAGTGAATGCTAAGGAGAGATTGACCACATGCAAAGAATGTTTCCTTTGCATGTATGTTTATGTGTGAATGCTTAGAGGTAGCAAAATCTCGAAGTGTTTGCCCACTGATATAATGTGGAATTTGTTTTGTGTACAGCTTGGCTGTGGCCAGTGGACTTTCTCTTTTCTCCTTTTTCTCTCAGGCAGAAAGCTTAGAAGATAAGAATATGGCTGAAGTCCAGCGTTCTCAGCTAGAGAAGTTGAAATCACAGTATGACAGGCTGACAGAGGAATTAACTCAGAATGAAAATGAGAACAAAAAACTGAAGCTAAAATACCAGTGTTTGAAGGACCAACTAGAAGAAAAGGTAAAAATGTGAATGAACTCTAATTTAAAAGACTTTTTTGAATTTCTTCTAGTGTTTCTCCTAGAACATAGTTTATGTACTACTGAATGCTAATTGTTAGGCTTTAGTAGCAATTTGTATTGGTGCCAGAAGACATCATAGAAGTTTATTAGAATGCTGTGATTTTTATTCTTTCAACCAACTAGTAACCTTCTAATACTTTTGATTTTAAATTTCTTCTGGATCTTAAAATAGGTATTTAGAGGCAAGGTAGCAAAGAAAGGAATTATGGTTTATTGAAGACCTACTTTATGGCAAGTATTTATGCCAGTTGATTTACATATGTGTACTCATTGAATTCTCACGACTGTTTGGGTTAGATTTTATTGATCCCTGTTAACCTATGAGGAAACTGAGGTTCAAAATACAATATATAATAGATGAGGTGGTCACTGTGCACTAGGCACTTTTAATGCTCATAGTCATGTTATGAAATCAATACTATTTTGCTCCTTTTTGCAGTTAAAGAGACTGAAACTTAAGAAGGTTGGCAACCTTGGAATGTTCCCAGCAGGCTCACTGCTTTCCTATCAGTAGATGTGTAAAATTTGGGGGGTGTCTGCTATATACCAGGCATTGGGTAGAATACTAGGGACTTCTAGAGTCACTACGTTTGTGGCCAAAAGTCAACTAAGAATAGAAGACAGAATACTTAAATTTGCATTCTATGTCTTTACCAACTTCCTAAAAGGATTTGCATTGGAGTGTGATAGAAGTCAAATAGAAAAAAAAAGACTATTAACATATGGATAATAGGATAAGGCAGGATAGACTGGGCCAGATGACTCCTGTTCTTGATAAGGGTTACTAACTAACATCTTTGTTGAAGGAAATATCACTGGGTGGGGTGTCATCAACCTCTAGAAGAAACATTCTTCATGCTTTGCTCATCTTTTCCTCTTTTTGTTGTTTCACTGTATTTTGTATATATTTTTTACCTTTCTAGTAATTGTTAAAATCAAGGAAATAAAATTTAAGTTAGTTTGGAGTTTATGATTAAATGTGCTTAAGTTGCTAAATTTAAGCCTACAATCTTGACAATTGTAATTTAGTTCTTATGTCATGCTTTATTTTGACTAAGTCTAATGTTCACACATAATTAATGTATCTGTTGCCAGGGTGTAGTTGCTTTGAAGATAATACTAAATTTTCCAACTTTTCCATAATTAAAAGTTAGCCAGAAGGTTGTATTAACATGTTTTGTGTTTAATTATTTGCATTTAAGAAAGAGTGGGGGAAATTTTATGTTGAAAGTTTACCTTGTTCTGCTTAAAATAAATGCTTCTCCGCTATCTGTGATGTTCCAGGTATGTATGCATTGTCATACATTCATATAAGTGGAACATTCACCTTAGAACAGAGTTTTAAAATTTAAGGATTGTACAGTAGTCCCCCCTTATTAGTGGTTTCCCTTTCCATTGTTTCAGTTACCTGCCATGGTAACTGAAATTACCAAATTTGGACCAGTTGCAGTCCAGAAAGATTAAATGGAAAATTCTAGAAATAATTCATAAGTTTTAAACTGTACTTTGTTCTGAGTAGCATAATGAAATCTTGAGCTGTCCCACTTTCTAACACCCGCGATCCCCACCTATCTCAGTCCTCTGCTCCTAACATCCAACCATCCACATCATCATGGCTTGATGATCCAGGATCACCCAAAGCAGGTGATCCTCCTTCTGAGGTATCAGAAGGTCAGCAGTAGTTTAATGCTATGTCACAATGCCTACCTCATTCATTTCATCTCATCACATTTTATGTAGGCATTGTATCGTCTCTTATCATCACAAGAGGGGTGAATACAGTACAGTAAGATATTTTGAGAGAGAGAGACCACATTCACATAACTTTTATTACAGTATATTGTTACAGTTGTTCTAGTTCATTATTAGTTATTGTTGGTAATCTCTTACTGTGCCTGATTTCTAAACTAAATTATCATAGGTATGTATGTATAATATGTATAGGGTTTGGTACTATCTTCAGTTTTAGGCATCCCCTGGGGGTAGTGGAACATATCCCTCGCAGATAATGGGGGACTACTGTATTCCTCTGCTATGTACTGACCATCTAGTATGTGGCAGGCATTGTGCTGGATGCTGGGGATGGGATATATCGATAGATAAGACACAGATCTGCAATTGAAAGCTTCTAGTGGGATCATTAAAAGCAAAATCGCCTTTCAGTTGTTAAAACTATATAGTCAATGATAATGGGTCCTAA
The DNA here is from genome assembly GCF_003676395.1 of Aethalodelphis obliquidens. Classification (NCBI taxonomy): domain Eukaryota; kingdom Metazoa; phylum Chordata; class Mammalia; order Artiodactyla; family Delphinidae; genus Aethalodelphis; species Aethalodelphis obliquidens. The sequence goes on along the minus strand of NW_020837965.1, from coordinate 6,464,305 downwards.
TGCAGAGAAAAGATGTCTATGACATCTAAAATGGTAAATAATCTTAAGGATACATAGACACGCACACATATATAAATATACACAGCGTATATGCTTGCTTTTCTTTAATATTTTTTGTGTACATGATTGCTATGTAGTTTTGATTGACTTAGCGGTTTATGTTGGCCTGTTTTTTTAGTATAGTTAGCTATGAATCGAAGTTTCACTGGGTTCAGTCATCTACAGATAGAGCCATTCTCTTCAGAAAGTAGTATAGAATTAGTGGCTATAGACAGAACTTTGAGTATAAATCATTTTCTAGCTGTGTGGCATTAGGCAAGTTGCTTAAAACTCAAAGCTTTGGGGCTTCCCTGGTGGCGCAGTGGTTGAGAGTCTGCCTGCCGATGCAGGGGACGCGGGTTTGTGCCCCGGTCCGGGAAGATCCCACATGCCGTGGAGCGGCTGGGCCCGTGAGCCATGGCCGCTGAGCCTGCGTGTCCGGAGCCTGTGCTCCGCAACAGGAGAGGCCACAACAGTGAGAGGCCCGCGTACTGCAAAAAAAAAAAAAAAAAAAAAACTCAAAGCCTTGAGAGACAAGACAGCAGAAGCAAGAAGAACTACAGTCCTGTAGCCTGTGGAACAAAAACCACATTCACAGAAAGATAGACAAGATGAAAAGGCACAGAGCTATGTACCAGATGAGGAACAAGATAAAACCCCAGAAAAACAACTAAATGAAGTGGAGATAGGCAACATTCCAGAAAAAGAATTCAGAATAATGATAGTGAAGATGATCCAGGACCTCAGAGAAAGAATGGAGGCAAAGATCGAGAAGATGCAAGAAATGTTTAACAAAGATCTAGAAGAATTAAAGAGCAAACAAACAGAGATGAACAACACAATAACTGAAATGAAAACTACAATAGAAGGAATCACTAGCAGAATAAGAACTAGCAGAAGAACAGTCAAGTGACCTGGAAGACAGAATGGTGGAATTCACTGCTGTGGACCAGAATAAAGGAAAAAGCATGAAAAGAAATGAAGACAGCCTAAGAGACCTCTGGGACAACATTAAAAACAACAATATTCACATTATAGGGGTCCCAGAAGGAGAAGAGAGAGAGACAGGACCCGAGAAAATATTTGAAGAGATTATAGTCAAAAACTTCCCTAACATGGGAAAGGAAATAGCCACCCAGGGCCAGGAAGTGTAGAGTCCTATACAGGAAATACCCAAGGAGAAACACACCGAGACTCATAGTAATCAAATTGGCAAAATTAAAGGCAAGAATTATTGAAAGCAGCAAGGGAAAAATGACAAATAACATACAAGGGAACTCCCATAAGGTTAACAGCTGATTTATCAGCAGAAACTCTAGAAGCCAGAAGAGAGCGGCATGATATACTTAAAGTGATGAAAGGGAAGAACCTACAAGCAAGATTACCCAGCAAGGATCTCATTCAGATTCGATGGAGAAATAAAAGCTTTACAGACAAGCAAAAGCTAAGAGAATTCAGCACCACCAAACCAGCTCTACAACAAATGCTAAAGGAACTTCTCTAAGTGGGAAACACAAGAGAAGAAAAGGACCTACAAAAACAAGCCCAAAACAATTTTAAAAATGGTAATAGGAACATACATATTGATAATTACCTTAAATGTGAATGGATTAAATGCTCCAACCAAAAGACACAGGCTTGCTGAATGGATACAAAAGCAAGACCCATACATATGCTGTCTACAAGAGACCCACTTCAGACCTAGGGACACATTCAGACTGAAAGTGAGAGGATAGAGAAAGATACTCCATGCAAAGGGAAATCAAAAGAAAGCTGGAGCAGCAATACTCATATCAGATAAAATAGACTTTAAAATAAAGAATGTTACAAGAGACAGGGAAGGACACTACATAATGATCAAGGGATCAACCCAAGAAGAAGATATAACAATTATAAATATATATGCACCCAACATAGGAGCACCTCAATACATAAGGCAACTGCTAACAGCTCTGAAAGACGAAGTCGACAGTAACACAATAATAATGGGGGACTTTAACACCTTACTTATGCAAATGGACAGATCATCCAAACAGAAAATTAATAAGAAAACACAGGCTTTAAATGACACAATAGACCAGATAGATTTAATTGACATTTATAGGACATTCCATCCAAAAACCACAGATTACACTTTCTTCTCAAGTGCGCGTGGAACATCCTCCAGGATAGATCACATCCTGGGTCACAAATCAAACCTCAATAAATTTAAGAAAATTGAAATCATATCAAGCATCTTTTCTGACCACAATGCTATGAGATTAGAAATCAATTACAGGGAAAAAAACGTAAAAAGCACAAACACATGGAGGCTAAACAATACATTACTAAATAACAAAGAGTTCACTGAAGAAATCTAAGAGGAAATCAGAAAATACCTATAGACAAATGACAATGAAAACACGATGATCCAAAACCTACGGGATGCAGCAAAAGCAGTTCTAACAGGGAAGTTTATAGCTATACAAGCCTACCTCAAGAAACAATAAAAATCTCAGGTAAACAATCTAATGTTACACCTAAAGGAACTAGAGAATGAAGAACAAACGAAACCCAAAGTTAGCAGAAGGAAAGAAATCATAAAGATGATAGCAGAAATAAATGAATGAGAAACAAGGCAAACAATAGCAAAGATCAATTAAACTAAACGCTGGTTCTTTGAGAAGATAAAGAAAGTTGATAAACCATTAGCAAGACTCATCAAGAAAAAGAGGGAGAGGACTCAAATCAATAAAATTAGAAATGAAAAAGGAGAAGTTACAACAGACAGTGCAGAAATACAAAGCATACTAAGAGACTACTACCAGCAACTCTATGCCAATAAAATGGACAACCTGGAAGAAATGGACAAATTCTTAGAAAGGTATAACCTTCCCAGACTGAACCAGGAAGAAATAGAAACTCACAGGTGAATTCTATCAAACATTTAGAGAAGAGCTAACACCCATCCTTCTCAAACTGTTCCAAAAAAATTCAGAGGAAGGAACACCCCCAAACTCATTCTATGAGGCCACCATCAGCCTGATACCAGCACCAGACAAAGATACTACAAAAAAAGAAAATTACAGACCAATATCACTGATGAATATACATGCAAAAATCCTCAACAAAATACTAGCAAACAGAAGCCAGCAATACATGAAAAGGATCATACACCATGATCAAGTGGGATTTATCCCAGGGATGCAAGGATTCTCCAGTATATGCAAATCAAACAATGTGATACACCACATTAACAAATAGAAGAATAAAAACCATATGATCATCTCAATAGATTCAGAAAAAGCTTTTGAGAAAATTCAACACCCATTTATGATAAAAACCCTGCAGAAAGTAGGCATAGAGGGAACCTACCTCAACATAATAAAGGACATATATGACAAACCCACAGCAAACATCATGCTCAGTGGTGAAAAACTAAAAGCATTTCCACTAAGATCAGGAACAAGACAAGGAAGTCCACTCTCGCCACTGTTATTCGACATAGTTTTGGAAGTCCTGACCATGGCAATCAGAGAAGAAAAAGAAATACAAATTGGAAAAGAAGAAGTAAAACTGTCACTGTTTGCAAATGACATGATACTATACATAGAGAATCCTAGAGATGCCACCAGAAAACTACTAGAGCTAATCAATGAACTTGGTTAAGTTGCAGGATACAAAATCACTGCACAGAAATCTCTTGGATTCCTATACACTAATGATGAAAAATCTGAAGAGAAATTAAGGATACACTCCCATTTACCACTGCAACAAAAAGAGTAAAATATCTAGGAATAAACCTACCTAGGGAGACGAAAGACCTGTATGCAGAAAACTATAAGACACTGTTGAAAGAAATTAAAGATGATACCAACAGATGGAGAGATACTGCATGTTCTTGGATTGGAAGAATCAGCATTGTGAAAATGACTCTACTACCCAAAGCAATCTACACATTCAATGCAATCCCTATCAAATTACCAATGGCATTTTTTACATAACTAGAGCAAAAAATCTTAAAATCTGTATGGAGACACAGAAGACCCCGAATAGCCAAAGCAATCTTGAGGGGAAAAAGCAGAGCTGGAGGAATCAGACTCCCTGACTTCACACTATACTACAAAGCTACAGTAATGAAGACAATATAGTACTGGCACAAAAACAGAAATATAGCTCAGTGGAACAGGATAGAAAGCCCAGAGATAAACCCATGCACCTATGGTCAACTAATCTATGACAAAGGAGGCAAGCATATACAATGGAGAAAAGACAGTCTCTTCAATAAATGGTGCTGGGAAAACTGGACAGGTACATGTAAAAGAATGAAATTAGAACACTCCCTAACACCATACACAAAAATAAACTCAAAATGGATTCGAGACCTAAATGTAAGACCAGACACTATAAAACTCTTAGAGGATAACATAGGAAGAACACTCTTTGACATAAATCACAGCAAGATCTTTTTTGATCCACCTCCTAGAGTAATGGAAATAAAAACAAAACTAAACAAATGGGACCTAATGAAACTTAAAAGCTTTTGCAAAGCAAAGGATACTACAAATAAGACGAAAAGACAACCGTCAGAATGGGAAAAACTATTTGCAAACGAATCAACGGACAAAGGATTAATATCCAAAATATGTAAACAGCTCATGCAGCTCAATATTAAAAAAACAAACAACCCAATCAAAAAATGGGCAGAAGACCTAAATAGACATTTCTCCAAAGAAGACATACAGATGGCCAAGAAGCACATGTAAAGCTGCTCAATATCACTATTACGGAAATGCAAATCAAAATTACAATGACGTATCACCTCACTCCAGTTAGAATGGGCATCATAAAATCTACAAACAACAAATGCTGGAGAGGGTGTGGAGAAAAGGGAACCGTTTTGCACTGTTGGAATGTAAATTGGTACAGCCACTATGGAGAACAGTATGGAGGTTCCTTAAAAAACTAAAAATAGAATTACCGTATGACCCAGCAATTCCACTACTCAGCATATACCCTGAGAAAACCATAATTCCAAAAGACACATGTACCCCAATGTTCATTGCAACACTATTTACAATACCCAGGTTATGGAAGCAACCTAAATGCCCATCGACAGGTGAATGGATAAAGAAGATGTGGTACATATATGCAATGGAATATTACTCAGCCATAAAAAGGAATGAAATTGGGTCATTTGTAGATACGTGGATCAATCTAAAGACCCTAGAAAAATGGTACAGATGAACCGGTTTGCAGGGCAGAAATAGAGACACGGTTGTAGACAACAAACGTATGGACACCAAGGGGGGAAAGCGGCAGTAGGGTGGTGGTGGTGCTGTGATGAATTGGGAGATTGGGATTGACATGTATACACTAATGTGTATAAAATCGATATCTAATAAGAACCTGCTGTATAAAAAAATAAATAAAATTCAAAAAGCAAAACAAAACTCAAAGCCTCAGTTATATGATCCTTAAAACAGGTGTAATAATAAACTCTATTATTGAATTAAATGTGAAAATATATATAAAGTGCTTGGCTGAATTTCTGATACCTGATAAGGTATCGATTAGCAGCTGCCATTATTCTGTTATTGTTTTGTTACCAAATAGATGCCAATTAATGGTTCAGCCCAGCAATAAATCAGCAAGCATTGATTAACTACCCAATAATGTGTCAGGTATTAAGGGCCAGGGAACTGGGAGTAAGACTTACTGTGGAACTATGCTGATTGGAAGTTTACAGCCCGACTGTGTTGAATCACTTGAGATGACGGTCCACAAAGAGGCAACGATGTGGGAAGAGCTGCCATTTCTATCAGCAAGTGATATTGCAGGCATGTTTGTTAAGCAAACCAAACAGGTGGGCAGGTTTGTAATTATGTTTGCTATTTGAAGACAGGAACCAAGTCTTGGTTGTTTTTTTTATCTCCAAGACGAGGCCGAGAGCCTGACACATGGTAGGTAATTTATTTTGCGATACGCGGGCCTCTCACTGTTGTGGCCTCTCCCGTTGTGGAGTACAGGCTCTGGACGGGCAGGCTTAGAGGCCATGGCTCACTGGCCTAGCTGCTCCGCGGCATGTGGGATCTTCCCGGACCGGGGCACAAACCTGTGTCCCCTGCATCGGCAGGCGGACTCTCAACCACTGCGCCACCAGGCAAGCCCTATTTCTAGATTTTTTGATGGTGGCCATTCTGACAGGTGTGAGATGATATCTCATTGTAGTTTTGATTTGCATTTCTCTAATGATTAGTGATGTTGAGCATTCTTTCATGTGTTTGTTGGCAGTCTGTATATCTTCTTTGGAGAAATGTCTATTTAGGTCTTCTGCCCATTTTTGGATTGGGTTACTTGTTTTCTTGTTATTAAGCTGCATGAGCTGCTTATAAATTTTAGAGATTAATCCTTTGTCAGTTGCTTCATTTGCAAATATTTTCTCCCATTCTGAGGGTTGTCTTTTGGTCTTGTTTATGGTTTCCTTTGCTGTGCAAAAGCTTTGAAGTTTCATTAGGTCCCATTTGTTTACTTTTGTTTTTATTTCCATTTCTTTAGGAGGTGGGTCAAAAAGGATCTTGCTGTGATTTATGTCATAGAGTGTCCTGCCTATGTTTCCCTCTAAGAGTTTGATAATTTCTGAGCTTACATTTAGGTCTTTAATCCATTTTGATCTTATTTTTGGGTATGGTGTTAGGGAGTGATATAATCTCATACTTTTACATGTACCTGCCCAGTTTTCCCAGCACCACTTATTGAAGAGGCTGTCCTTTCTCCACTGTACATTCCTGCCTCCTTTATCAAAGATAAGGTGAAAATATGTGGGTGTGTTTATCTCTGGGCTTTCTATCCTGTTCCTTTTATCTACCTTTCTGTTTTTGTGCCAGTACCATACTGTCTTGATTACTGTAGCTTTGTAGTATAGTCTGAAGTCAGGGAGCCTGATTCCTGCAGGTCCGTTTTTCGTTATCAAGATTGCTTTTGCTATTCGGGGTCTTTTATGTTTGCATACAAATTGTGAAATTTTTTGTTCTAGTTCTGTGAAAAATGCCAGTGGTAGTTTGATAGGGATTGCATTGAATCTATAGATTGCTTTGGGTAGTAGAGTCATTTTCACAATGTTGATTCTTCCAATGCAAGAACATGGTATATCTCTTCATCTGTTTGTATCATCTTTAATTTCTTTCATCAGTGTCTTATAATTTTCTGCATATAGGTGTTTTGTTACCTTAGGTAGGTTTATTCCTAGATATTTTATTCTTTTTGTTGCAATGGTAAATGGGAGTGTTTTCTTGATTTCACTGTCAGATTTTTCATCATTAGTATATAGGAATGCCAGAGATTTCTGTGCATTCATTTTGTATCCTGCTACTTTCCCAAATTCATTGATTAGCTCTAGTAGTTTTCTGGTAGCATCTTTAGGATTCTCTATGTATAGTATCATGTCATCTGCAAATAGTGACAGCTTTACTTCTTTTTTTCCGATTTGGATTCCTTTTATTTCCTTTTCCTCTCTGACTGCTGTGGCTAAAACTTCCAAAACTATGTTGAGTAAGAGTGGTGAGAGTGGGCAACCTTGTCTTGTTCCTGATCTTGGTGGATATGCTTTCAGTTTTTCACCATTGAGGATGATGTTGGCTGTGGATTTGTCATATATGGCTTTTATTATGTTGAGGAAAGTTCCCTCTATGCCTACTTTCTGCAGGGTTTTTATCATAAATGGATGTTGAATTTTGTCGAAAGCTTTCTCTGCATCTATTGAGATGATCGTATGGGTTTTCTCCTTCAATTTGTTAATATGGTGTATCATGTTGATTGACTTGCGTATATTGAAGAATCCTTGCATTCCTGCAATAAACCCCACTTGATCATGGTGTATGATCCTTTTAATGTGCTGTTGGATTCTGTTTGCTAGTATTTTGTTGAGGATTTTTGCATCTGTGTTCATCAGTGATATTGGCCTGTAGATTTCTTTCTTTGTGACATCCTCGTCTGGGTTTGGTATCAGGGTGATGGTGGCCTCGTAGAATGAGTTTGGGAGTGTTCCTCCCTCTGCTATATTTTGAAAGAGTTTGAGAAGGATAGGTGTTAGCTCTTCTCTAAATGTTTGATAGAATTTACCTGTGAAGCCATCTGGTCCTGGGCTTTTGTTTTTTGGAAGATTTTTAATCACAATTTCAATTTCAGTGCTTGTGATTGGTCTGTTCATATTTTCTATTTCTTCCTGATTCAGTCTTGGCAGGTTTTGCATTTCTAAGAATTTGTCCATTTCTTCCAGGTTGTCCATTTTATTGGCATAGAGTTGCTTGTAGTAATCTCTCATGATCTTTTGTATTTCTGCAGTGTCAGTTGTTACTTCTCCTTTTTCACTTCTAATTCTATTGATTTGAGTCTTCTCCCTTTTTTCCTTGATGAGTCTGGCTAACGGTTTATCAATTTTGTTTATCTTCTCAAAGAACCAGGTTTTAGTTTTATTGATCTCTGCTATCGTTTCCTTCACTTCTTTTTCATTTATTTCTGATCTGATTTTTATGATTAATTCCTTCTGCTAACTTTGGGGTTTTTTTGTTTTTCTTTCTCTAATTGCTTTAGGTGCAAAGTTAGGTTGTTTATTCGAGATGTTTCCTGTTTCTTAAGGTAGGATAGTATTGCTATAAACTTCTCTCTTAGAACTGCTTTTGCTGCATCCTATAGATTTTGGGTCGTCGTGTCTCCATTGTCATTTATTTCTAGGTATTTTTTTTATTTCCTCTTTGATTTCTTCAGTAATCACTTCATTATTAAGTAGTGTATTGTTTAGCGTCCATGTGTTTGTATTTTTTACAGATCTTTTACTGTAGTTGATATCTAGTCTCATAGCATTGTGGTCAGAAAAGAGACTTGATGCAATTTCAATTTTCTTAAATTTACCAAGGCTTGATTTGTGACCCAAGATGTAATCTATCCTGGAGAATGTTCCATGAGCACTAGAGAAAAATGTGTATTCTGTTGTTTTTGGATGGAATGTTCTATAAATATCAATTAAGTCCATCGTGTTTAATGTATCATTTAAAGTTTAAGTTTCCTTATTTATTTTCATTTTGGATGATCTGTCCATTGGTGAAAGTGGGGTGTTAAAGTCCCCTACTGTGAATGTGTTACTGTCGATTTCCCCTTTTATGGCTGTTAGTATTTGCGTTATGTATTGAGGTGCTCCTATGTTGGGTGCATAAATATTTACAATTGTTATATCTTCTTCTTGGATCGATCCCTTGATCATTATGTAGTGTCCTTCTTTGTCTCTTCTAATAGTCTTTATTTTAATGTCTATTTTGTCTGATATGAGAATTGCTACTCCAGCTTTCTTTTGGTTTCCATTTGCATGAAATATCTTTTTCCATCCCCTCACTTTCAGTCTCTATGTGTCTCTAGGTCTGAAGTGGGTCTCTGGTAGACAGCAAAGATATGGGTCTTATTTTTGTATCCATTCAGCCAATCTGTGTCCTTTGGTGGGAGCATTTATTCCATTTACATTTAAGGTAATTATTGATATGTATGTTCCTATTCCCATTTTCTTAATTGTTTTGGGTTCGTTATGGTAGGTCTTTCCCTTCTCTTGTGTTTCTTGCCTAGAGAAGTTCCTTTAGCAGTTGTTGTAGAGCTGATTTCGTGGTGCTGAACTCTCTCAGGTTTTGCTTGTCTGTAAAGGTTTTAATTTCTCCATCAAATCTGAATGAGCTCCTTGCTGGGTAGAGTAATCTTTGTTGCAGATTTTTCTCCTTCATCACTTTAAATATGTCCTGCCAGTCCCTTCTGGCTTGCAGAGTTTCTGCTGAAAGATCAGCTGTTAACCTTCTGGGGATTCCCTTGTGTGTTGTTGTTTTTCCCTTGCTGCTTTTAATATGTTTTCTTTGTATTTAATTTTTGACAGTTTGATTAATATGTGTCTTGGCGTATTTCTCCTTGTATTTATCCTGTATGGGACTCTCTGTGCTTCCTGGACTTGGTTAACTATTTCCTTTCCCATATTAGGGAAATTTTCAACTATAATCTCTTCAAATACTTTCTCAGTCCCTTTCTTTTTCTCTTCTTCTTCTGGAACCCCTACATTTCAAATGTTGGTGCGTTTAATGTTGTCCCAGAGGTCTCTGAGACTGTCCTCAGTTCTTTTCATTCTTTTTTCTTTATTCTGCTCTGCAGTAGTTATTTCCACTATTTTATCTTCCAGGTCACTTATCCATTCTTCTGCTTCAGTTATTCTGCTATTGATCCCATCTAGAGTATTTTTAATTTCATTTATTGTGGTGTTCATCATTGTTTGTTTCATCTTTAGTTCGTGTAGGTCCTTGTTAAATATTTCTTGCATTTTGTCTATTCTATTTCCAAGATTTTGGATCATCTTTACTATCATTATTCTGAATTCCCTTCCAGGTAGACTGTGTATTTCCTCTTCATTTTTTAGTTCTGGTGGGTTTTTTATCTTGCTCCTTCATCTGCTGTGTGTTTTTCTGTCTTCTCATTTTGCTTATCTTACTGTGTTTGGTGTCTCCTTTTTCAGGCTGCAGGTTCGTAGTTCCCGTTGTTTTTGTTGTCTGTCCCCAGTGGCTAAAGGTGGTACAGTGGGTTGTGGAGGGGACTAGTGCCTGTGTTCTGGTGGAGGAGGCTGGATCTTTTCTTTCTGGTGGGCAGCTCCACGTCTGGTGGTGTGTTTTGGGGTGTCTGTGGACTTATGATTTTAGGCAGCCTCTCTGCTAATGGGTGGGGTTGTGTTCCTGTCTTGCTATTTGTTTGGCATAGGGTGTCCAGCACCGTAGCTTGCTGGTCGTTGAGCGAAGCTAGGTCTTGGTGTTGAGATGGAGATCTCTGGGAGATTTTCACCGTTTGATATTATGTGCAGCTGGTAGGTCTCTTTTAGACCAGTGTACTGAAGTTGGCTCTCCCACCTCAGAGGCACAGCACTAATCCTGGCTGCAGCACCAAGAGCCTTTCATCCACACGGCTCAGGAGAAAAGGGAGAAAAAGTAGAAAGAAAGAATTAGTAGAAGAAAGAAAGAAAGAAAGAAAAAGGAAGCAAGGAAGGAAGGAAGAAAGAAAGAAAGAAGGGAGGGAGAGAGGAAGGAAGGAAGGAGGAAAGGAAGGAAAAAAGAAAGAAAGAAGATAAAGTAAAATAAAATAGTAAGATAAAGTATAATAAAGTTATTAAAATAAAAAATAATTATTAAGAGAAAAAATAAAAAAGAAAAAAAACGGACGGATAGAACCCTGGGACAAATGGTGGAAGCAGAGCTATACAGACAAAATCTCGCACAGAAGCATACACATACACACTCACAAAAAGAGGAAAAGGGGAAAAAATCATAAATCTTGTTCTCAAAGTCCACCTCCTTAATTTGGGATGATTCGTTGTCTATTCAGGTATTCCACAGATGCAGGGTACATCAAGTTGATTGTGGAGCTTTAATCTGCTGCTTCTGAGGCTGCTGAGAGAGATTTCCCTTTCTCTTCTTTGTTCTCACAGCTCCCAGGGTCTCAGCTTTGGATTTGGCCCCGCCTCTGCGTGTAGGTCGTTGGAGGGCGTCTGTTCTTCGCTCAGACAGGACGGGGTTAAAGGAGCCGCTGATTCGGGGGCTCTGGCTCACTCAGGCTTGGGGGAGGGAAGGGCATGGAGTGCGGGGTTTGCCTGCGGCAGCAGAGGCCGGCATGACATTGCACCAGCCTGAGGCGTGCCGTGGGTTCTCCCGGGGGAGTTGTCCCTGGATCATGGGACCCTGGCAGTGGCGGGCTGCACAGGCTCCCCGGAAGGGGGTTGTGGATAGTGACCTGTGCTCGCACATTGGCTTCTTGGTGGCGGCAGCAACAGCCTTAGCGTCTTATGCCCGTCTCTGGGGTCCCGCTTTTAGCCGCGGCTCGCGCCCGTCTCTGGAGCTCCTTTAAGCAGCGCTCTTAATCCCCTCTTCTCGGGCACCAGGAGACAAAGAGGGAAGAAAAAGTCTCTTGCCTCTTAGGCAGGTCCAGCCTTTTCCCCAGACTCCCTCCCGGCCAGCCGTAGTGCACTAATCACCTGCACTAATCACCCCAGTCCTCTCCCTGAGATCCGACCGAAGCCTGAGCCTCATATATCAGCCCCGCCCGCCCGGGCAGGGGAGCAGACAAACCTCTCGGGCTGGTGAGTGCAGGTCGGCACCGATCCTCTGTGCGGGAATCTCTACGCTTTGCCCTCCGCACCCCTGTTGCTGTGCTCTCCTTCGCGGCCCTGAAGCTTTCCCCCCTCTGCCACACAGAGTCTCCGCCCACGAAGGGGCTTCCTAGTGTGTGGAAACTTTTCCTCCTTCACAGCTCCCTCCCACTGGTGCAGGTCCCGTCCCTATCCTTTTGTCTCTGTTTATTCTTTTTTCTTTTTCCCTGCCCAGGTACGTGGGGGGTTTCTTGCCTTTTGGGAGGTGTGAGGTCTTCTGCCAGCGTTCAGTAGGTGTTCTGTAGGAGTTGTTCCACGTGTAGATGTATTTCTGGTGTATCTGTGGGGAGGAAGGTGATCTCCGCGTCTTACTCTTCCGCCATCTTCCCAGAAGTCTGAGTGTGTATATTTGGCCGGATTGGGGGAAATAAAAACAAGAAAACAGGACAAAAATATGTTTTCAATGAAAAAAACCCCATGACTTATATCCCAAAGATTCCTACTATTTAAGCAATAGAGTGAACTTGATAAATAGGGCCTAATGGATTAAAGGATTTTCTAATCAAAAGGGTTTCTGTAAGATCCATTTCTGATCAGTACATAGGTTATGTAGGCTCTCTGAGATGCTTAGCTAACTCAGTGAATACTTGTTTTTTTCCATAGTTATACTTGTTATTTTAGAAGACTTTCTTTCTCTTTTTTTTGCCTTTATTTTCTATTATTAGTTCTTTTGGGAAATGTGAAAGCTGCAGTGAAACAATTAGGAGACAAATTTTGAGACATCTAAGGCAGTTGCAGTTCACGGGAACCTAAGTGTTGAATTGATTAGGATTTGTAGAAATGTACTTTTGTTCCTTCTCATGAAATCCTTTATTGAAATCATTTGTGAAGTGACACCTAGCAACATATTTAAAGCTATGGCTATGTTGGCTGAAAACACTTAGGAAATAATTTTCTTATACAAAATGTGGATCTTTAAGAAATGGTAATTATAATTCACATTTGCAAGTGTAATTATGATGCCCATTTTTTACAGATGGTGGAAACTGAGGGCGAGGGTGTAGTATAGTGACTTGCCGAACATTGCATAGCTTGTGGTGGAAAACAGGATGTGAGCATAAATTCCTTGTATTTTTCCCTTTATTTACTGCCAGTAAAATGACTCACATTTGTGTCTTTTCAATGAAATTTTAGTGTTGAATTTAAATTTAGGGTTATTATATTCAACACATTACCATATCCTCTCTTATGTTTTTTAGCCTGACACAAATTTTGGAATAGAAGTCATCAATGATTTTGTTAGAAAAGTCTAATTAAAACCTGATATTTCCACATAAAAGATATCTGTGACTGGAAAAAATGAATCAGTGTTGTTGAAATTTGTGTTTTGTTTCTAATTTGACCATCTGTTTAGGATTGCTGTTTCTTTCTCATGATGTGGAAAAATATATATGATTGTCAGATGTCTCTTCTATAAAGTATTCACTACTTTGCAAAAACCACAGTTTCACATATTTTACTAAGATAGTAGCAGGCAGAATTCTCTCATTTCCATTTTTTTTCCAAGTACGAGAAAGAAATTGAAGCAAATGAGCTGTTGACTTCTAGCATTTACTTAATGGTTACACTTTACGCCATTTTTAGGTAGACTGTGCTCTTTCTTTGGTGCTTCGTCTATTTTAAATAGTGTGAGTAGAGTAAAGCTATAGCAAACTTAAACCAGATACGTTAAATAAACACTAAGATACTATGAGTAAGTTCCTGTCAGATTTCTCTCATTTAAAAACAACAACAATAAAAATAATAATAAAATTGTCAAATTGAAGGTAACATTATAAATTTTGCATTTGCCATTTATAAAGTGCTTTTAATTGAATTCCTGATAGTCATTAAAGCCACAGTAGTCCTTACTTTCACAGAGAATTGACAGAAACACCAGTGTTTACCATGTATGAATCACTCTGCCAGGTGTTAAGAAACAAGTTTAGAATGCAAAGATGGAGTGATTGTGCAGTGCCGGGGGAGCCCAGTTATACATACAGCTCAGCGGAGGGAGGGTCAAGATATAAAGATGTATAGAAGGACATTTGGTCTACTTTCCAGACTGGAACACAGGCGTGGAGAAGCCATTTCCAAACTCTCCTCCATTGGCAGTGACCTCTTCACCAACTATTTACACTCACAGAGGTTGATTTTAAGTGAATTTAAGGAGTGAAGTCCAAGTTTGTGTCTTTATGACCCCTGATTTGGACTTGATTTCAAGGCATTTAATCTTTAGCTGAGTGGTTGATAACTATAAGGGCTTGAGAAGAAAGAAGTCCTTTTGGGCACTTGCCTTTAAAATCCTCTATTACTAGTTTGATTTCATTTCCTTGTGAAACTGTGAGTGATACCCATCCTGTGGGTGTAGGAGTTAGGCTAAATAATAGTACCTACAGTTGCTTGTGGTGTGTAAAGCCAAGGGGAAGAGGCCACATGAAAGATCTCTATTGCATCTGTGTCAGTGCTCTGCTGGATGTTGAGCAGACCTAGCTTGCATTGGTAGACCCTAAAAGGGAACATAAGATGAATGTCCTGGTTCGTTTACATTGTGTTTCTTTTATCACCATTTAAAGCACCAATTGACTCAGTCCATTTTATCATTTAATCTTGAACAAGCAATGTTCTTTCAGTTAATGCAAAACCAATAACTAGACGGTGCTTATTGTTTACACGAGTTATGTTATTTGGAGATCTGTTTTTAAACTTTTTTTCCCATATTATTTCATAAGAATAAATACATGCTTAAGCATCCTTTAAAGAAAAAAATAGAGGAGAGGAAGAAATTCTGATGGTTTCCAAAGACACAGTAAGCTTATAAACATTTCTCTGGAAATGAATGATGCACTTTTTTTCTTTTGAAAATTAAACAATGTTCGTTCCAAATGCATAATTTGAAACTCTAGTTGTTTGTTTCCTTGTCTGTATTTTGTTTCAGAAATAGAAATGCATCAAAAGTGGCTGATTTTAAATAACGAATGTTATTTCTGTTTCCAGGCATTGACTTAAGAGAAATACATCATAATTACAAAATGGTCCTAAAAGTTAATGAATGCATAAAATACCCTTTAGAGGCATTTTTGTTTCCAACTGTGAATATTAATTTCTAGGAATGTATCCAGTACATATCCTAACACCTTTTTGATTGTGCTGCCAGTGATCTTTGTATTGCTCAATATTCTCCTAGAAAAAGATACTAAAAAGCCTGAGGCAAGAATAATTTCCTTAAATGGGGTTAGAAGTTTAAATTTGAATTTCCATTTTTTGACTTCTGTTTTATGGATAACTTTCCTAAGCCTGCCTAAGACCAGGTTATAGATTGGAAAGTCTTCCACACTCAAGTTTTAACATGCATCAAATCATCTATCCTGTTTTCTAATTATGCCATTACTTTTTTCATTTAACTCTACTGTTTTACTAATGCTCTTAGTTCTTACTCTTATATACTATTAATCATAATTTCTTCCCTCCTTTGAAGGAAATAGTATAAAGTATATACTTAGAGAGGAGAAGGAAGTGTATATCTAACTCAAAAAATAGTAGCATTTTGATTTTAATCTTCTAGTAGGAATTACAATGTTCTTTTGCTTTCTAAATACATGTAAAGAACTCTCTTATTCTCTCACACATAGACCTATACGTAACTCATCAGCAAATCTTATTACCTCTATCCTCAAAATTTATTCTGATTTACTTACCACTGACAGAGCCTTTACTTTTCTGACATAAGCTTACTTTGATGGTTATAATAACCTGCTACTTACAAGATGCTTGCCCTCAATGATTTGACTAATTAATGTATTACAAAAACAAACTTACTGAAACACAAGAAGTTATTGAGTTTAGAGATTCTGTTTTTTTTTTTTTTTCTTCTTCATTGTTGTGTAGTTAGGGACTATGCCTGGCACATAGAGAATACACTAAAAAAAAAAAGAAACACTAATGGAATGAATGGAACATTAAAGGATATTTATGTTTCAGAAAGATTTATCGATTGACTGCTATGTGAGACACTATTAGATGCTGTGATTTTTTTTCTCTTTTTTTAAATTTACTTTTTATTGAGCTAACATTGGTTTACAACATTATATAAATTTCATGTGTACAACTCTCTACTTTTATATACACTGCAGTGTGCTCACCACCAAAAAGTTAGTTTCCATCTGTTGCCATACAGTTGATTACCCTTTACCCATTTTACCCTCCCCACCAGTCTTCTCCCTCTGGTAACTATTACTTTGCTCCCTGTATCTATATGTTTGTTTTTGCTTGTTCACTTATTTTGTTTGTTTTTTATATTCCACATATGAGTGAAATCATACGGTATTTGTCTTTTTCTGACTTGTTTCACTTAGCATAATACCTTCAAGTTCCATCTACGTTATTGCAAATGGCAAGATTTCATCTTTTTTTGTCTATGAGAAGTATTTCATTTTGTGTCTGTGCGCACACACACACACACCACATCTTCTTTATCATTTATCTGTTTATGGGCATGTAGGTTGTTTCCACATCATGGCTATTGTACATAATGCTACAACGAACATAAGGGTGCATGTATCTTTTCTAATTAGTGTTTTTGTTTTCTTCGGATGAATACCTAGAAGTGGGATAGTTGGATCATATGGTAGTTCTATTCTTAATTTTTTGAGGAACCTCTATACTGTTTTCCATAGTGGCTACACCAGTTTACATTTCCACCATCATTGCACGAGGGGTGCTGAGGTATTTAAATGAAGAGGAATAAGATCTTTGCCCTAGAGGAACTCACAGTCTGTTGAGGTGACAGACATAAAAGACACACAGAGTAGTAAGTGCTACAGCAGAAGCTCATACAAAGTGCCACAGGAACATAGAGAAGGAACACCTAGTATTCCTAAGAACTGAGGTTACCTGCCATTGCTATAATAATCACGTGAGTGATGAAGTAGGTGCATGTTATTGGACTTTCATAACAAGTAAAAAAATTCAGTTTATGACCTTCCCTTGTCCTCTTTATTCCAGAGTAGTGTTGGGTTCACAGAAGGCAAAGGATATGCGGAGGTTGAATTCATGGGGACTCTTTCAAATTGATCTTAACTATTGATTTTAGAATTGTTGCTTTATTGTGGTTTTACAATATTTTTGTAAATATTGTGGTTTTAATTTTTTGATACCCATCTAAGTGTTTAATATATAGCCATAATTTTAAGAAATCCATACTTGTGTACGATCTTCTGTTTTTAAGAAATGTTTGAAAAAATAGTTACATCTGACAGCAATTAATGCATTATTTATTTATTTGTTGGCTGTTTTGTCAGACAGCTTGAACTGCAGTATAGTAATTTTCCAGATTAAACTCTTTTCACATTTCCTGTAATATCCATAGTAGATCCTTCTCTTTTAGTCATGCTGCAGTTTCTGCCTTGGTTGGCATTTCATGTTGTATCTTAGCTTCCTTGCAGCTGAGTCAGCTCTGTTGGCAGAAGTAATGTGAGCCTTCTTTAGAGAGTCAGATAAATGGCTTCCAGACAGATCCAATTTTTGTTCAGGATAGTTTCATAATTTGCCTTGTAATGCTAGTATCCTGGATTTAAGGCTTAGGCATGATAGTTATCTTGAGTTATAGAAATATTCTTCCTCAAAACTTTTTAGGTGATGTGTGCAGGACTATAGTTTCAATAAGCCATGCTTCCAGTAACTTTGAATTACATTGCATTAGTTTTAACTTCAGCCCTTAACTTTGATTTCTCTCTTACTGTTTACTCTCTCTCTGTCTCTCCCACCCCCTGCTCATGTATTATAGATGGCCTTGGGGCTGAAATATTGCACACTTATTCAAGTTAGTTTTCAGTAAAGGAAAAACATTAGCTTTGTAAATTAATGATTTATTTAGTGGTGTGAGTGTGCTTTATTTGCTATAATGTTTCTCTTAAGGTGTGTGAAGAACTGTTTTCATTTTATGTAATAACCGTATTGGAAATAAAGTGGGTTTTCTGGAATACTTAAGACACTGAAGGAATCTCATAAGCTTTGGCCAAGGAGATAACATTTTGAACATGCTCTAGTTTTACTGAAGTTGTTCTATTTTCATTAAGATTGTGTCTCCTTGTAATCTTTATAGCCTTTGGGAGAGTGAATGTTCTAATTAGAGGAGCACTTCTTATCCTTTGAATTAAAGGTTCATTGATTAAGCTGTGTGTGTGTGTGTGTGTGTGTGTGCGCGCGTGCGTGTGTGTGTGTGTATGATGACATTGTAAGTAGTATGATTTTTGTTTCCTTTAGACACAAACGTCAACAATGTAAACCTTCCCTGTCTTGAAGTGGAAGCTTCATGAAACCTCTGCTGTCTTGACTGTGGAACCGTACCTTGTTTAGTGTGGTATTAGGTATACTTTTGAACTGAAATCTAGAGCAGATTTTATGTGTACACAGGTACATCTCCAGTGTAGAGGATGCAGTAGCCCCTAAAGGTTTAGGATACTGTGCATGCTTGATGGGTTTTTTCCCCCTTTTTTGTGGTCTATTCTGAATTTGCCAGTATGTCATATATTTTCATTTGCAGTGATAAGGCTTATTCAGAAATAGTTTTGAGTTATTCTTTCTACTTTATGACTACGTTAGCCCCCATATAAGCTACTGTTTTGCCCAAAGACTTACTTTCAGCTTCAGGTTCAGAGGATTCACTGGTAAAATAACCACTCCACACTTTAATGAGCAAGAAATAAGGAAATTTATTATATTAGTAAGTTACAGTATGAGGACAACCAATATATGTATATAGAGAGGTACATGTACATGCGTCACCAAATTGGGGAAGCCCCTACATCCAGACCCGAGCAGCGCTGGGAAATCCCTGGAACAGTGATCTGGAGTCCCAGCTGGAAGGTCCCGAGCAGTGCGTCCACCCCACGGCTGAGACTTCAGAGTACTGCTCAAAGGAGTCCTGCTCGTAACGCCAAGCCGCAGCTGATGATCACCAGCTTACGCGCAAATATGCAGGTCTGGCCATTATCAGAAATGCTTTGCTCTCTCTTCGTAAGTCTCGGAATGTCCGCTGAACTGGCCAGATTCCCAAGGCCCAGGAAGCTTCGTGACTTACTCCCTTCCTTATCTGTTGGTTTTCAGGCTTGCTAGCGCCATTTCTGCTGACCTACGTGGTCCAGCAGTTTGGCACGTAGCTCCCTTCAGGGTCTTTGTTTGGTCAAAGGCCTATTGTTGCCTCTGAAGCCTGAACAAGACTATTACCTTCCCTAACACCTACTGACAACTTTTTTGAGTTTTTCACATTGGCTTTCTAAACTTCAGTTTTAAGAACTCAACCTTTATAGCATTTCAGTAGAGAGCACTAGTAAGGGAGTTGGGACTCAGTTTACGGGTTATTGGCTCTTTGACTTCAGTCAAGTTGCTTTGTCTGAACTTTGGTTTCCTCATTTCATAAAATTAAGCGTTGGGTTTGTTTTCTAAGGTTCTTTCTCCAACTCAGTCATGGTCTAGGACTGATATCCCTTTTCTTGGATCATATAGACCGTCATAGTCAGCTTAGGCTATCCCCACCCCCCTACCTGCTGCAAAGAAACTCCTTATATTCCCAAGACCCAGGCATCTGTGTCCATTTACGCTGAAACATTGAAGTTGGACTGTCTGTGTCTTCCATGTTTCTAAATAGTCTCTGAAATACCGCGTCTTACTTCTGGTTCTCTTGAAATATGGTAGCTTTTTGTTAATGTTGCCATAGAATTACTGCTCCCTCTGATTTCACTAGAAGACCAGGGAATAGCCATAATAGTGCCTAAATATTATCATCTGCTTTTATTAATCTATATGCCTCCAATGAGATGGTTGATTGAATTAATGTCAGCCAGTTTAACTTCCTCCCATAGAGTTAGCTGTGCTTGCTCCATTGGTAGAGCTATTTCTGAAACATGAAAGTGGGAGAAACAGCTAATTCTTTGGGTGCCATAATTAGTGTTTAAATTGATATTCTCAAGCCAGAAATTTCAAGGAGAAATTTGTTGGCTCTGTGAGAGTAAAAGCCATATCTATCTCATTTACTCTATCCCTAGCATCCAGAAGAGTGTACTGCCATAGTAGGCCTTCCGTAAAAATTTGTAGAATGAGTGAAGAAATCAAATTACAGTTGCTTAGGTACAGAATGGAAGAGCTTATTTAACTCTTAGATTTAGGGTCTTGAAGGACATGCAGAAAGGATGGAGGACCAGTATGATGCAGTGTCTGAAACCGAGTTAAATAAAAGAACCTGGACCTTTGCCTGAAACATCAGAAGATTCAGTAGGGGTGGAGGATTCATTTATTTACTTTAATTTTTGAGTATAGCACTTAGACTAATGGAAGGATTTTGCGGCTTTGTCAATTACTCTTTTCCTTGAAACTTGAGTTGGTCGTGTAGGTAGGGGTTGGATGACGATCTGTCAGAAATGTCAAAGAAGGGGATCCTGAAAGAACAGATACTTGAACCCACTGCTCTCTAAGGTTTATGTGAGTTTATAGCTCTGTGAGTTTCACTTCAAAGGGAGATTGGACATGATATGCTGTCTCACAGAGGATAGTGAAGTGGATAATGAAATTTTCAGTCTTTGTTAAAGTGATTTCAGCATTCTTAAGAACATCAAAATGTAGAAATAGTTTTGTCTTCTTTTTAATGAGGGAAGTAACAGAGAGCACAGAAAAGTGACAGTGGAAAAAGAAAGATGGCTGTGAGTGAAGAGAAAAAAGAAAGATCAGTTAGAACATCCTCGTGAATTGTGTGGATTTCGAATATGAACAGTTGTCCCCTAAGTATGTCAGCAACCCCTGATAGAGTGTTTTCTTTATTAATATTACATCAGCGAGAATACTGCAGGCCTATGTTTGTTTGGAGGCCTATGTTTGTATAGAGGAAACATAGCACACTTCAGTGGCCTTTGAGTATATAGATCTGCATGGTAGTTGATGAAATGATCTTTACAGTATTGAATTTGTCTGCAAAAAATGTTTAAATCACGTATTTAGCAAAGTGGAGGAGTTTAAAGATGACTATAAACATGTTTCGTGGTCTCCTGAAATTATCAGTTTATTAAGGCAGACAGGTGCAAGACCAAATAATTATCGTATAGCTTAGTACATTTTAAAAAAAACTACATGATACATAATATACTGTGGAAACATTCTGCATTGGGAGATCAGGAGAGAAAGGAGACTGGGTCTTGAAGGATAAACTTTGAAGGATAAGATGTATAGGTGGGTAGGTATGTAACAACAATACCTACATTCTGATCCATATGGCAGTTATGGTTCTCACTGTAAGCTAATGTAGTTAATTGAGTGGTATTCTAGTGTGTACATTTGTCTCTTGTGAGCTTAATGCACTCTACTGCT
The DNA here is from genome assembly GCF_003676395.1 of Aethalodelphis obliquidens. Lineage (NCBI taxonomy): Eukaryota > Metazoa > Chordata > Mammalia > Artiodactyla > Delphinidae > Aethalodelphis > Aethalodelphis obliquidens. Next base: position 6,442,737 of record NW_020837965.1, on the reverse strand, counting down.
GAAACATGACTCAACTTGGAGTACCAAAAAGAAAAGAAAATCCAGCTCCTAAGTTTACAAAGCTGAGCTCCAGATTGGGATGATGTACTCATGAAGGTAAATGCTGTCTCATGACTGCCAGTTCCATTTTGAAATAGTGCAATTTCAGAGTGAGTTGTTCAGATGAGATGTGGGCGGAGGAGACATATGTAGACCTACTTGAGAGCTGAAAGTAGTTAAAGTATGAGAGAGTGGAAAGGAGGGAGATGAGGCTGGAGAGAACAGCTGAAGACAGGTTGTGAAAGGACTCTGTTCTTTTGCGCAGAGGGTGTTTCTTTCATTTTTTAAAGTAAGTTGAATTGCAAGGAAATATCATGTATGATTATTCTGCTCGAATGCCATTCCACTTTTCATGATTACTTTTCATTGAAAAATTCTTTGTTATTTTAAATTCAAGCTGGTTTGTTGGCCGTATCATCTTCCTGCTTGTGTTGTATTTACTAGGGTAGGTAAAGATGATTAGGCTACTATGTAATGACTGAAGGCATAACTAGCCAGCCATCATGACTTTTTGGTCCACTGTTTATACTTAGAATTCTAGTGATTCTGTTATTTTCCTCCAAGCCTTGTGTAATACCACTTGAATTTCTCTAATAAATTTTGAAGTAAATTGTGTAATCATGATGATTGATAATTGTTTTGTCTAGGGGGGGCCCTAAGTCCTTGTAATCTCTTAAAGCAGCGGTCCCCAACCTTTTTGGCACCAGGGACCGTTTTCGTGCAAGATGTGGGGCAGGGGGAATGGTTCCGGCGGTAATGTGAGCAAAGGGGAGCGGCACTTGAAGCTTTGCTCACTCGCCTGCCGCTCACCTCCTGCTGTGCGGCCTGGTTTCTAACAGGCCGCGGACCGGTAACCGCCTGGGGGTTGGGGACCCCTGTCTTAAAGGGTTCTTTAGAAACCGCTTTTCATTAAGTATATTTGCTTACTTGAAAAGTACCTCCATCTTCTATCAAATTTTCATGACTCAAAGCATTTATGCAGTGTAACTGCATTTGAAACCATAGACATTTTAAAAAACTGTTTTAATGAGGTAAAGGTAGTAGTAACACTTTTTTCTTCTCCTGAAATGAAGAAGCACTGTCTTATTTGACATTTTGCCTTTTCTAGTGTTTTACTAATATTTATTGAAAGCTGTTTTCTAATACGCTTCTTTGAGTTGGTTGTACAGATACTACATGTGTTTCTTGTCTCCACTTAATAATTAACTTCTGTTTTTATTTCTTATCAATGCCTTAGGAAAAACATATAAACAATGAAGAAGAGCACTCAAGGAGGATGGAAGAGGCCAGATTGCAGCTCAAGGATCAACTTCTTTGTCTGGAGACTGAACAGGAATCCATTCTTGGTGTGATAGGAAAGGAAATTGATGCAGCTTGTAAAACCTTCTCCAGGGACTCAATGGAGAAATTGAAAGTAATTATGAGTTCTCATTGTGCCTTTCAGTTAGTTTCCTAATATATAATTATAAGAAGATTTTAATGCATGGTTACATGGTAGTCACATTTTTATTCCAGAGAGTTTTATGAAACAAAATAATATCTTGCATTTTTTAGAATGAGCTATTTTATCTATTGTACATTCATGGTAAGAGATAGTATGCTGTTATTCCACTGAACTGCCTGTATCTCACTCTGTAAAAGAAAATGTCTTACAAGGGAAGCAGCAGTTCTGACTAAAACAAAATCCTTCGAGTGAAGAAGCCTGGATTTTGAATTTTTTATTATCACTGGTTATTTTTGTTGTTGTTAGTATATTACTGGCTAACATCTTTTGAGTACTAATTATATTACGGATACCGTGTAAGTAAGTACTGGTGTATGCATTCTCTCCCTTAATTGCTGAAACCACTCTATCCTTTAGGTACTCAGATTAAATCCATTTTAGAAAAGAGAAAACAAGGCTTGGAAGGGTTAAGTAACTTGCCCCTGGCCACGTATCTAGTCAAAAGCTAGAACTAGGACTTCAAACCTCGGGTGTCCAACTGTGGAGCTTAAACAAGTAACCACTGTGCTATTTGCCTTCCCTATTTAAAAAAATTACATTTACTTTCGTTTTCCTATCTTTAAAATGGCTTATTGCTACTCAATATGTAGTCCTAGTGAAATGGTAAATAAAAACATGTTAATCATGGATGTTCTTAATTCCTTGAAGGTAAGCACCTCTTTTGACTCTAGGTTCTAGTACTGCTGTGTTACATACAAAGAGCATTGCAGTGCTTTAATATGGTATAACCAGAATACATTATAATTTAGCCCATCATTTACCCCGTATTTATTTCATCTGATGATATGACGGCACTCGAATTATGATATTATGCATAAAGGTTTTTTTAAACCTCTTCAGATGTTTCTTCTTATTATTTTGTCATTCATCTTTTTTCTCATATAAAATATTCTTCCCTTGGACTTCCCTGGTGGCACAGTGGTTAAGAATCCGCCTGCCAGTGCAGGGAACGTGGGTTTGAGCCCTGGTTCGGGAAGATCCCACATGCCGCGGAGCAGCTAAGCCCGTGTGCCACAACTACTGAGCCTGTGCTCTAGAGCCTGCGAGACACAACTACTGAAGCCTGCGCTCCTAGAGCACGTGCTCTGCAATAAGAGAAGCCACCACAGTGAGAAGCCCATGCACCGCAACGAAGAGTAGCCCTGGCTCGCCGCAACTAGATAAAGCCCGCTCACAGCAATGAAGATCTAATGCAGCCAAAAATAAATAAATTAATTAATTAATAAAAAAAATACTCTTCCCTAAACTACTTTCCCCTCTTTCTTCCTGCTGTTCCTCTCTTCCTGCCCATCTTTTTTTTTTTTTTTTCCTTAAGTAATGTTTTAAAGAAAATCAAGTGATAATTCTACACTTGTGCCTTAGGATTCAACTTTAAAAGAAATATTTCAGCTGGTAGAATTTGGTGGAGTTGATGGAATTTCTACAATATATATTTTTATATACATTTTTTAAAAAGCTCAGACGTCAATTTGAGAGGACTCTGAGCCAAGTATGAGAAGTAATTGGCTTTAGGGGAAAACCAACTTTCAGTCCTGTTATAATGCTGGTTTATTCTTTTCCCTGTCGAATGATGCTTTATTTAGGACTTGTCTTGTTTACATATATTTAAAGCCTTGAAATCCTAATTTTATCACAAAGATGCACAGATTAACAATGCAGTATTTATTCTGTATTTAAGAATTTGTGTCAGGATGGCTTGTTTTCAGTCAAGTAGTGATGTAAAAATGGAAACATTTGGATTGTGTTATAAGATATATAAACCTTGTTATGGCCAATTACAGGCTAAAACATAGTGTGCAGATAGCAGATGGCTTAAATATTTTATTTCTTTATGAGGTTCAAATTATCCTTCCAATATTCTGAAAAGTACCCTATTCTTTAATAGGCTTTCAAGAATGCAGTGACTGTGGTAATAGGTCTTTACACCTCTTCCCCTAGAGAAAGACTAATTCAATCTTAGTGATGGGTGGAAAGTAAATCTAAAAGAATGGAAATTCTATTAAGATTTTTTTTTAAGAATTCTTTTTTTTTCCATTGTGGATCTCTTTCCATTAATAACTTCTGTTGTTTCATTCCTATAAAATTGAAAAAAAAAAAGAGGAATACTCAAGAACATAACACTTGCTCTCACCTCACAGAAACCACCAAGGTGTTTGTTAAAATAAAATTGATTCTTTGCTTTATAGTTCAGAAATATAGGGGAGATCGGTGGTCCTTGTAAAATGTTTTCAAAATGGAATAATTCCAATTATTCCTGGTCATTTGTTCATTTTTGAAATATTGCTCATGAAATTTTCAGCCATTTTATGTTGAAAGTGACTGTCTATGGAATGGATTGCATAATAGATATGCAGCAAATGAGTCTGAGAAAAGTCTTTGGGAATATTGGCATTATTTCTAATTATATTTTCTTTTTTCAGTGCCATATTTATTACTTATTCCACATTAGTAAGTGCATGCAGTGATTGAAAACCTATGGTTAGACACTTAATAAACCACCACTATTATGAAGCAATTAGAAAAGTGTCTGAATTAAAGATACAACATTTTCATTGACCAATCTTTGATAATTCCAGAGCTTTTCCCCTAACACTTGGTTTTAGCATTTATTTGTGGAGCATGAAGAGGATAGGCTTTGGACCAAGACAGATGTGGGTTCAGATTGTTAATATATGCCCTTGGATGAGTTATGTAATCTCTATTCTCTCTAAGAATTCATGTCCCATTTATAAGTTGGGTTATTATGAAGATAAAGTAAAAATAGATATAGAAGGTGCACATCATAGTGTGAAGTATCTTGCACTTAGTAGATACTCAACTAATGATAGCTGTCCTTATTATGTAGAGCTTTTTTTGTAGTATACTCATATTACCATGTATATGGCTTCTGTTTCTCTAATCTTTTTATGACAAATGCCTGTTACAGTGCTCTTGTCATAATAGACTTTGAAGTGCATTTATTTATTTGTTTATTTATTTATTTATTTATTTTTGTGGTACACGGGTCTCTCACTGTTGTGGCCTCTCCCGTTGCGGAGCACAGGCTCCGGACGCTCAGGCTCAGCGGCCATGGCTCACGGGCCCAGCTGCTCCGCGGCATGTGGGATCTTCCCGGACCGGGGCACGAACCCGTATCTCCTGCATCGGCAGGCAGACTCTCAACCACTGTGCCACCAGGGAAGCCCTGAAGTGTATTTATTGATGCTTATATCTTGATACGCAGTTAGTAGTGATAATGGTGTTCTGTATGCCTGACACTGTGCTAACACCCATTTTATTTAATTTATACCTTGGCCTGAGGAGGTAGTTTACTCACTTTACAGATGGTAACCTACAGCTTAGAGGAATTAAGTCACACCACTTATAAGTGATCAAGTGACTGTTCTTAAATACTAAACTATATATAAATTTGTAAAGCAAGTCACAAAATATGAACATTGTACTTATCTCAAATTATTTTGGACTTTAATCTTGAGTACTATACCTTAGATCACTGAAGACTTGAGACTATGACATAGATCAATGAAAAAGAATAATAAAAACATCATAATCAATGATAAATTGATGTTTACAAATATTCAACATGGTACAGAGGTAGAAGAGGAAGAAAACACTATGGACTAGAGTGATTAAGGGAAATCTCACTGAAAAGGCAGGCAAGACACAAGAGTTGAGTGAGATTTAGATAATGAGAAACATGGATGAGGGAAGGGTTGGATATAAGAATATAACACTCTTGTATATGGCATGTGGTCAGCACTCATTATGCATTCATCATATGTCTAAATGAATTACCTAATGATATTCCTTAGGGGAATGATGTGCACACACATTAAGAAGTATAGAAGTATTGAGAATAGGAATAGACATCTCTTGCAAAGGGATAGGATATTTTTAAGCAGAACATTTCTAGGAAAAAGTGATGTAAAAATATCATAGGTAGCACAGAGTTCAAAGAAGGTAGGCATTGAGAAAAACTTGTGTTTAAAATTAGGAAGTCATTGACAACCTTTGAGTGTAGTTTTATCAGTAATAAGGCAGAACCAGAGGACAAGGGATTTTATAAATGAGTTGGTGTGAAGGTAGAATTTTGTTACCATCATGAATTACAAAGCGATGTTGGTATGAAGTCATATTGATTAGGTTCTGTCAGTTCTGCACAACCATTAATGAGACAAAATGGCCCGCATAGTATAAAATTAAAGAAGGAAAAATGAGACAAAGAATTAGGTTTCTATGTAATTATATCTAACTCACTGTGAAATACATTACCTGGAACAAAACTGAGGAAAAGAAACAAACACAAATGAAATAAATTGGTTTAAATGAGGCTGCTTGCCATGCAGAACTCCATGGAATCAGACTCAGTGATTCAAGCAGTAATAGCACTTGAAAGGTGATTCATGTCTCTCTATGTGAGCTAAATATTTACTGTCAATACATACATACATGGATACATGTATACATGCTTACATAAATAGGCATGTTAAATAAGTAATGGTTTGGAATTGGTTTCATACTTGGTATGAACTTTCTTCTTTTTAAACCCTTAACTTTAGACACTAAACTTTTGGGTGTAATGGTGAAGAATTTTCATTTATGTAAGTTCACCTCAGAGAAAAATCTAATAGACGATTTCCTCTTTTTTGTAGGTTTTTTCATCTGGTCCTGATATTAATTATGACCCACATCGCTGGTTAGCAGAAAGCAAGGTAATTAATCTTTGAATCCTAAAGTTTTCATAATGTTTATGACCTTCAAGTCATCCTATTTGGGCTAGTCGTATATTTTGACATATAACTGAGCATATGAAAGCATAATACTTCATTGCTGGGAAAGATATCATTGTAATGCATTCCAGAAACTTCCATGTTCTTTTAGTTTAACATTTAAAAATTAGCTTAAATATATAGGCATGGAATGAAAGAATAAATGACAGTAAGTAAAACTGTTGAAATAACAGAATTAGACTGTCAGAGAGACAAATTCCTCTGCCTTTTCCTTGGGATAGGCCTTGTCTCTGGAGGTGCACAAAGGTCAGGGCAGCTGTAACCAACCTTCATTTACACATATATACTTACATTCTGATTCTGGAGGGTTAGCTCAAAGCCTGCCAAATCTCTTTGTGGCTCAAGCAAATCATTCATCTCTCTGGGTGTCTTGTTTTCTCATTTAGAAAATGGGAGGGGTAAACTTTGTGTTCTGAAGATAACTTCACTGCTTCATGATTCTTTGGCATTATGATTTAAATTTAGTGGAAGGTAACCAAAAATAAATAAATTGAACAATTTGCTCATTTTAGCAAAAAAGATTCTTCTACACTGTGAAATAGTTATCAGCTATCTTCATAGATCAAATCAACTTAGAAATTCACTAATTTAAATATATAGAGTTATGACCATATAAGATGTTGATACCTGTTTATTCAATTATCAATACTTAAGCACTTGCGTTCCTTTTTAGAATAGTTTTTTTCAGCTTTAAATTACTAAAATCTTCCATCCCATTTAAATTCTATAAGAAAACCAACTGTACTATAAACCTCACCAATTGTGGTCCAACTTAGGATTTTATTGCAAGAAAGAAACTTTAAGTTTGTACAATATCCTTATTTAAAAATATGAGCAAAGTGAGGTTTCTGAGAAGGTATGTGACTTTCTCAGTGCCATATAAAGAGTGGGAAAATGTATTACATGCCATGTCAGATTCACAATTAACATTCTTATTATTATGTGCATTACCATTTAAAGTCTTTGTTCATTCAGCCAAGATTTGTTGATTGAGTACTGTTTTGTATACAGACATTGGGGATATTAAGTGTTAGCAAGCTGTGAAAGTTAATAGGGAAAATGTAGATGTAAACAAATTTTAGAAATCCATGAAGTGTTTTATATTGTTATAGAAATATGTAAACATTGACAAAGGAACACAGAAGAAGGAAGAACTATGGTGTTCATGTTGGGAGGATGGGAGGGTATGACACTGCCAGCATGTCAGAGAAGGCTTCTGCAAAAATACAATGTTTAAACTTAGTCATACACACAATATGTAGAAGTACTCTAATTGGCTAAGTATAACAGTGGCAAGAAGATGAATATTTGAGTCAACACAGATAAGGCCCTGAGATTTGTGAGTAAGGTACAGGTGGGAGGTGGTGCAAAAACAGAGTTCATTTTGAAAACCAGGTATTCATTAGAGAAGCCTCTTTAAAAAAAAATTCTTAATAAGAAACTAACAGTATTATGATTGAACATTGAAATTTACTCAGCCTTATAAAATTTTCTCTCCTACTTTAAATACAGTGATCCCGTGTATACCTAACCATTTTTGATAGAACCAAATGCAAACTTGTATTTATGCTACCTGTGTAGTAAATTTAGACTAGACATGTTTTGCTGTCTCAGAATTTTTTAGATAGAAACTTCTTGTGCATTAATAAAGAATTTCTCTTTTTTTCCCAACTCCACAATTTTGACAACAGAGTAATGTACTTGGAATTTTCTTTCAAGTTAAAATCTTTATCATTTCTGAACAGAAAGCTTTCACTGCTGTTGTTCAATTAAATTATGAGAGCCAGAGATGACTCTTAATCATAGCTCTTTAATTTGGGAGCGAGTGAGCCGTTTTCCCTTATCATTTAATGGGATTGAACTTCTGATCAGACAAGTTTTAATACTGCATGAGGCAACTGTTCCTCTACAGTGTAAAAGGGTCATGATAAGCAATACTACGCTGACCAACTGACTAAGGAGGAATTGACTCTATTTACTAGAAAGATGGCTTAGGTTATTGATGGGCTACAATACTGTAATTACTGTGAACTATGACTGGACAGCTCTATAAGTATTGAAGATAAGATCTGACATCAAAGGACAAAAACTATATGGAAAGTAGAATTGCTATTCAGCGAGTCCATGCTGACATCTTGCTCTATTAGAAGGACCTCTGATTGCATTTGGTAATTGTTTTCATAAATCTGCCAAATGAATTTCTTCTTTTAGTGTTAATTGTAGAAGAACTAAGGGACTGGGTGGGAATTGTGTCACTGTTGCTTGGTTGGCATTGGTGACATAACATAAACATGAAACCCAACTAAGAGTTGGACCAGGTTCATAGATAAAATGACCAATAAAGGGTAAGAAGAACACACTGCAGGGAGGAAGAGGGTTGAGGTGGTCGTTAAGTTATGCAAGGAGTTCCCATAGATAAAGGATTTGTGTTTATCATAAATCCTGACAAGGCATGCAGAGGCCAAATTTTATTCAGTTTAGCAGAGAATTTTCTAAGTAGCTACTATGCCCCAATTTTATATTACATGCTGTGGATATAACGAATGAATTAAAGAAATGATCCTTCCTCTTGAGGAACATGTTTTCTTTAGAAAAGTCGACACTTATGTAGATAATTTCAACATTATATGTAAGAGCTGTAACAGAGGTATGTAAAAGCTGCCTTGGAGGCTGATGTCGCAGATAAATCTTGAAGCCAGCCAAGTAAAGAGGAAGGAACATACATACAGAGTAAACAATTGTAGGAATGGCCTGGAAGAGAAACAGCATGATAAATGCAAAAGAAACCCCAAGTGATTTGGCAGTACTACATACAGTATGGAAATGCGAGTCAGGGAATGTCAGGGATGAGGCTCCAGAAGGAGGGAGAGATTAGATCCATCAAGAAGAGCATTGTATGCCATTTTCAAAGGTTGGGTCAGCTCTGCATTTAGTGGGGAATCATGAAGGAGTTTTGAACAGGAGAGTGAAATGTTCGTATTCATAGTTTAGAAGCATCACTCTGATAGTGATGTGAAAGGTAGATTAGAGGTGGGAAGCCCAAAGGCAGGAACACCAGTTAAGAGGTCTTTGAGTGAGACCCAGGACTCTGGTTGAGGTAGGGTGAAAGTTTGAATTTAGGAAATTGTAGAGATTCAGAGGAAGGGACAGACTGAAGAAACATTTTGGTGACAATATGCAAGTGATGTTTAATGTTATGTCAGAGGCTGATGGAGAAGGAGGTGTCCAGGATTTTCCATTTAAACTAGAAGACTACAGTCAAAGGTTAGTATTGGAATAGACAGACATGCAGGGTCCTAGGTAGGCAAGCTAGCAGAAGTATTGGAAGAGTTTCCACCACAGGGATTGATATCCAGAAAGTTCCATCTGGACAGGAATGCCTAAAGAGAAGCAGAGACAAAGGCATAGAGCAGAGTTTAGCTTCAAATCATGGAGAGAAATGAGAAGTAGCTAAGACACTTGCAGTGAGAAAGTAGGCACAAATCATCAAATCTAGAGCCATCAGGCACTCACTTTCAGGATGGAACCACAATACTAGCAAGCATCACTCTTGATCCCAGATCTTAACTTATCATTTTATGATAGTGAATAAAAAAGCTGATGTCAACTGCTCTTCAGCACAATTGCAGGAGGCTCAGTACTCTTTTGTTTAGAGAGCACATTTAATTCTGGGAGTCTGGTATTAATTATTCTCTTAAGATGCACAGAGGTGTATCTTAGGAGAATTTATATGCTTCTTTGGCTCTGAAGATCTTTTCCTTCTTGGCCTTTATCCCACTGTATTGAAACTCCCATTTACTCTTCTCCTCTTTCTTTAATCTGTAAGCGTTATGAGGGGAGACCTGTGTCTATCCTGTTCCTGTTGCATCTTTAGTGCTTACCACAGGCTTGGCTAAATGCTCAATAAATATTTTTTTTAGAGAGTAATTAGCCTTGCTGCATTTTCCTACTCAGGTTACTTCCTCAGCTTAAATATCACCAATGAATAAATAACAAGCAGATTAGATTTCAGTAAATATGTCAGTTCTCAAATATTGGTTTTCTTTGATCAGTACTGTAAATTTTAAGATTATATAAATAAGAAATATACTTCCAAGTTATTTGGGGATTTTCCTATATTATCCTATTTGGTATCATCCCAAAGAGTCCCACTTTTTATAGTATCAATATAACGTGTTTCACGCGTTGACAAGCATTTGCTTTTCCCTACTGTTTTTGCATTATAACTGAAGCAGCATTAGAGATTGTGAAGTTTGACTTTCTCATTTTGTAGATGAGAAATGGGTCCTGGGAGTTTTGAGTTTTATCTAAGGACATAAAACTAGTTTCTGAGAAGGGTTTGGGAACCTGGATCTCTGAACTCTGTGCCATTGTTTTTTTCTACTGATTGTGTGACCTACACTTGAATATAAACCTTACATTTATATATTGTCTTTTTAGTGATGGGGATTTTTTAAAAACAGTTATTGTGTGAGAAGTATTAGACCTACTGTATTTAATTCTTGTTGAAGGATGCAAATGACCATCTAGTATTTTATCGTTCCAGTGTAGACATCAAAATGTGATACAAATACTCAGGTATCTTCATTCACGTGGTGGAAATATCCTTAGGTAGTATACAGGGAACACACTCAGCTTAATTGGAGGAAGCATTTTGTATTTTTTAATATGTACTATGATTATGGGTATATTTCTTCCAGATTATTTTCAAACCAAGCAGAAAAGTGGAGAAAGTATAATTGAAAATGACATTCTGAGGTTGATTTAGATTTGAACTTTGCAGCTCTGGTTTAATTCTTGTTTTGGTGATCTAGCACATTTTAAAGAATCGCCATCCTCTTTATCTCTGGTTCTTACGTAAGCATTTTCTCTCAAAATTGTTTTTAGAGTTTTGGTGAAGGAAGCATAGTAGTTAAAAGCAGCAAAATTATGGTTCCCGATATTATTGCTAACTCTGTCAACTATAATCTTTTATTTGAATTTTCTGTTTTCCTTGGTTTTTAGCTTTGAGTCACTCCTTAGTGACTTTCGGTATATTATTCCAGTGGATCTCATTAGAGGATTCTTACAGATTAAAAAGATCATTTTGATTGTTTTACTAGATACTTCAAAATATTCCCACCTAGTTGCAAGCTGTCAACTAAGAGGGTAAAAAACTACCTTATTTAGAAATTCTTTCCCTATTTTGGCTTACTTAGCGATACTTGTTGATGTAGTTAAATAAATGAGCCTATTATGTAATCTGTAAGATGCTCTTGTGAGTGGTTAATAGAATGGTGTTTGCACTGTGATTAATAGCCTTGTCAGCTAATTATTGTTTGGAATTGGTAAAGTTATTCCTATACTGTGTTCCAAGCTGTTTCTCCAAGATACTTAATGAATGATAGATAACGGGTGTTTCTCTAACAGACTCTGATTCTCTTAATTGATTATTGGTTGATTAAATTTCCATAAGTTAATTTGTTTCATAGGATTAATAATATATTCTGATACTTATTCAATTCATATCAAGCATCTTAACTATAACCTATTTTTAATTTTGTATGGCAATGGAATAAAGGCTCAATAGGAATTAACTGGAGCCATAGGTCATACTGTATTAGTTTGCTAGGGCTGCCATAACAAAACTGGGTAGCTTAAACAACAGGTATTTATTTTCTCACAGCTCTGGAGCCTAGAAGTCAAAGATCACGTTGCCAGGGTTGGTTTCTGGTGAGACTTCTCCTTGCCTTGTAGACGGCCACCTCTCATGTGGGGGCTAGCGGTATGGTTGGAGAAGTTGAAGGTTAGGAGTCAGATAGTGTCTCTTCTTCTTATAAGGACACTAGCCCTATAGGATTAGGGCCCTACCCTTATGGCCTCATTTAACGTTAATTACTTCCCTAAAGGCCCTGTGTCCAAATTCAGTCACACTGAGAGTTAGGGCTTTAACATATGATTTTGAGAGGGATGTAATTCAGTCCGTAACACAGATCAAACCTGATTAATGCTTTGTTGCAAATAATTTTTTGTTATTGTTTTGTTTTTATCAGAACCAGTAGGATTATTGTTATGACAAAACAGAATTGTTTTTTTATTATCATCTCTTAGCAACGGTAGTGAACACGGGCCAAAGACTGGGATGGAATAAGGAAAGCATTATGAAAAAGAAATGTGAAGGTATTTTCTAAATTTGCCATTAAATCATTGGGAAAGAACAGATTAAACCAGATGATTGAAGCTGGTGATCCCCAGGGACTCATTTTGTTTGGACCACATGAGTTTAAAAAAATTGATTTGGTAATGAACATTTTAAAAAATTCAATTAAGTGTATTATTGCAACATGAAATTGTTTTCCTTTTGAGATATCAGAGGATCTGATAACACTAGGGTTTCATTCCGTTGTGGTAGAAAACAGAGTTAAGAAGAAGAACCATGGACATGACACCACATTAGATGTGGTGCCCTATCTTGCCTTTCTTTTTTGTGGTTGCATTTTTATATTCGAAATTGATAATGTTCAGATCCTAAATGTGTTACTTTTGACTGTTCATTAAGCTTTCTTAATATAGTTAGCTATCGTTTGACATAATCACCATCATTTTCTGTTGACTCCCAATATGGAAGAAAAGTATTACTTGATGTTATCTTTAGGCTTGCACATTATTTTTTTTTGAAGTTGATTGAAGAGAAGTGGATTTATCTCTTGTATCCATGCGTGGTTCAAAATGGTAAATAGTAACATAGTAGCCTGAATTGAACTTTTCAAGAAAAACAAAAGAGAACATATTTTCTATGTACTTTTACAGATGTTTCCTATCTGGCACCTTTAGCATGTACATTTGATGTCTCTGATGTAAACCAATGAAATTAACTCCTATAATATTATCTAATAGGGACTTGGTCCTAGAACATGTTGGTCTTCCTGTAAATAAGAGGTTGAATAATCTGACTCCTTTTACTCTTTCCTCACAAGGATTTTTATGGTCAGCTGTGAACCTCATACCTTTTATCAATCCATATTTGATTTTTTTTAAGTGCATTCCTTCTGGTTAATGTTTCAGATTTCATGTTGCATGTATGTATTTCTTCTGTATGTCAAGGTTATTTCATTTACTTGTCTCCAACATATTAATACATCAATTTATATTCTAATACCTAGCCATCTGTGATAATATTAATTATCTGATTTTAGACTAATCCTGAGGGGATTAGCATCTGAAAGCTGCTGTTTAGGACCATGCCTACATGGCATAGAGTTATCAGGGCTTTTGTATGTACATCCTTTCAGCCCTTCTTCTTTGTGATTGTATTTTTCATAATTCAAATTGATAGTGTTCAGGTCCTAAATGTGTTACTTTTGAATATTAATTAAACTTTCTTAATATATTAAAACTAAAAGAACTTTGGATTTTTTCTGTTTTCAAGATACCATTCTCTTTTTCTATTTTATTACTTAGATGCAAGGTGCTATGTCTTTCCAAAAAAAATTAACAGCATCTAATTGTTCATTTAATTACATGTGTCAGGGCCTCATGATGTGCAAAACTAGCTGTAATGTGCGTGTGGGTGTGTGTGCGCATGCACGTATGTTGGTTGTTTTGGAAACTCCCTAGGAGATTTTAATCGAAGAATATTATTATAAAATTCTTGAAAAATGTGTTGAGGGTTTATTATATTAAATTCTTTAACATACAAGAATAAAGATGTGTGTATGTTTGAGGTGCCAAATAAACAGCAAAAAGACTTTGTTGAAAATATATCTTTTCCAGAAACTATACATCTAACCTTTCCCTTATTTCCTTGCATCATACCAATAATAATATGATAGTCACCGGGGCTTTTCATTTTATTTATTTTTCTTGAGGAGCTGGCAAAGATTGATGAGGTTAATAGAAGGTATGATCTACAGATTCAGATTGTAGTTTTAATATAGAAGCAGTGATAACATAGGCTTTTCCTTATTTTTCCTAGTTAATATCAATTAATAAATTAATGACTTAAGTAGTAATGTTTTAGAATCATTTTCCAATGACCCGTATCAAACTTACTGAATAATTGTCTAGAATAATTTTTATTATTTAGTGCATTGAATACATTCTCATTTTGGAGATTGTAACTAACTGTACACACACACATATAGCCATACAATCTTAGTTAAAGAATTTTTTAAAAAAATGTAAATTGTAACAGCAGTAACCTAAAATGTGAGGGGGAAGAGAAGTAAAAGTGTAAAGTTTATGAATTCTATTGAAGTTAAGTTGTTATCAGTTTAAAATAGGGTGATACACATTTAAGATATTTTATGTCAGCCTCATGGTAACCACAAGGGGAAATCCTATAATAATTACATAAAACAACATGATAAAGAAGTCAAAGCCTACTGATACCAGAAGACAACAAAACACACACAAAAAAGACAGCAGGATAAGAATCAAAGAACAAGGAACCTACAAAACATCTAGGAAACAATTAACAAAGTGACAATAGTAAGCCCTTACCTATCAATAATTACTTTAAATGTAAATGGATTAAATTCTCTAATTAAAAGACATAGAATAGCCAAATGGATAGGAAAAAACAAGATCCAGAAATATGCTGCCTATTAAAGACTTACTTTAGCCTTAAAGGTACACATAGATTGAAAGTGAAGTGATGGAAAAAGACATTTCAGGCAAATGGTAACCCAACCCCCCCCCCAAAAAAAAAAAAAGAGAAAACGAAAAAAGCAAGGGTAGCTCTAGTTATATCAGACAAAATAGACTGTAAACAAAAAATGATAAAAAGAGACAAAGAAGGTCATTATAATGGAATCAATACAAGAAGAGAGAACAATTGTAGATATGTGCCCAATGTTGGAGCACCTAAATATTTAAAGGAAAAACTAACATAGCTAAATGGAGAAATAAACAGTAACAAATATAGCAATATTGAGAATGAAATTTCGATATTTACACTCATCTTTTGTAGGTATAAAGGCATAATCACCATAAACAGTTTGGTGTTCATGCTTTCAGTCCTATTTTGATCTAGTGGGCTGAGCTGCAGTTATTTTTGACAAAAATGTATATTTTTAGATATACCTGTCCCTTCCTTTTGAGTCTTTGACATTGAGGATATCCACCTTGTTGTAGTATTTTCTTCCTTTGGGGTTCTATCGCCCCAGACTCTTGTATTTTCCTCCCGACTTTCTATCTACATCTCCATTTTATTTTGAAATTCTCTTGTGTTTATCTCTTCTAAACCCTCTTCTATTTTCTCTGTGGATATTCTTTATGAGCTATTTTATCTCTTCCTATGCCATTAACTTCCTTTAGGCTGTTGATTCTTTAGTTTGTATCTCTTGGCCATATCTCTTGAGCTTTAGAGCTATATATATATAATTAGATATCCAATTAGTCGTCTATGCTTCTGTATCTTTTGTTCCTAACAACTTCTATATGTTTCATCCTAATGTTAACTTCTTAACCCCTAAATCATTGCTTCTTCTAGGTTTCCTGTTTCAATTTAAGCTAAAAATTGGCCATCAATACTGATTCCTTTCTCTTCCTTACCCGCCTCACATTTAAGTCCAAATACATACATTTTGGCTCAACCCTTACCATTTTCACTTGTTTGGAATATTGTAACAGCCTCCTGACTTCCAGCCTCCGATATTTGCTCCACTCTACTTAGAGAGTATGCTTTCTAAAGAGCAGTCCAATTCACATCCTTGTCTCTCATATTGTGGTTAGATGGGGATGATGGTATATCCCTCACCCTCACCGTGTTTTCTTCCTAAATGCATAGTGGAATGTTATAGTAGAAAGTGCTCCTTTAATCTGGCAGAATTGACCATGTTTTCTGTGCTATGGAAGTTTTTTTCTCTTTTTCTATTTGCAATAGTATTTCAAGGTGGATATTGGGAAATGAAGCAGACTTAATTAAATTTCTGTAGTCATAATTGGAAGTTCACATCCTAATTTAAGTTGAGGACTTCCTGTATTTATCTAGTGACATATGGACAAGACAGAGGCCTAAAAATTGTATAGCAAGTACTAAAGCCAGGTCAGCCAGATCTCATCTCGCAGGGAGGTTTAATTTTAGCTTTGTTGATCTATCCCCTTTTACTTTCCCCTTCCTTCCTTCCTTCCTCCCTCCCTCCCTCCCTTCCTCCCTTCCTCCCTTCCTTCCTCCCTCCCTCCCTCCCTCCCTCCCTCTCTTTTGTTACATAACAGCTAAGTTGAGGTATAATTCATGTACCATACATTTGACCTATTTAGAGTTACCATTCAGTAGTTTTTAGTATATTCACAGAGATGTACAGCCATCACTACATGAATTTTAGGACATTTTTATCACCCCAAAAAGACAATCTGGACTATTAGCCATCACATCCTTATCTGCCCATCCCACCCTCCCTGTAGCACTAGTCAACAAGTAATCTGCTTTTATCTCTATAGATTTGTCTGTTCTGGACATTTGCTATGAATGGAATCATAAAATATGCAATCCTTTATGATTGACTTCTTTCATTTAGTAGAATATTATCAAGGTTCATCTGTGTTGTAGTATGTATCATTACTTTACTTCTTCTTGCTAAATAACTGTCCATTGTATGGATATACCACATTCATTTACCAGTTGATGTTCATTTCTATTATTTTTATTTCTTGCCTGTCATGAATAGTGCTGCTATGAACATTTGAGTACAAGTTTTTTGTGTGAATGTGTGTTTTCATTTCTCATAGGTACATACCTAGGAGAGAATTGCTGAGTTATACGGTAATTATGTTTAAGCTTTTGAAGAAAGTCCAGATTGTTTTTCCAAGGTGACTACACCATTGTACATTCCTATTGTTGGTATATGAGAATTTTAATTTCTCTGTATATACACTAACAGTTGTTATCATCTGGGGTTTTTTTGATTATAGCTATCCTGCTGGATGTGAAATGGAATTCTATTGTGGTTTTGATTTGCATTTCCCTGATGGCTAGTGATGTTGAGCATCTTTTCATGTGGTTATTGGCCATTCATATATCTTCTTTGGAGAAATGTCTATTTTGATCTTTTGCTCAATTTGTTATCTTTTAATTTATTATTTGAGTTCTTTACATATCCTAGGATACAAGTCCTTTCTCAGATATGTGATCTATAAGTATTCTCTCCTGTTTAGTGAGTTGTCTTTTCACTTTGTTACTTGTGACCATTGAAGCATAATATTTTACATTTTGATTAAGTTCAGCTTATCAGCTTTTTTCTTTGGTTGCTTGTGCTTTTGGTGTAATGTCTAAGAAATGATTGCCAAACCAGAGTCACAAAGACTTTTCCCTGTTTTCTTCTAGGAGTCTTATATTTTTATTTATTTATTTTTAAATTATTTATTTATTTATTTATTTTATTTTATTTTGTAGCCATATTTTTAGCAATTACATTTAGGTCTTTGATCCATTTTGAGTTAATTTTTTTATGTGGTATGAGGTATGGGTTCAACTCTATTCTTTTACATGTGGTCTTTGATCCATTTTGAGTTAATTTTTTTATGTGGTATGAGGTATGGGTTCAACTCTATTCTTTTACATGTGACTATTCAGTTGTCCCAGCACCACTGGTTGAATAGACTATTCTTTCCTCATCAGATTGTTTTGGCACTCTTGTTGAAAGTCAGTTGACTGTATATGTATAGTTTTATTTTTGGACTCTCAATTCTATTTCATTGATCTATATGTCTATCCTATGCCAGTACCACACTGTTTTGATTACAGTAGCTCTGTAGTAAGCTTTGAAATGGGTAAGAGTGAGTCCTCCAACTTTGTCCTTATTTTTCAACACTTTATTTGGCTATTCTGGGTCCCTTGAATGTCCATATGAAATTTAGGATCAACTTGTCAATTTCTCCAAAAAACCAGCTGGGATTTTGATTGGAATTGCATTGAATTTGTAGGATGTTTGGGGAGTATTTTTGTCTAAACTATATTAAGTCTTCTGATCTTTGTACATGGGATATGGTCCCATTTATTTAGGTATTTAAAAGTTTTTTTCAGCAGTGTTTTGTAGAGTTATTTTTCTTTCAGATATTTTCAGAGTGTGTTTTGCAGTTCTTTTTAAAGGTGTATTATTAAGTATATTATCCTTTTGATGCTATTGTACATACAGTTGACTTTTAACTTTATTTTTGGATTGATCATTCAAGTATATAGAGATACAATTGATTTATGTATATTGACCTTATATACTACAACATTGCTGAACTATTTTATTCTAATATGTTTTTAGTGAAATCATTAGAATTTTCTTATACAGGGGCATGTTATCTGCAAAAAAGATGCAAATATGTTTACTTCTTTTTTTTTAATGTGGATATATTTTGTTACATTTTCTTGCAAAATTGCCCTGCCATGACCTCCTAATACAGTGTTGAATAGAAGTGGTGAGAGCAGATATTCTTTTCTTGTTTCTGATCTTAGGGAGAAAGCATTGTCTTTTTCCATTAAGTATGATAGTAGTTGTGGGGTTTTTATAAATGTTTTTATCAGGTTGAGAAAGTTCCCTTCAATTCCTAGCTTGTTGAGTGTCTCCATCGTGAATGGGTGTTGAATTTCATCATATGATTTCTCTGCACCTTTTGATATGATCATGTGGCTTTATGTCCCTAATTCTTACTAATATGGCATATTACATTAATTAATTTTCAGATATTAGTGCAGCCTTGCATTCTTGGGATAAATCCTACTTGATTATGCTGTAAAAACCTTTTTATATGTTTCTGGATTCTGGTTGCTAGTATTTTGTTGAAGATTTTAAAAAATATCTATTCATAAGTTATATTCATAACTGAAGCCTTATAAACAATCTGGGGAAATTACAGTTGAGACTTCAGTGTTCTTAGCTGGCTTTGTCTGCAGTAGAGTGACCACCCTATTAGTGGAGAGTTGGTGGAGGAGGGAGTTCCCAGTATTTCTGTTGCAGTTACCAAGAATTTAGCTTGTGCAAATCAGAGCTGTGAAGATGAAAACTCCTAGTGGTCTGCCCTTCCTGTGAAATACCTACTATTATGATGTTTCTGCTTACAACATTTTTGACTCCAGAAGTTTGAGTTTTCCACATCAAGTAATTTTTCAATTTTTTGCATTCACCAACTGGGTGCCCTACAACCTAATTACAGCTCTGACACTAACTACCCAGAGTTAGTGCAGATCCTGCAGTTTAAGGTCTCAGTCCCACAAGACTCCCCCTCCCCCACCTTCAGATGCCAGTCACAGGTATTGAGTCCCTAGGTTGCCTACACTTCTATCTGAGCTGGCTTCAAATTGGGGTTCCCATAGTTCATTAATTTGCTATAATGGCTCACAGATTTCAGGGAAATACTTGACTTACTATTATTACTTTATTATAAAGGATGCATATGAACAGCCGTATGAAGAGGTATATAGGGCAAGGTCCCAAAGGGTCCTTAGTACTGGAACTTCTGTCTCTGGAATTTTGGGTGCATCACCCTTTTGGCATGTGGATGTATTCACCAACCTGGAAGCTCATCGTATCTCATTGTTCAGGAGTCTTTATAGAGTTTAATCTTCAGTCCTCCCCTGCCTGTCCCCCACCCCCCTTCTTAGAGGTTGATGAGTAGGATTGTAAGTTTCAACTCTCTAATGATCAGCCCCTTACGGAGGCTATCTGGGGGCCCCACCCTAAGCCACCTCATTAACATAAGCTCTGGTCTGATCAAAAGTGCTTTGTTATTAATAAATCATGCCTTTATAAGCATGATTTCCATTTTTCTTCACCCAACATATTATACATTTGTTACCTTACAATATAAGTGTATAATTTATGCATAATTTGACTAATGACAGTATTTTGTTCTATGTCACCATCTGTTAGACCTTCTTACCAAAGGAACTGCCTTTTTTTTCATTTCTGGGGATGTTTGAAAGCTGATGTATGTGGGGAGACCCCGGTCTAAGGGCCATATCCCAGTTCTGCTTCATCATAGGCTAATTCTATCACAGCTACTTTTAATATACTGGGGCATGTCCTAAGAACCTTCTAGACTTCTAGAGGCCTAGAACATTCTTGCTTATGGATTCATGCTATTCAGGGAAATTGTCCCTTTGCTTAATCTCATTTTCCCTTCTAGTTCATGACTTCCCCTATTTTGCTTCTTTGAGGTGAAGACTGTTTAGATTATTTAAAATCAACTAGAAATTGGATGATAGTCTCACTTGGGAAGGTCCTAAGACCCGACTGAAATTCTGTTCTATTGAAGGTGGAAGAAAGATTTCTTTTCTCATCCCTGTTTTAAATATCTAAGTATTAGAGTTGGTGAGGTTAGAGTCCATGGAAAAGAGAGTTGCTTTGATTGAATTTCCTAGTTTTAAATGTGGAAAAATGCAGACTTTATCTGCCTCATGCCATACAGAATCTCTCTCTACCTGATTAGCTGGACCCTTGGGGATATGCATTTTTAGAAACAAAACTAGGAATTTTATCTTATTTTTTAATCTCTAAAATTCCCTTCATAACCAGTTTCTAGGTCTATTATGGGGTGTTTTGGATCTTCAAATGCTTGTACCAGACTGCTTTATATATCAAATTAGGGGGTTAATTGTATTACACCTGGAAGTTTAGGAGGCCAAACTTTTCTGTAGTACTGCCTTTCCAAAGATGATAGAGTATACCAAATATTTTATAAAAATCCAAGGAAATCATTTCTGCACCAACTTTTAACTGATATAAACCATTATGCAAATAAAAACATTATGGGTATTTTAAAATTTTGCTTAAATTTGTTGGTTATTGTCTAAATTCAGATTATCATGACTTTCTCATGTTTTGGAATGCTACTGTTTTCTAGATTTTTTAAAAAATTAGATATAACTGTCATATTTTTAGACTAAACTTCAATGGCTCTGTGAGGAACTGAGAGAGAGAGAAAACAGAGAGAAAAGTCTACGGCACCAGCTGATGTTGTGCAGACAACAACTCGGGAACATGACTGAAAACAAGGAGGCTGAGCTTCAGTGTCTCTTTGAACAGATAGAAAGACAGGAGCAGCTTCTGGAAGAAATACATCGGGAGAAGAGAGGTGTGTTAACTGCTCTTACTCTTTTATTTTTCTTTGTTTATATTTGTGGAATCTTATGTTTGGGAAAAAAATTCTGTTTCTCTTGGCTCTGGTTTGAACTACAGAATTTCCAAATTCGTCTCCTTTCCTTGTCTCTTGTCTCCTTATCTTCATTTCTGGGTCTAGAAGAGAAAACTGTTTCTCCTTGAGAATTTCTCCTTCAGCTACTGTATCCCTCCTGTGTACATAGATAGCATTTGTGTCTGTTGGCCATTTGCAAGTGCTAATTTGCTAAGACATGCTTGTTCTTCCCTGGTAAAATGCCAAAATTTATATTTTACTTCAGTAAAATACCCATTAATTCATTCAACAGATATATACTTTGTGTCTATTTTGTCTTCGGTACTATTATAGGTGCTAAGGATATTATCAGTAAATGAGAAAAAAAATCCTACTCTTCCTTTTTTTTTTTTGGTTGCGTTGGGTGGCCTTCGTTGCTGCGTGTGGGCTTTCTCCAGTTGCGGCGAGCAGGGGCTACTCTTCGTTGTGGTGCGTGGGCTTCTCATTGCGGGGGCTTCTATTATTGCGGAGCACGGGCTCTAGGCGTGCAGGCTTCAGTTGTAGCACACGGGCCCTAGACCACGTGGGCTTCAGTAGTTGTGGTGCCCGCACTTCAGTAGTTGTGGCGTGTGGACTCAGTAGCTGTGGCTCACAGGCTCTAGAGCACAGGCTCAGTAGTTGTGACTCACGGGGTTAGTTGCTCCATGGCATGTGGGATATTCCTGGACCAGGGGTTGAACCTGTGTCCCCTGCATTGGCAGGCAGATTCTTAACCACTGCGCCACCAGGAAAGTCCCCAAAATCCTACTCTCGTTTACTTTACATTATATTGAGTGGGGTGACAAAATAAATGTGATAAATGAGTAAATTATGTAATATATGAGGTTATAAGCACGTTGTTGAAAGCAGTAGAGTAAGGGAAGGAGAGTTTGGGAGAGCACGGCACAGGGTTTAATATGTAGGCAATACTTAACTTTAAAAGTTAGACAAGAGTCATGGAAAATTACCTTTCTGTTTGGTTCTACTAGGGATGGATATAATGGGAAGAAGAAAAATAGCATCAGATATAGGAATCCTATGTGTATCTTATGTTGTGTTGGCCTTAGGCTTTTTTTTAATATATAAATTTATTTATTTATGTATTTATTTTGGCTGTGTTGGGTCTTCATTGCTGCACGCAGACTTTCTCTAGTTGTGGTGAGCAGGGGCTACTCATTGTTGTGGTGCATGGGCTTCTCATTGCGGTGGCTTCTTTTGTTGTGGCCACAGGCTTTAGGGTGTGCAGGCTTCAGTAGTTGCAGCATGCGAGCTCAGTAGTTGTGGCTTGTGGGCTTTAGAGCACAGGTTCAGTAGCTGTGGCTCACAGACTTTGTTGCTCCGCAGCATGTGGGATCTTCCCGGACCAGGGATTGAACTCGTGTCCCCTGCGTTGGCAGGTGGATTCTTAACCACTGCGCCACCAGGGAAGTCCAAGGCTTTTTCTCTTGCTGAACTTTATTAAGAACCAGAAAGAGGAGTCATATAGTGTCCCACTAAGAAAAACTAAACATTAACATATGATAATTCTTTTTAAAATAATTTTTTTGTTTTTTATTTTAGTGATCAGGATTATTATCTCTACACATACCACTTAAAAATTGTTTATTACTGTCTTGCAGTGATTCTCAAATTTTGGTATCAGAATCACTTTACATTCTTAAAATTTTTCAGAACTCAAAGATCTTTTATTAATGTACATTGTGTATATCAATATATATCATATTAAAAATTAAAACTGGGTATTTGAAAATATTTATACCTTTAAGATAATAATTATAAATCCATTCATACTAACATAAAAATCAATGAAATTTAACTGTTTTTCAATACAAAAAAATTAAAGAGTGACTTTGTTTTTTGAACGTTTGGAAATCTCTTTAATTGCTGTCTTAAAAGAAGATGGCTGCATTTTCAGTTTTGCGTCTTCATCTAATCTGTTGTTACATTACCTGTCATGTAATGCCTGAAGAAACTGCATTTTACATTCATGAGAAATTGAATGTGGAAAAGACAAGTAACATTTTAGTATTATAATTAAGGGGTCTTGGATGGTGCCCAAACACCCTTTGAGAATTGCTGGTCTAGTGCAATTGAAAGATGTAAATTGTGCCAATAGTAAAAGTTAGGGATGCCCTTTAATTTTTTTTTTTAAAGACAGTACAGTAGAATCTGTAATGGAACTTATAGATAAAACACTATATGATCTCTATACATGTTATATGTCATAGCCTATCCACTAATTAACACTAGATTACAACCCCATTTTTCTTTTAGTAAATATTTATCAGTATTGGCACTGTGTAAGTCATTTCTTTGCATAAGGAATATGCAGTAGTCTATTATAAAATCATAAAACTGTCATTGGGGAGAAATGCAAAAGAACCACATATCTGTGCATTTAGATAATTATATCAAATGCCCAGCTTTTTCATAAAAGCTTCAGAAGGTGAGGTATAAAGTTTGTAATCTCTCAAAGTGATTGCCTTTATTTCTACTTTCTTAATTTAATAAAAATTTATTGCTCGTCTTGTTATCTATAGAGCACTTGAATTCCTTTATACATCTTAGAATCAGCTCGTCAATCTTAGAAAAGAACCTACTGGTGTTTTGATAGGGTTATGTTAAATGTATAGATGAATTTGAGAATGGACATCTTAATATTGATGATATTTTCCAATCTATGAACATGGTGTATCTATCCATTAATTTAGATTGTCTTTAACTTTTCTCATGATGTTTTGTAATTTTCAACAAACAGGTCTTGCACATCCTTTTTAGATTTATTCCTATTTTTTAAATTTATGATGTTATATAAAATAACTTTAAAATTTGAATTTCTAACATTCTTTTCTAGTAGGTATAAATACAATTGATTTTTTTGTATATTAAACTTGTATTTTGTAACCTTAAGCTCATTTATTAGTTGTAGTAGCTTTTAGTAGTTGTTGTTGTTTATTCCTTGCACTTAGAGTTTTCCTTGTACATGATCATGTCCTCTGCAAATAAGGAGAGTTTTGCTTTCTTCTTTCTTTTCTTTTTCCCTTGTCTTAATCAACTGGTTGGAACCTTCAGTACATATTAAACTAACCTTGTTTTCCTGGGATAAACTCCAATTTGTCAAAACGTATTTCTCCTTTTACATATGGCTGGATTTGATTTAGTGATAGTTTGTTAAGAATTTTTGCATCTATGTGGGTGAGGAATATTGGTTTATAACTTCTTTTCTTGTAATGTCTTTATCAGATTTAAATGTTAGTATAACAGTGACTCTTAACATGAGTTGTGTTTCCCTTTTATTTTTGGGAAACATTTGTGTAAAGTTTGTATTATTTCTTTGTAAATGTAGCATAAAATTCATCAATGAAATCTTCTGCGCCTGTAGTTTTTGTTTTGGGAAGGTTTTTAATTTTAAACCTGAATTCTTTAATAGATGTATGGTTTTTCAGAATTTCTACTTCTTCTTGAGTCAGTTTTGTTACTGTGTGCCTTTTAAGATATTTTCCCATTTTATTGCAGTTGTCAAATTTATTGGCTTAAAGCTTTTTGTAATATCCCCTTTTTAATTCTTTTAGTTTCTGTAAGATCTGTGCTGATGTCTCTTATTATATTCCTGATATTGGTAATTTGTTTTCTCTTTTTTTCTTTATTAAGTCTTGCTGAGGGTTTTATTACTATTTTTAAGGAAACAGCCTTCAAATTTAAATTTTTTTCTGTCGTTTGTCTTTTTAATGTTTTATTGATCTCTATTGTTATTTTTATTTCCTTTCTTTTACTTCCTTTTTGTAACATTTGTTATTCTCCTGGATTCCCAAGTTGAAAATTTATTTTAAGACTTCTCTTTCCAAATATAGTCATTTAAAGTTATAAATTTCCATCTTAGCAATACTTCAAATGCATTCCACAAATTCTGGTATCTTGTCTTTTTATCATCACTTAGTCTGAATTAGAAAATATTTCCCTTGTGATTTCTTCTCTGACGTATGGGGTTTTTTTGAAGTGTACTACTTAATTTCCAGTTATGTAGTTTTCTAGATATTTTATCATCAGTTTCTAAATTTAGTACCCTTGCAGTCATAAAACATACTCTTGATTCAATGATTTTGATCCTTTTCTGAGACTTGTTTTATGGCCCCAAATGTGGTCTATCTTAGTAAATTTTCCATGTGCACTTGAAAATGTTATGTTCTGAATTTATTGTGAAATGTTCTGTAAAAATCACTTATGCTAAATTGTTTCACACTGTTCTATGTCCCTGGTGATTCCTATATCCCTACTGATATTGTTAATTTCTTTTTTTGAAATTGTTTATTTCTATCAGTAACTGATAGAGGATTTTTAAAATATCCAGGTATTACTTTGTGTGTGTGATTTGTTTTTCTCCAAATATTTTGAAACTCAGTTATTAGATCCCATCTTAGTATTGATTATGGAAATGCATCTAGTTAGGAGCCTGTTGTAAGTCTCAGTAAAAGCAAAAGAGGGACTGACAGAGGACATTAGTAGTGGCAACAAATGCAAAAGATTTTGTGGAGGAATTAGTGCAGGATTGACCAGTGTAGGTGAATGAGAGAGAAGACTCACAGGATACTCTAAGGTCTTAGTGGTTTTGCCATTGGGAGAAATAGCAAAGTTGGGAAGGAGGAGCTGATTTGGTGGGAGAACAAGAGGGATCCTGTTTTTATCTATTCCTTAAAATCATAAAAAAAGGTCTCAGGAAGACCCAGACTTCTGTGACAGAGAGATGATATGGTAATTTCTTGCCTTATGGGTATAAGATGTATTATGTGTAAGATGTTTTAGGTGCTACCTGGTGATTCAGAAATAATGAGAACTTAATATGGGTAATGAAGACCAAGCAAAGGCTGTTGTAGTTGCCTACTTACAAATGTATCTATTAGGAAGTAGGATGAAATAAATATGTTATTAAAAATATAAGCACCATGTTCCTGGTGAAAAGGGGAGTACTGATTACTTCTGTTAAGGCCCATATGGGGAGGTTTTTTGTAGGACATGTCTTTTGATTTACATGTTGAAAAATGCAGCAGGATTTCTATAAGAAAGAGGAGGAGGAAAACTTCTCTCCAGGGGTTATCTGCATAGTGATCTCTTCTTGCATATTTCAGCATTTGTTTACAATGGTATACATAGAAGAGGTGGAGGACAGCCAAACTGATGATTAAATTTAGATATTTCTGAAGTATCAAAGTTAATTGTTGTAGGAATTTATATTTGATTCCCTTCACTATCTTACGAAATTATCTGTTAGGTAGAACAATGTTAACCTATTTATAAGTGAAACATGACAGAGAAACTTTCTATTCATTGGAATAACCATTCTCTGCACTAATATTCTTAGTTTGATTTAGTGTCATATTAACTGATATGTGCCAGGTTAACCTAGACCCATGTACAAGGAGTTTCTATCAGTGAGTGCTGTCAGATTTGTAGATCTGAGTTGTTTTATGTTTCCGGGCTATTTTAGGCCTGTAGGTTGGAGCTGGAGTGTTCTAGAAGGAGAGGAAACCTACTGAGAAGTTAATGTCTTAGACCTCTTAGAAGTTTAGTAGTTATTGACTTAGAATTTCTTTTTCTTTTTTTTTTTTTTAATTGGGATATAGTTGTTTTACAGTGTTGTGTTAGTTTCTACTGTACAACGAAGTGGAGTTCCCTGTGCTATACAGCGGGTTCTCATTAGTTATCTTTGACTTAGAAATTCTTCATTGTTATGAAACAATATTTGACGATCATGCAACTTATATAAATGTTAGTCATTGTCTAGTCTAATAACAAGGAAAACCAATTTTTTCTATTGCCTATTGGAGTATAATTAAAAATTCTAAATTAAGGGATAATTTCTAAGTGTCATGTAATTTATTTGGATTCTGGTTATTTTAGCACTTTATTTTACATTTCACTGGTTTGTTCGGAAGTTTAGTGATCTTGATCATT
Source organism: Aethalodelphis obliquidens (assembly GCF_003676395.1). NCBI lineage: Eukaryota > Metazoa > Chordata > Mammalia > Artiodactyla > Delphinidae > Aethalodelphis > Aethalodelphis obliquidens. The sequence continues at coordinate 6,415,332 of NW_020837965.1, read as the reverse complement.
AGAGATAATGAAAGATTATTTTAATTGATTGAGGAAATTATTTGAACTCATTAAACTATTTTGTTTAATGTGAAATTATGTCTTCCCTCATGTATTTTCAGGCTTTCTTCATAATTATTTTCAAAAACCAATTGAAAAACAGTGGGTTTTTAAAAAATTATGTCCACTGAGTCAAATCAGAATTTCATTTTAATCTTAATCTGTGTTTTTGCTTATATATGTTTCATTACAATAATTTTACTTCTCATGTGTTTAGTGTTATGATTTAAATCTAGCCAGGCCAGAGGTCAACAGGGATTGAAATTAAACTCAATTGGCTAAATGTTCCTAAGACCAGCATTGAATAAATTAATGATATGCCTGGAGCTCCTGATAACCAGATCTATGCAGGTGTCAACTTTGAGTTATATAATCAACATTCACATTGTTAGTGAGTAAATTGACAATAGAAAGTTATGGCTAATTATTCTTTAGTTAGGTATACATATCTCCACCCACCTGCCCATGTGGGTAATGAGCCTGATGCTTGTACTACTTCTATTGGCTAAACTTAATTTTGGAGACAAACGTTTTCAATATTTTAAGTAATATAGTCCGTTAGCAACAGTGAAGTATTGATTGAATGGAGAGTTCAGATATTTAAAGTTTACATTTTTCCTCTCCTAAATTATTGGATGTATTTCTGTATTCTGGAAAATCCAGAAATGTTAAATATACTATACAAATGAATTCTTAGATTTTCTTCTTTGATCCTTTTATAGATTATTTGTATTATTTTCTGCTGTTTCATACGACAGCAAAGCTGGTCTACTTAAATTTGAATCATGAGCATATTCAGGGAGAAAAATAAGATAAAGTTGCATGTGCTAAAATGATTTGATGTGAGTTTTTAGGTTAGTAATTAGCTTTTATTAAATTCAAAGCATATCTTTGCTGTGTTTGAGCTCTTTTAAGCTAACGCTTCTTTTCTATTTTTGTTTTGTATATATTCGTTATCGATTGTAGTAGGCAGAATAATACCAGCTCACCTCCCCCAAAGATGTCTACATCCTAATCCCCAGAACCTTTTAATATGTTACATTATATGCCAAAAGAGATTTTGTAGCTATATTCAAATAAGGGTTTAGAGGAGATGAAATTGTCCTGGATTATCTATTTAAGGCCTACTGTAATCATAAGCATTCTTAGAAGTGAAAGAGGAAGCAGAAAAGGGAGTCAGATGATTCGATGTGAGAAAGACTCAATGTACCATTCATTGATGGCCTTGAAGATAGAGGACGTTGACCAAAGCCAAGGAATGTGGCTGGTCTCTAAGAAGCTAGAAAAGTTAAGGAAATTGATTCTTCTCTGGAACCTCTAGAAAGGAATGCAACCTTGCTGACACCACGATTTTAGCCCAGTGAGACCCGTACAGGACTTCTAATGTACAGAATTGTAACATCATAAATTTGCATTGTTCTAATGCAGAAAGTCTGTGGTAATTTGTTACAGTGTACATGCAAACTAATACACCAATAAAATCATGAAGTTAGAGATTTGTAATAGTTTCTCTGTCTCTTGGTTCTCAGTTCTGTTTATGTCAAGTAATTCTCCAGCCTGCTTGAACCTCTTTGGGTACATGTGCCCATCTTTGGACATTTGTCAGAAAGTTAAGAATATATGTATATTACTTTCAGTCTACTAAAACTAACTTTGAAATGCACTGAGACAGTTCTCAAAATGTGTGAAATGTGGTACTTTCAAAATGAATACAATTTCATTATATTCACCCGTATAACATTTATTGCTGTGTGCCTGATACTGTTTAAGTGCTTTAAGCAATTCATTATTTCAGTTATTCCCAAATAGGTACCATCATCCAGCTTTCAAAAAAAATAAAACAATCAGGGTTATTTTTCTTGGAAGAAATACTACAAAGTAACTAGATACACATTATGACTTTTTTTTTGCGACACGCGGGCCTCTCACTGCTGTGGCCTCTCCCGTCGTGGAGCGCAGGCTCCGGACGCGCAGGCTAAGCGGCCATGGCTCACGGGCCCAGCCACTCCGCGGCATGTGGGATCCCCCCGGACCGGGGCACGAACCCGTGTCCTCTGCATCGGCAGGCGGACTCTCAACCACTGCACCATCAGGGAAGCCCCGCATTATGACTTTTATGGTCCCTTAGGCATTTTTGCCTTCATGGGTCCCTTCAAAGAAAATTAGATTTTTGACTACATGGGTATGAAGATGAATCTAATCCAGGCTAGATTTATTATTATATTTGTTTTTCTTCTGGCTTTATAATCAGTTAAGATGAAAACATTTTCATTGGCTGTAGACGCTGTGCCTACTGTGCTTAGTGGAAAAGTATAGGCTGGATGTAAGAGTATAGGCTATGCTCTGAGGTCCTCTGGGGGCTCTAGCTGTGCAGTAGGTGGTGAGGGAGACACTGATAATGGGTTTCCTTAGGAAGTTACATATGGGGAACCTGAGTCTGAGTAGGCATGAGCTAGGCAAGGGATGACGGCAAAGTTGTCCTAGCAGAGGGAACCATGTGTGTGAAGGGCTGAAGTGGGAAGGAGCTTGGCTGGAACATAATGAGATAAGGAAATTAAAGTGCAGACACAAAGATTGTGGTTGACCTAATGTTATACACCTACTAGATTAAAAAAAATTATTTGTCCCTACAGTGAACTCAATTTTCAGATGACTGGTACACATTTGGTAGATATTAAGCTTCAATTTGTGGTTGCATTCTTGACTAAGTATTTGAAATTTGATTATTCTTTATTGTTGATGGAGCTGGGATCCATAATGCTTTAGATAACAGATGTGGTGGCTGAGAATAAACATGCGTGCCGTGAAATTTAAAATGGAAATATTTTAAAATAGTGGATGGCAACATATTGTATATAAAGCTTATATTGCTTTGTAGCTATGAAATTTTAATTTGAAACTCCAAGGAAAATTTTCTTAATTTATTAATTTGCAAGCTTTCCTGAGAGCATTTAAAACCTACCCTTACACTTATGATTTGAAAGAAAGATTGCTTTCTTCTACTTCCTCGTCTCCTGCAACTAGTGACTTTACCAAGATTTTTTTGGTGGTTTCTCACCTATCTACTCCTCCCTCTGCATTTAGACTACTGTCTTATTTAGCTCCTTATTCCTTCATATCTTCTAAGGTTGCTGAAGCTTCTTATTTGCAAGGTCCTCCTGACTTCTAGTTGCTGTCTTCTACTTGATTGGTCTTTACCTCTGAGCCTGCCAGAGCCCCCAAGACAGATGACTTTCCCAAGCAGGCACACTCCTATGGGTGTGTTCAAGTTCACACCATTCCCTGGGCCCCAGATATCCTCCATCTATTTCTCTGCTATTTAATAAAGCATTTGGTAAACTGACATCTTTTAGGAATAACCTTGAATATGCTTAGATTACTACAAAAACAGGAAATCATTTTAAAACTGTGATTTTGTAATTTTTATAATGAATTACTTGACAACACACCCTGTAATTGATCTCCACCCAGTAGTGCTTCATTGGAGAAAACACACCATGTGCACACACACCACTGCTGTTCTAATCAGTTCTGCCAGATGCATCTTCATTAAACACAGCTTAGAGCCCATGACTGCTCGGCTCAGATACCTTCTGTGGCTTTCTCCCTGCTGAATAATTAATGTTCAAACTCTTACAGGTGCCCCATCATTTTTTCCCTCTCTTTCCTTTTTATCACCCTTGCTAGGAACATTTTTCCTTTTACTACCCTATTTCTGTTAAAACTTTTGGATATTGCATGACATTTGCCATTTACTGCCCTTTCCTCTGATTATCTGCATGTATGTCTCTTTATATTTTTAATCTCTTGTTTTTAGACCCTTGTTTTCCCATTGCATCTGGCATCATGTTTTATATTGAAACAGGAAATAAACATACTTACTGAATGTTTGGGTAAGTGGGCAGGTGGACGGGCGGATGGATAGATCAATAGATAAATGGATAGCACAGATTTAGCATCCTTCTTCTTTATCCCATTTATTATGGTGTCTTCATCAGAAGCTATATCCCCTTATCATATCTACTCTTAGACACTTAGGTCTGTTCTACCAATCAAAAAGAAAACAAACATCAGTGTTGATTTATTCTTATTTCTGCTTCTTCAAGACACGGGAATAAACATGAAGTAATAGACAACTTGGAATTATCCACCAAACTACTCTGATGATGTCCTGTATTAACTAAGCTGTTTTCAATATATCTTTTGAAACTAGGATAATTGGCAATAAGAGAAGCTTTCTGCTATTTATCTTTCCAGAGTCAAGTCCTTCAAGTTCTCCCTAATTTGGAAAGACTTTGATACACACATTCTCTTTCCTAGTTTAGATGAATAGTTCATCACATCAACCATGAGAGATTACAGACTTGCTTTATTTCCTATTGAAACTATTCACTTTGTTCTCTAGTATTTAAAATTCATTTCTTAATCATGTCACACTTTGAAAAGATTCCTCACCACAGTCCCCTACAGGTGATGTTTGATCTCTATGTTCAACTGTTCAGCCTCATTGTCTTTGAGATAGCCTTAGGCGAATGAAGGAAGCTAGCATTTCTTGAGGCCTTGCTAATATTCAGGATTTTATATGTTGTTTATATGTTTTATATATCTTATTTCATATTTAAAACAACCATGAGAGGTTATTAATCGCATTTTACAGTCAGGCAGCTGAGTCTGGGAAGCAGTGGGGGTAGATTGTTTCTCACAAGATGGGACAGTGAATTACAGATGGGAGAGGACTTTGTGAAACTCAGGGTTGTGTTCCTACTATCATATCACATGTCAATATGAATCAGCACTCCACAATCAACTTCAGTGGGCCTTGCAAACCGGAAACAACCTGTTCTTCCTCACTTTTTGGGGATCTAGTTCCTGAAGTTGTAAAGATATCAAGTTTTTATTAAGAATGTTAGAAAGAAAATTGCTCTGTCGAAATATCTTTTTTGGCTACCATAACAACTAAACCACTAAAAATGCTTTTCTAGAAAAAAATGGTCAGTTTTGCTGTTTGGACATTAACTCCCTAGTTGTGATAGCTCTAATATTCCCAGAATTTTCTTTCACATCATTTTAGCATGTGGTAGTCTATAATTTCTTGGCTAGGAATAGCAAGCCTCAGGCCCGTTTAATGAAGTTAATTCTAATATGGAATAGATCCTTTCTCTCCCATAAATAGGGAACTAAGTTCAAACCATCTACTTTTTTGGTCATGAGAAGTTTGGCTCTCTTCAAAGGTTTCAGAGTTCACTGGGTTCAGGACAGGTGTGTATCCAATTTATAATTCACAGTTTCTTCCTTCTTTCCTCCCTTAACATGGTCGTATCTCCCCCCTAGAACCTCAGCCGAGTCTGGCAGTGTCATCAACAGTTGCCCTCAGGATAACGTCCCTCTGCCTTCTTCGGTTCTGACTGTAGTGACTCAACACACCTTAACACAGAGCACTTTCATCTTGAGAAGAGGGATGTAAACTGCAGCTGAAGGATTTAGCTAAGATGTAAAGATATTTTGAAACTCTGAGGTTACTAGAAACTAAAATGTCTGTGGCAGTTGGAAGGAGTTTTTTCTTCAAAGATCTTCAGAAGGGGAGACATCTATGTAGTATGATTTAGCAGCAGTGAAATGCTAACGATTATGAACAAGTAGAGGAGTTAGTTTTCTTATTCTTTCTTTAACTGAAATTGTGAACTCTCATTTAAACAAGGAACTGACCTTGCTTTCCAGGCACTTTGTGGCGATGGCTGTTTAATGTGAACATTTCACAGAGGTATATTTCTAGGTAACATGATCTCTTGTTCTTCCATATCAGTGAGGCCTCCGATGGGTTTAGCTTAATATTTGTATCTTTGTTCATGGTGAGGTTAAAATGATTTTTAGGACAGCACAGGCAAGAGAAAATGGCGGCTGTGTGTAATACATCTTCAGAGATACTCTCTAAACACACAAATTCTCATAATATTTCACTAAATATGCTTATCATAATGGTGTTAATTAAGGGAGGAGAGGAAAGGCAAATGCAATTTCAATGAAATAACAAGTTTTCAAGCAAACATTCTTCATGTACAAGTTCTTCTCAAAAAATAAACTGTTAAAAGAGGAAAATATAGCTAATTAATGTGTGTTTACATTCCACTTGGAAATCAGTGTAAAAACACAGGCCTACTGTATTCACACTGTTCTGCAATATTGATATCTGCATATATGTTTATACTAATTTTCTACTTAAATCTAAAAATTATCACTTTTTTTTGCTCTTCTCTCAATCCAGGCAGAGAAATAATCTGTCAGTTATTAAGAGATAATAAAAAAGCTTTGATTTAAATACATTAGGAATTCGAATTAAGAATTTGAGGGAATTCCCTGGAGGTCCAGTGGTTAGGACTCTGTGCTTCCACTGCAGGGGGCACAGGTTCGATCCCTAGTCGGGGAACTAAAATCCTGCATGCTGTGCGGTGTGCCAAAAAAAAAAAAAAAAGAATTTGAAATATCTTTCTGCTCTTTGGATTTGAATTCGATACTAACACTTTCTATACAGTTGCCATAGAAATGTGTACCTGGACATCTTTTCCTCTTCTTTTGAAATCTGTGGAGCAAATATTTAAAATATACTTTCTGGCAGACAGGTGCTTTAGGGTTTGCTTTCTCTGACATCTGGAATGAGCTGGGATGAATGTCTGTACTTCCTCCTGAGGCTTCTGCTTGCAAACCTTTTTTATTGATTGATTATTATTATTATTTTTTTTTTTTGCGGTACGTGGGCCTCTCACTGTTGTGGCCTCTCCCGTTGCGGAGCAACAGGCTCTGGACGCGCAGGCTCAGCAGCCACGGCTCACGGGCCCAGCCGCTCCGCGGCATGTGGGATCTTCCCAGATCGGGGCACGAACCCGTGTCCCCTGCATCGGCAGGCAGACTCGCAACCACTGCGCCACCAGGGAAGCCCTGATTGATTATTTTTTAAAGGTTACTGTGAATTGATCTTCATTCCATGTTAAACTAAAGTACCTTACTGTTTAACTTCTTTACAATCACCCCTCCCCAGGTCAAATTGTAACCTTTTTTTTGTGTAAGTCTTGGTGTAAGGCTGGCGTTAGACAAGACATAAGTGTTGTTTGGCCTCCAATGTACGTCTCCATGTAAACCACTCTGAACTTTTTTACAATGATTTTGTATTGGTCTTTCAATTTCCACGCTTCCATAACCATGTCCAGGTGACTAAGCATCTCATTACTTTTCCACAGCTCTAGCTCCATCTAAATTTCTAGTTTATTTTTCATTTGAAATTTTTTTTACAGTCTTTCTTTAGTTCAGTTTTTCTCCATGAGCACCTTGAAATGTCTCCCTCCTTTTACATTTCTGGTTCTCAAATATTTTATTCACCTTTCAGCATCTCAGTCCTAAAGTCCATTTTGTAAGAAATTGGTTTGTAGGAATTAACTATGTTCACATTCAGCCCCTTCTCCTTGAAATATCCATCTATTCTTTTTTTTAATTTAATTTTTTATTAAAATTTTTTTTGAAAGAAATATCCATTTATTCTTTTCTTTTAAACATCTTTATTAGAGTATAATTGCTTTACAATGTTGTGTTAGCTTCTGCTGTGTAACAACATGAATCAGCTATACATATACATATATCCCCATATCCCCTCCCTCTTGCATCTCCCTCCCACCCTCCCTATCCCAGCCCTTTAAGTGGGCACAAAGCACCAAGCTGATCTCCCTGTGCCATGTGGATGCTTTCCACTAGCTATCTATTTTACTTTGATAGTGTATATATGTCAGTTCCACTCGCTTACTTCGTCCTAGCTTACCCTTCCCTCTCCCCATGTCCTCAAGTCCATCTCTACGTCTGCGTCTTTATTCCTGTCCTGCCCCTAGGTTCTTCAGAACCACTTTTTTTTTTTTTTTTAGATTCCATATATGTGTGTTAGCATACGGTATGTGTTTTTCTCTTTCTGACTTAACTTCACTCTGTATGACAGACTGTAGGTCCATCCACCTCACTACAAATAACTTAATTTCGTTTCTTTTCATGGCTGAGTAATATTCCATTGTGTATATGTGCCACATCTTCTTGATCCATTCATCTGTTGATGGACATTTAGGTTGTTTCCATGTCCTGGCTATTGTAAATAGTGCTGCAATGAATATTGTTGTACACGACTCTTCTTGAATTATGGTGTTCTAAGGGTATATGCCCAGTAGTGGGATTGCTGGGTCGTGTGGTAGTTCTATTTTCTGTTTTATAAGGAACCTCCATACTGTTTGCCATAGTGGCTATGTCAATTTACATTCTCACCAGCAGTGCAAGAGGGTTCCCTTTTCTCCACACCCTGTCCAGCATTTATTTATTTATTTATTTATTTTTAACATCTTTATTGGGGTATAATTGCTTTACAATGGTGTGTTAGTTTCTGCTCCATAAAAAAGTGAATCAGTTATACATATACATATGTTCCCATATCTCTTCTCTCTTGCGTCTCCCTCCCTCCCACCCTCCCTCTCCTACCCCTCCAGGCGGACACAAAGCACCGAGCTGATCTCCCTGTGCTATGCGGCTGCTTCCCACTAGCTATCTACCTTACGTTTGTTAGTGTATATATGTCCATGCCTCTCTCTCGCTTTGTCACAGCTCACCCTTCCCCCTCCCCATATCCTCAAGTCTGTTCTCCAGTAGATCTGTGTCTTTATTCCTGTCTTACCCCTAGGTTCTTCATGACATTTTTTTTTCTTAAATTCCATATATATGTGTTAGCATATGGTATTTGTCTTTCTGTTTCTGACTTACTTCACTCTGTATGACAGACTCTAGGTCTATCCACCTCATTACAAATAGCTCAATTTCGTTTCTTTTTATGGCTGAGTAATATTCCATTGTATATATGTGCCACATCTTCTTTATCCATTCATCCGTTGATGGACACTTAGGTTGTTTCCATCTCCGGGCTATTGTAAATAGAGCTGCAGTGAACATTTTGGTACATGACTCTTTTTGAATTTTGGTTTTCTCAGGGTATATGCCCAGTAGTGGGATTGCTGGGTCATATGGTAGTTCTATTTGTAGTTTTTTAAGGAACCTCCATACTGTTCTCCATAGTGGCTGAACCAATTCACATTCCCACCAGCAGTGCAAGAGTGTTCCCTTTTCTCCACACCCTCTCCCGCATTTATTGTTTCTAGATTTTTTGATGATGGCCATTCTGACTGGTGTGAGATGATATCTCATTGTAGTTTTGATTTGCATTTCTCTAATGATTAATGATGTTGAGCATTCTTTCATGTGTTTGTTGGCAGTCTGTATATCTTCTTTGGAGAAATGTCTGTTTAGGTCTTCTGCCCATTTTTGGATTGGGTTGTTTGTTTTTTTTTTATTGAGCTGCATGAGCTGCTTGTAAATTTTGGAAATTAATCCTTTGTCAGTTGCTTCATTTGCAAATATTTTCTCCCATACTGAGGGTTGTCTTTCGGTCTTGTTTATGGTTTCCTTTGCTGTGCAAAAGCTTTGAAGTTTCATTAGGTCCCATTTGTTTATTTTTGTTTTTATTTCCATTTCTCTAGGAGGTGGGTCAAAAAGGATCTTGCTGTGATTTATGTCATAGAGTGTTCTGCCTATGTTTTCCTCTAAGAATTTTATAGTTTCTGAGCTTACATTTAGGTCTTTAATCCATTCTGAGTTTATTTTTGTGTATGGTGTTAGGGGGTGTTCTAATTTCATTCTTTTACATGTGGCTGTCCTGTTTTCCCAGCACCACTTAGTGAAGAGGCTGTCTTTACTCCATTGTATATTCTTGGCTCCTTTATCAAAGATAAGGTGACCCTATGTGCGTGGGTTTACCTCTGTTCTTTCTATCCTGTTCCATTGATCTATGTGTCTCTTTTTGTGCCAGTACCATACTATCTTGATTACTGTAGCTTTGTAGTATAGTCTGAAGTCTGGGAGCCTGATTCCTCCAGCTCCATTTTTCGTTCTCAAGATTGCCTTGGTTATTCAGGGGCTTTTGTGTTTCCATACGAATTGTGAAATTTTTTGTTGTAGTTCTGTGAAAACTGCCATTGGTAGTTTGATAGGGATTGCATTGAATCTATAGATTGCTTTGGGTAGTATAGTCATTTTCACAATGTTGATTCTTCCAATCCAAGAACATGGTACATCTCTCCATCTGTTTGTATCATCTTTAATTTTTTCATCAGTGTCTTATAGTTTTCTACATACAGGTCTTTTGTCTGCTTAGGTAGGTTTATTCCTAGCTATTTTATTCTTTTTGTTGCAGTGGTAAATGGAAGTGTTTCCTTAATTTCTTTTTCAGATTTCATCAGTAGTGTATCGGAATGCAAGAGATTTCTGTGCATTAATTTTGTATCCTGCTACTCTACCAAATTCATTGATTAGCTTTAGAAGTTTTCTGATAGCACCTTTAGGATGCTCTATGTATAGTATCATGTCATCTGCAAACAGTGACAGTTTTACTTCTTCTTTTCCGATTTGGATTCCATTTATTTCCTTCTGTTCTCTGATTGCTGTGCCTAAAACTTCCAAAACTATGTTGAATAATAGTGGTGAGAGTGGGCAACCTTGTCTTGTTCCTGATCTTAGTGGAAATGGTTTCAGTCTTTCACCATTGAGAATGAAGTTGGCTGTGGGTTTGTCAGATATGGCCTTTATTATTTTGAGATAAATTCCTCTCTGTCTTTCTGGAGGATTCTTATCATAAATGGGTGTTGAATTTTGTTGAAAGCTTTTTCTGCATCTATTGAGATGATCATATGGTTTTTCTCCTTCAATTTGTTAATATGGTATATCACATTGGTTGATTTGCATATATTGAAGAATTCTTGCATTCCTGGGACAAACCCCACTTGATCATGGTGTATGATCCTTTTAATGTGCTGTTGGATTCTGTTTGCTAGTATTTTGTTGAGGATATTTGCATCTATGTTCATCAGTGATATTGGCCTGTCGTTTTCTTTCTTTGTGACATCTTTGTCTGGTTTTGGTATCAGAGCGATGGTGGCCTTTTAGAATGAGTGTGGGAGTGTTCCTCCCTCTGCTATATTTTGGAGGAGTTTGAGAAGGATAGGTGTTAGTTTTTCTCTAAATGTTTGATAGAATTTGCCTGTGAAGCCATCTGGTCCTGAGCTTTTTTTTGTTGGAAGATTTTTAATCACAGTCTCAATTTCAGTGCTTGTGATTGGTCTGTTTTTATTTTCTATTTCTTCCTGGTTCACTCTCAGAAGGGTGTGCTTTTCTAAGAACTTGTCCATTTCTTCCAAGTTGTCCATTTTATTGACATATAGTTGCTTGTAGTAATCTCTCATGACCCTTTGTATTTCTGCAGTGTCAGTTGTTTCTTCTGCTTTTTCATTTCTAATTCTGTTGATTTGAGTCTTCTCCTTTTTTTCCTTGATGAGTCTGGCTAATGGTTTATCAATTTTGTTTATCTTCTCAAAGAACCAGCTTTTAGTTTTATTGGTCTTTGCCATCATTTCCTTCATTTCTTTTTCATTTATTTGTGACCTGATCTTTATGATGCCTTTCGTTCTGCTAACTTTGAAGATTTTTTTTCTTCTTTCTCTAATTGCTTTTGGTGTAATATTAGGTTGTTTATTTTAGGTGTTCCTTGTTTCTTGAGGTATGATTGTATTGCTATAAACTTCCCTCTTAGAACTGCTTTTGCCACACCCTGTGGGTCGTCATGTTTTCATTGTCATTTTTTTCTAGGTATTTTTTGATTTCCATTTTGATTTCTTCAGTGATCTCTTGGTTATTTAGTAGTGTATTGTTTAGCCTCCATGTCTTTGTATTTTATGCAGTTTTTTTCCTGTAATTGATATCTAGTCTCACAGTATTGTGGTCAGAAAAGATACTTGATACGATTTCAATTTTCTTTAATTTCCGAAGGCTTGATTTGTGACCCAAGATGTGATCTATTTTGGAGAACAATGTGCACTTGAGAAGAAGGTTTGTCATTCCACTTCTGGGCAGAATGTCCTAGAAATATCAATAAAGTCCATCTAATCTATTGTGTCATTTAAAGTTTGTGTTTCCTTTTTTATTTTCTGTCTGGATGATCTTTCTGTTCATGTAAGTGTGGTGTTATAAAGGCCCCACTAGCATTGTGTTACTGTCGATTTCTCATTTTATGGCTGTTAGCATTTGCCTTATGTATTGAGGTGCTCCTGTGTTGGGTGCATAAATACTTATAATTGTTGTTTTCTTCTTGGATTGATCCCTTGATCATTATTTAGTGTCCTTCCTTGTCTCTTGTAACAGTCTTTATTTTAAAGTCTATTTTATCTGATGTGAGTATTGCTACTCCAGCGTTCTTGTGATTTCCATTTGCATGGCATACCTTTTTCCATCCCCTCACTTTCTGTCTGTATGTGTCCCTAGGTCTGAAGTAGGTGTCTTGTAGACAGCATATATATGGGTCTTGTTTTTGTATCCATTCAGCCAGTGTATGTCTTTTCCTTGAAGCATTTAATGCATTTATATTCAAGGTGATTATTGATATGTATGTTCCTATTACCATTTTCTCAATTGATTTGGGATTGTTTTTGTGGGTCTTTTGCTTCCCTTGTGTTTCCCGCTTAGAGAAGTTCCTTTAGCATTTGTTGTAAAGCTGGTTTGGTGGTGCTGAATTCTCTTAGCTTTTGCTTGTCTGTAAAACTTGATTTCTCCGTCAAGTCTGAATGAGATCCTTGCTGGGTAGAGTAATACTGGTTGTAGGTTATTCCCCTTCATCACTTTAAATATGTCCTGCCACTCCTCTGCGGCGTGCAGAGTTTCTGCCGACAGATCAGCTGTTGACGTTATGGGGATTCCCTTGTATGCTGTTTGTTTGTTTTTCCCTTGCTGCTTTTAATATTTTTCTTTTAATTTATATTTTGATAGTTTGATTAATATGTGTCTTGGTGTGTTTCTCCTTGGTTTTACCCTGTATGAACTCTCTGCGCTTCATGGACTTGATTGACTATTTCCTTTCCCATATTAGGGAAGTTTTCAACTATAATCTCTTCAAATATTTTCTCAGTCCTTTTATTTTTCTCTTCTTCTGGGACCCCTATAATTCGAATGTTGGTGCATTTAATGTTGTCCCAGAAGTCTCTGAGACTGACCTCAATTCTTTTCATTCTTTTTTCTTTATTCTGCTCTGCGGTAGTTATTTCTACTATCTTATCTTCCAGGTCACTTATCCATTCTTCTGCCTTAGTTATTCTGCTATTGATTCCTTCTAGAAAATTTTTAATTTCATTTATTGTGTTGTTCATCATTGTTTGTTTGCTCTTTAGTTCTTCTAGGTCCTTGTTCAACGTTTCTTGTATTTGCTCCATTCTATCTCCAAGATTTTGGATCATCTTTACTGTCATTACTCTGAATTCTTTTTCAGGTAGACTGCCTATTTCCTCTTCATTTGTTTGGTCTGGTGGGTTTTTACCTTGCTCCTTCATCTGCTGTGTGTTTCTCTTTCTTCTCATTTTGCTTAACTTACTGTGTTTGGGGTCTCCTTTTCTCAGGCTACAGGTTTGTAGTTCCCTTTGTTTTTGGTGTCTGCCCCCAAGTGAGTAAGTTTGGTTCAGGGGCTTGTGTAGGCTTCCTGGTGGAGGGGAGTGGTGCCTGTGTTCTGGTGGATGAGGCTGGATCTTGTCTTTCTGGTGGACGGGACCATATCTGGTGGTGTGTTTTGGGGTATCTATGAACTTATTATGATTTTAGTCAGCCTCTCTGCTAATGGGTGGGGTTGTGTTCCTGTCTTGCTAGTTGTTTGGCATGGAGTGTCCAGCAGTAGAGCTTGCTGGTCATTGAGTGGAGCTGGGTCTTAGCGTTGAGATGGAGATCTCTGGGAGAGCTCTCAGTGATTGATATTACACGAGTCCAGGAGGTCTCTGGTGGCCAGTGTCCTGATCTCGGCTCTCCCTCCTCAGAGTCTCAGGTCTGACACCCAGCCGGAGTACCAACACCCTGTCAGTTACACGGCTCAGAAGAAGTGGGAGGAAAAAAAAGAAAAAAAGAAAATACTACTACTAATAAAATAAAATTAAATTACAAAGTTATTAAAATAAAAAAATGAAATTATTAAAATAAAAAAATTAAAAAGTGATTTAAAAAAAGAAGAGAGTAACCAAACCAATAAATAAATCCACCAATGATAACAAATGCTAAAAACTAAACTAAGATAGGCATAAAAATCGGAAACTAGTTAGTCGCATACTGCAAACCCCAAGTCTACGGTTGCTTCCAAAGTCCACCACCTCAATTTTGGGATGATTCTTTGTCTATTCAGGTATTCCACAGATGCAGGGTACATCAAGTTGATTGTGGAGATTCAATCCGCTGCTCCTGAGGCTGCTGGGAGAAATTTCTCTTTATCTTCTTCTTTCGCACAGCTCGTGGGGTTCAGCTTTGGGTTTGGCCCCTCCTGTGTATGTAGGTCACCGTGTGGTGTCAGTTCTTCGCCAGGACAGGAGGGGGTTAAAGGAGTGGCTAATTAGGGACCTCTGGCTCACTCAGGCTGGGAGGAAGGAGGGGTATGGAACACGGGGTGAGCCTGCGGCAGCAGAGGCCAGCATGGTGCTGCAACAGCCTGAGGTGTGCCGTGTATTCTCCCGGGGAAGTTGTGCCTGGATCACGGGACCCTGGCGGTGGCGGGCTGCACAGGCTCCCAGGAGTGGAGGTGTGGATAGTGACCTGTGATTGCACGCAGGATTCTTGGTGGCTGCAGCAGCAGCCTTAGGGTTTCATGCCCGTCTCTGGTGTCCGTGCTGATAGCTGTGGCTCGCACCGGTCTCTGAAGCTCATTTAGGCGGTGCTCTAAACCCCCTCTCTTCGTGCACCCCGAAACAATGGTCTCTTGCCTCTCTGGCAGATCCACACTTTTTCCCGGACTCCCTCCCAGCTAGCTGTGGCGCACTAGCCCCCTTCAGGCTGTGTTCACACAGCCAACCCCAGTCCTCTCCTTGGGGTCTGACTTCCGAAGCCCGAGCCTCAGCTCCCAGCCCCCACCCCATCCCAGTGGGTGAGCAGAGAAGCCTCTCAGGCTGCTGAGTGCTGGTCGGCACCGATCCTCTGTGAGGGAATCTCTCCGCTTTGCCCTCTGCACCCCTATTGCTGCGCTCTCCTCCGTGGCTCCAACGGTTCCCCCACCCACCCCACCCCCGCCCCCCGTCTCTGCCAGTGAAGGGCCTTCCTAGTGTGTGGAAACTTTCCTCCTTCAAGCTCCCTCCCCGAGGTGCAGGTCCTGTCCCTATTCTTTTGTCTCTGTTTTTTCTTTTCCCCTACCCAGGTACGTGGGGAGATTCTTGCCTTTGGGGAGGTCTGAGGTCTTCTGCCAGCGTTCCGTAGGTGTTCTGTAGGAGTTGTTCCACATGTAGATGTATTTCTGATGCATTTGTGGGGAGGAAGGTGATCTCTGCGTCTTACTCCTCCTCCATGTTGAAGGTCCTCCCCTCCATTTATTCTTATTACCACCTGGACAGAAGTGTTAAATGAGATTCATTGCTGCGCATATTTGGCTGTATAGTTTACTTTGTATCTCCTTCAGTTCAATTTGTGCTAATGAAACTACTTTCCTTGCTTAGGCAAGCCATAGGAAAACCAAAAGTGACTTATTTTCAGTGACTACCTATCAGTGTCTTTGGAGTGTGTGTTGTTTCATTGGATTCCATATGTGAAAGAGACAGTGTCTTTTAAATTTAGAATTCTAGTTCAGTTAAGGATTCACAGAAGAGTTTACATGTAAGACTATGAAAAGGATTATATAGTTGTGGATGTACGCTTCACAAAAGGGAAAAGCTATTGATGGAGTGGCTCTGGTTGGTTCTAGAATTCTTCTTTTCACATAAGTTTGGTGCTTCAGAAGAAGGAGCCACTGAGGGGATCGTTTCTTCTGTCTTCTATAACTATGAATTGCTGTAAATTGCACTGAGGCAATATAAATTGCCCTGAGGCAATATAAATTGTGTAGATCATAGTAAAACTCATAAAGAGAAGTTTTTCTTCGTCATTTTGTTATTAGGAATTTTCCCTATTAGTCAGATGTTATTAACACTTGTTGCTTTGGTTAAATCAGATACATCATAGCTAGCATGGTAATAGGAGATAGGAGATATCGGTTGGTTTCTAAGATACAAGGAAATGAAGGAAGTGCCTAGCTTTGGGGTATTTGGAGATTGGGAAAGAAAAGGGGAGACATGCTAATGTACTACAAAAAAGATCTTATAGGGGTTTTTATTTATTTTTCTGCATGGTACCTTATATTGCTTCTTTTTTCTTATTCTAGGTGAAGGAACAGAATAGTTGAATGGTTAGAGCATTTATTGGGGAAGAGTTATTTAGGGGGGACAGTAGTTATTTTTTTAAGATCTCATGTGCCTGATTTGTAATTTCTAAAGATTTGCAAATATAGATGAAAAATACCAATGTGTTATTATTCCATGTAAGTTAATTAATTGCAATTAACACCATTTAAGTTCTCCAGGGTTTTTTTTCTTTTTTTTGAATTTTTAAATTTAATTTTATTTATTTTTTTTATACAGCAGGTTCTTATTAGTCACCCGTTGTATACATATTAGTGTATACATGTCAATCCAACCTCCCAATTCATCACACACACACCCACCACTTTCCCCCATTGGTATCCATATGTTTGTTCTCTACATCTGTTTCTCTACTTCTGCCCTGCTAACTGGTTCATCTGTGCCACTTTTCTAGGTTCCACATATATGCGTTAATATACGATATTTGTTTTTCTCTTTCTGACTGACTTCACTCTGTATGACAGTCTCTAGATCCATCCACGTCTCTAAAAATGACCGAATTTCATTCCTTTTTTATGGCTAATATTCCATTGTATATATGTACCACATCTTCTTTATCCATTGGTCTGTCGATGGGCATTTAGGTTGCTTCCATGACCTGGCTATTGTAAATAGTGCTGCAATGAATATTGGGGTGCATGTGTCTTTTTGAATTATGGTTTTCTCTGGGTATATGCCCAGTAGTGGGATTGCTGGGTCATCTGGTAATTCTGTTTTTCGTTTTTTAAGGAACCTCCATAGTGGCTGTATCAATTTACATTCCCACCCACAGTGCGAGAGGGTTCCCTTTTCTCCACACCCTCTCCAGCATTTGTTCTTTATAGAGTTTCTGATGATAGCCATTCTGACTGGTGTGAGGTGATACCTCATTGTAGTTTTGATTTGCATTTCTCTAATAATTAGTGATGTTCAGCAGCTTTTCATTTGCTTCTTGGCCATCTTTATGTCTTCTTTGAAGAAATATCTATTTAGGTCTTCTGCCCATTTTGGGACTGTGTTGTTTGTTTTTTTAATATTGAGCTGCACGAGCTGTTTATATATTTTGGAGGTTAATCGTTTGTCCGTTGATTCGTTTGCAGCTATTTTCTCCCATTTTAAGAGTTGTCCTTCCTTCTTGTTTGTAGTTTCCTTTGCTGTGCAAAAGCTTTTAAGTTTCATTAGGTCCCATTGTTTATTTTTGTTTTTATTTCCGTTACTCTAGGAGGTGGATCAAAAAATATCTTGCTGTGATTTATGTCAGAGTGTTCTTCCTCTGTTTTCCTCCAAGAGTTTTATAGTGTCCGGTCTTACATTTAGGTCTCTAATCCATTTTGAGTTTATTTTTGTGTATGGTGTTAGGGAGTATTCTAATTTCATTCTTTTACATGTAGCTGTCCAGTTTTCCCAGCACCACTTATTGAAGAGACTGTCTTTTCTCCTTTGTATATCTTTGCCTCCTTTGTCATAGATTAGTTGACCATATGTGTGTGGGTTTATTTCTGGGCTTTCTATCCTGTTCCATTGATCTATATTTCTGTTTTTCTGCCAGTGCCATATTGTCTTGATTACTGTAGCTTTGTAGTATAGTCTGAAATCAGGGAGTCTGACTCCTCCAGCTCCATTTTTTTTTCCCTCAAGACTGCTTTGGCCACACAAATTTTAAGATTTTTTGTTCTAGTTCTGTAACAAATGCCATTGGCAATTTGATAGGGATTGCATTGAATCTGTAGATTGCTTTGGGTAGTATAGTCATTTTCACAAAATTTATTCTTCCAATCCAAGAACATGGTATATCTCTCCATCTGTTTGTATCATCTTTAATTTCTTTCATCAGTGTCTTACAGTTTTCTACATACAAGTCTTTTGTCTGCTTAGGTAGGTTTATTCCTAGTTATTTTATTCTTTTAGTTGCAATGGTAAATAAATGGGAGTGATTCCTTAATTTCTCTTTCAGATTTTTCATCTTTAGTATATAGGAATGCAACAGATTTCTGTGCATGAATTTTGTATCCTGCTACTTTACCAAATTCATTGATTAGCTCTAGTAGTTTTCTGGTTGTGTCTTTAGGATTCTTTATGTATAGTATGATGTCATCTGCAAACAGTGACAGCTTTACTGCTTTTCCAATTTGTATTCCTTTTATTTCTTTTTCTTCTCTGATTGCTGTGCCTAAAACTTCCAAGACTGTGTTGAATAATAGTGATGAGAGTGAGCAACCTTGTCTTGTTCCTGATCTTAGTGGAAATGGTTTCAGTGTTTCACCTTTGAGCACGATGTTGGCTGTGGGTTTGTCATATGTGGGCTTTATTATGTTGAGGGAAGTTCCCTCTATGCCTTTTTTCTGGAGGGTTTTTAAATCATAAATGGGTGTTGAATTTTGTCGAAAGCTTTTTCTGCATCTATTGAGATGATATGGTTTTTTCCATTTGTTAATATGGTGTATCACATTGATTGTTTTGCATATATTGAAGAATCCTTGCATCCCTGGGATAAATCCCATTTGATCATGGTGTATGATCCTTCTAATGTGTTTTTGCATTCTGTTTGCTAGTATTTTGTTGAGGATTCTTGCATCTATATTCATCAGTGATATTGGTCTGTAATTTTCTTTTTTTGTAATAACTTTGTCTGGTTTTGGTATCAGGGTGACAGTGCCCTCATAGAATGTGTTTGGGAGTGTTCCTTCCTCTGTAATTTTTTGGAAGAGTTTGAGTAGGATGGGTGTTAGCTCTTCTCTAAATATTTGATAGAATTCACCTGTGAAGCCCTCTGGTCCTGGACTTCTGTTTGTTGGAAGATTTTTAATTACAATTTCAATTTCAATTTCATTATTTGTGATTGGTCTGTTCATATTTTCTTTTTCTTCCTGGTTCAGTCTGGGAAGGTTATACCTTTCTAAGAATTTGTCCATTTCTTCCATGTTGTCTATTTTATTGGCATAGAGTTACTTGGAGTAGTCTCTTATGATGCTTTGTATTTCTGTTGTGTCCATTGTAACTTCTCCTTTTTCATTTCTAATTTTATTGATTTGAGTGCTCTCCCTCTTTTTCTTGATGAGTCTGGCTAATGGTTTATCAATTTTGTTTATCTTTTCAAAGAACCAGCTTTTAGTGTTATTGATCTTTGCTACTGTTTTCTTTGTTTCTATTTCATTTATTTCTGCTCTGATCTTTATGATTTCTTTCCTTCTACTAACTTTGGGTTTTGTTTGTTCTTCTTTCTCTAGTCCCTTTAGGTATAAGGTTAGATTGTTTATTTGAGATGTTTCTTGTTTCTTGAGGTAGGCTTGTATTGCTATAAACTTCCCTCTTAGAACTGCTTTTGCTGTATCCGATAGGTTTTGGATCATTGTCTTTTCATTGTAATTTGTCTCTAGGTATTTTTTGATTTCTTCAGTGATCTCTTGGTTATTTAGTGATGTATTGTTTATCCTCCATGTGTTTGTGTTTTTATGTTTTTTTCCCTGTAATTGATTTCTAATCTCATAGTGTTGTGGTTGGAAAAGATGCTTGATATGATTTCAATTTTCTTAAATTTACTGAGGCTTGTTATGTGACCGAAGATGTGATCTCTCCTGGAGAATGTTCTGTGTGCACTTGACAAGAAAGTGTAATCTGCTGTTTTTGGATGGAATGTCCTATAAATATCAATTAAATCTATCTGGTCTATTGTGTCATTTAAACCTGTGTTTCCTTATTAATTTTATGTTTGGATGATCTGTCCATTGGTGTAAGTGAGGTGTTAAAGTTATTGTGTTACCATGAATTTCCTCTTTTATAGTTGTTAGCAGTTGCCTTATGTACTGAGGTGCTCCTATTGTTGGGTGCATATATATTTATAATTGTTATATCTTCTTCTTGGTTTGAGCCCTTAATAAGATCTTCAGGTTTTTTTTTTTAATGCTGCATATTTTCTGCAAGAGGTTTTTCTTTTAGACTTTAATTTTGATTGTGAATTACAGTATCCCCTGATCTATGTGAACTTTCTCTTGTGCTAAATTCTAGCATATTTTAATTCTTGGAATTATAGAACTTTTCTTGCTTGTATATTCAATTTTCATCAATTGTGGTTAATACCTATGGGTGATGATTGAAAAAAGAAGGAACTTTTGTTCTAGTATGGATAATAGAAATAATGTAGTAAATTTTTGGTATAAGAGGCTCTGGGAAAATAAGAATAAGATAGAATATACCTGAATTTAAGAATTGAATTCCAGTGGTTGATAGAGAAAAAAAATCAAAGAAATAAATAAAAAACCTTGGTCATATAACGGGGGCAGGTGGAGGTAGAACTTGACAACAGGCACCTTGGTTTTCCTTGTTATTTATAGGAGCATATACTAGCTACGAAACAAATAGTTGTTGAGGAAAGTAATAAGTAAATGGACAGAGGAGCAGGGTAGTAGTCCAGAGTAAATAATCAGAAAGTATTAATTGCATGGGGAAGTATCCTGAAAAAAAATTAAGCCTCTTTTTATATTTTTTGTAACAGCAAAGTAAAACAGATTTATGAGCATTTTAGCATCTGATAGTATATGGATACCAGTAGTAAGTCTTCCCTGTTATCAGCCCAAAGCGTTAAAATATCATTTGATATCTTTTTTTAAAATTATGTGTCTTTGTTGATTTTGTGAACATAAAATTATTTAAAAGTTTTTTTAGGTTAATTCTGGACCTTTAACTTTTCTTTTTCGTAGAGTCTTGAATTTCACGAATATAAATTGGTCTTCTTTGGTTTTGTTGGTTTGTTTTGGGAACCTGTCATCGGTGGTTAGAGTTGATGATGAAAGTATTAATTTACTTAAAATTATCCAAATTGGATGTTTTTATAATGGTTGCATGTTTATGAATTATTAATTATTATTAGTTAAATAATAATGAACTCTTTGAGGGCCAAGATAATTTTATTCAATGTCTTAAGTGTCTTTTATCACATAACACACAACAAATGTTGGAAGGGTAAATGGATGGATGGATGGATGGTGACTATTCAACTTCACAAAGGTAACAGTAGACTACAGGTCCAGTAGTACCAAATAAAACAAAAGTGTTAGTAAGTAACAACTCACTTGATTTGTGAGCACATGGTTTTTGGGACTTAGAGTTTATGAGATGATATAATTGAATATTTGATATCAGCAACACACAGAACCAATCAAGTACCCAGTTTCCGTAAAGCTTGCTTGGCTTGTTATCATATTCAATTATTAAGTGACGGTAACTGTTTCTGTTTTAATTGTTCTGTTTTTACAAGCTGACTTCAGCACCTTTGGGTTCTGTGTCATGATGGATGATTGTGTTCCATTCTCTGCTAAGTTACTGTTTGGTAAAACTTCCCAGAACACTAAGATTTCAGCAATAGTTTCCAGTTAGCTCTTCATCTCTTCTCAAGTGACCTGGCAATCTTGCCCTTCTCTGTGAAGTGGGCTTTGTATGGTCTCCCATTGCCTCAGCCAATTAAGACCTTAAAATTGGGCTTTGAGGAACCCTGCTCATGCTTCCAGGAACATAATAGTGCCACTTTTCATTGAAGGAGATGAGAAGTGTTTAAGTTTGGCCAATGAACAAAGCAAGGATAAAAACAAGTGCTAAAATCACAATTAGCCCTGAATATTTTAATGCAAAAGGGGTATCAGTTTTTGGACACTATTCCACCATTATGCTAGATTTCCCTCCATAATTTATGGTTCAAAGTTTTTCGCTTCTTATAGAGATAATTAAATTATGTAGTAATGCATTTTGAAAAGGGTACTACACCCTTATTTTTGAGGCAAATAGCTTTGCTACCCTAGATGTAAGCATGGATTGAAATATTCCTATTGCCTCAAGCCTGAATAAGATTCTAGAATGTCAGTGCTTCAAAGGATCTTTCTTTGATTTGTGTGGGAGAGATGAGCGGGTTTGACATCGAGGCATGACATTTTTATAGATTTCATACATACTTATAAGTTATTATTATCAAATAATGAATACCTTAATTTCTATCTATGGTAGTTTGACTTGTTTCTCTTTTAATGAATCCAGCATTTTGTATTGAGTAGTACCTATCTTTTGCTCACCATACTATTCTAGATTAGCAATATCCTTTCTAGTGGTTAAAAGGAATAAAGAGTGACCTCTCTGGCAAATGACAGAGAAGGTTCTTCCCTCCCCCTCTCTCTGCTTATTTCTCAATTGGGAGTCAGGTCAGAATGGCAAGGATGGTATTCCTGCTCAGTGAGAAAAATATTATTTGTAAGTTGGAAAAGTTTTTTAAAGAAGTTATTTGCTTATATATGGAAATTCTGTTTTATAGTTACTAAATGCTTCAAGTAACCTATTTTTTTCTTAGACTGAGAATGGCAAAATATGTTACTATTGAGGCACCATATATATAAGTGTATGTGCCTGAGAAAACCATAATTCAAAAAGAGTCATGTACCACAATGTTCATTGCAGCTCTATTTACAATAGCCAGGACATGGAAGCAACCTAATTGTCCATCGACAGATGAATGGATAAAGATGTGGCACATATATACAATGGAATATTACTCAGCCATAAAAAGAAACAAAATTGAGTTATTTGTAGTGAGGTGGATAGACCTAGAGTCTGTCATACAGAGTGAAGTAAGTCAGAAAGAGGAAAACATATACCGTATGCTAACACATATATATGGAATCTGAAAAAAAAAAAAAGGTCATGAAGAACCTAGGGGCGGGACAGGAATAAAGACACAGACCTACTAGAGAATGGACATGAGGACACGGGAAGGGGGAAGGGGAAGCTGTGACAAAGTGAGAGAATGGCATGGACATATATACAGTACTAAATGTAAAACCGATAGCTAGTGGGAAGCAGCTGCATAGCCCAGGGAGATCAGCTCAGTGCTTTGTGACCACTTCGAGGGGTGGGATAGGGAGGGTGGGAGGGAGGGAGACGCAAGAGGGAAGAGATATGGAGATATATGTATATGTATAGCTGATTCACTTTGTTATAAAGCAGAAACTAACTCACCATTGTAAAGCAGTTACACTCCAATAAAGATGTTAAAAAGAAACAAGTGTATGTGATACATTTATGTATGTGTATGTATATTTATACACTGAAGAATAGAGATGCTTTTGTGCAATCTTATGACTGCACTCTTAGAATGGAGTCTCTGAGTATATTGCTCTGGAATCGCCACAATGTTCAGGAGCCAGCGTAGTTCAGGGGCACTATGAATATTTTGAATTGGACAGTTCTTTGTGGTACAGGATGCTCCCACCCACTGAAGGACATTTGGTTATCCCAGCCTCCAAACACTAAATACCAGCAGCACTATCCCTGAAACAAGAAAAAGGCCTCTACATCTTTCTTTTAGAGCTCTAGATGCCTTTCACAAAGCACCGGAAATTGTTTTGCACTTACTTGTTTTCTTGTTTATATCCTTTCAGAAAGCTATGAATCACACTAGAGCATAGACCTTGTCTTAAATATATTGATATTCCATGACTTATCACAGCGTGTGACCCATAAGCATTTAATTTAATGCATGTTCATTCATCAGATGAAATGTAATACTAACTTTGACCTTTACCTAATTATTTGAATAGCATTTTCCTCAGACAATTATTAAGCAATATTGTGAAATAATTTATCCAGAGATATCATAAACTTTTTTTAAAATTATTTATTTTATTTATTTACTTTTGGCTGAGTTGGGTCTTCGCTGCTGCACGCAGGCTCTCTCTAGTTGTGGTGAGCGGGGGGCCACACCCTGCCGCGGTGCGTGGGCCCCTCACCGTAGTGGCCTCTCCTGCTGCAGAGCACAGGCTCCAGGCACGTAAACCTCAGCAGTCGCGGCACACGGGCTCAGCAGTTGTGGCTCGCGGGCTCCAGAGCACAGACTGAGCAGCAGTGACGCACAGGCCCAGTCGCTCTGCGGCATGCGGGATACCCCCGGACTAGGGCTTGAACCTGCGTCCCCTGCATTGGCAGGTGGATTCCCAACTGCCAGCAGGGAAGTCCCTCATAAACTTATTTATTCATCCACTTATTTATTTATTCATCTTCGTGTCTTTATATCCTGGCTTATAAAACAGATTTACACCGAGTTGATTTAAATAAAAATATGCAACATTACAGAGTAATGCTGCCCCAAAGAAATGAGACACAAATATGAGCTACATATGTTACTTAAAAGCCATATTAAGAAAGGTAAAAATACAATGTGAAGTTAGCTTTCATAATATATTTTATATAGCCCGCTATATTCTAAATATGATCATTTCAACACATAATCAACATAAATTATTGAGTTAGCTTACATTCTTTTTTTATGGAGCTTTCGAAACCTGCCATATATTTTACCCATACAGCACATCTCAGCCCCAGCCAGCCACATTTCAGATGCTCAGTAGCCGCATGTGGTTCATGGCAATGTATGTGACAGCACAGCCTTAGAAGACCTTCTATATTGACTGTTGTTTCATCTCATCGTTCCTTTGATGAGAGATTCGTCTGTAGTAGTAGGATTCCTAGGATTATTGAGAACTCTTTAGGAAGTCCAAGGTGAAGAATGTAAACAGAAGCTCATATATTCTTATCTTCTCTTTATGAAAAATTTTTATATGTGAAAAATGGTGTAAGGCATCTTACAGTAAGACTATACCAGAATACCAAAATATGTGAAGGAAAATTAAAGATGTATAGAAATAATTTACATAGGTTAGCTTACTTGAGTTTTCTAATCTTCTATACATCTGTTTCAAAACAGGTGGTAGTGAATAACACAATTATTTATGTAGCTGGGCAGTAGACAAAGATAACTTTAGCAGATCAGAAGGAAGGACATTTCAAGGAGGTTTATTTGCCTTCTTTACCTAGATTTTTCTGTGTGTTGAATAGATTTCAGTAAAGAATTTGGATAGTTATTAAATAGAGAGTTCATTCTTTGGAGCATGCAGGGCATATTGTCTTTGGTTTAGAGTGTAGAGCTTAGTAAATATTTTGCTCAGGTCAAGGTTATTTTCCATCCAGACTACAGAGTCTAAATTGCTTAGGCTCTGTTTCAACTGCCTAGACCAAGTTGTTTGGCTCCAGCTTTTTATTTTTCAAAAGTTAGCACCTTCTAATGAATTTGGAAGGGTTTTTATTAGTTACACAGGAAGTAAATGAAAAGGGACCTAATGTTTTCTGAGTATCTACCACATGCCAAGTTCTGTGTTAGACACATTACATAATTTCTCAGAGATAGTCTTTCATTTGAGATAGGTATTTTTATTCCTGATTTATTACCAAGGAAATTGAAACTCATGGAGGTTAAGTGACAGGCCTTTGGATCAGTGGATAATGTAAAGGGATTCCTTTGTAAAATGCAGCTTGACTGGGAGTGCAGGAATTACTGCCTCTTTATTCTGTCACATTCAACTGTGACCCATACCTGTCATTCACCACTCAGCAGCCTGGAGTAGTTATTTTGTAACATAAATTATACCATCTTATTACCCTACCTCAACCCTTCAATAACTCATGTACTTAGGGGAAAAAAAGCCAAGTTCTTTACCATGATTGGCAATATCCCTCCCAGTTTGGCTTCTATCTACTCTCCAGCTTTGTCCATTTCCCCTCTCAACATGAGCATTAAGTTCTAGACACATTTTATACTGGCTTTATTTTATTTTATTGTTTTGCCTTTTGGTACCTGGATTGCCATAATTGCATCCTAAACTGTTTTTCCCAACTTCATTTTCTTACTTTTCTGTTTCTTCTGCTAATGTTGCCAAATTGTAATAAATACCAATTGGTTTGACTTTCTAGCTCCATATCCCTCTCTTTGTCCTAAAGTATCGGATTTCCTGACTCACATAGACAGCTATGTAGCCAGGCCTGAGCTGGCCTGGTAGCTCACTCCCCCTCACCACAGGGATTGTTTCAAGAGATCCAGTCTAGTCCATTCTGAATCCTTCCTTGATTGAAAATGTCAAGCTCAAAGTAGGAGAACCTCCTTTTATGCTTTGGACATGGTATCCAAAGGTTACAAAGCTCTCTGTCAGAGATCATATTCCATGTCAAGAGGAGAAAACTGTGATAGAGAAATAAGTCAACACTCAGAAAAAAACTAAAGACTTGAGACAAGGGATAGACTTGCTGGTGTCAAGCCCTTGTACCCATGTATCCTCGTTCGCGCCTGTGCCTTTCTTGATAAGATGCTGCGTTTCATTTCTTCCCTTTTGGCTTAAAATAAGCCAAAAACCGTGGCTCTCCCTCCCTTACAAGCAGAGTCTTGACAGATCAACATTCCCAATCTCATCCCTAAATACACACAGCAAGGGATTATCAGAATCCATTTTGTTTTCTTGGGTTAAATTAAAAAATATTTCTCAACATCACTACAAGATCATGTTGAACTAATTTTATTTAGTTTGGATATGATGATTCCACTTTGCTGCTGTGTATTTTCTGTTTAGAATTTTTTCAGTATTCCTTCAATTTCTGAAAACCTAGAGAGGTAAGATATCTATGTGTGATATATACATATATATAAAATACAAAATGGTTATATACTTGTAGACTGTATAATTTTATTGCTAAAATTATTGTGTTTTTGTGCCTTATAAATTTTGGGTCCATTGAAACTAGTTGTTTAATTTTTTTTTGAGTCAGCCTTATTTTTACTAAAATTTAGAAGTAAATACTATGAAACTTTGTTGAAAAGATGAAAGTGATATAAATACCTATTAATGTGAAATTATCCCTATACTAGAATTAATGAATTGCCATTGATAATTTGTACAGACTTTTATTTATACTAGTCAAGTCATTGCTCTTGAATTGTGTGACTTGTTCATATTCTAGTTTAACTCACATGTTCAATTACATGGGAAAATAACAGACTCACCATTCTGGCTTTGTTGTGTTACATGGAAATGAGGATTAGGAGATACAGGCTCTGCAGAGATGCATGTGAAATGGCATACTAAATTAGATCAATGATCCATTTGACTCAATATTCTGATTCTGATAATGGCCCCCATGTAGATGTTTTATTGGAAGCACAGTCCTTATGTTTCATTTGGTCATTTTGAAATTGAAGAGTATACTGTAAATATCTCTAATTTTTTAAAAATAATTAACCTGTATGGCTTAAAACAATCTCTCTCAGTTGCTTTTATATTTTCAAGATACATAATCCTTCTTAGGGATGGTGCCCTACCACACATGCTACCATTCTCATCTTCTGATGCTCATGGCAGACATTACTAAAGTTGGTTTCCTCTGGGTCAGGCACAACTTCAGTATCCCTCCTAAAACATTGCTCTAGGTAGCCATTGCCAACTAATTTGAATTGACCCATGTAGTGAAATTTAGTTGTTAATATGTGTAGGAAATAAGTTCTAAATGTTACAGCTTTCTATCTAAACTGAAGATAATGGTTCTTCCTTCTTGCTTCAAGCATTCTATTTTCATTTGCTTTTTAAAATATTTAACTTCCAATTCTGCTAGTCACTCTGCAAGGCACAAATATCGTTCAAAGTGAATGAGAGCAGAGTTCTTGCCCTTAAGAGGTTACAAATTTTGTGAACTATCATGACATGCTGGATTTGGCCATTATTTCTATCTCAAATAACCTTTTCTTTGCTTAAGGTATTTTGCTTTGCTCCTACAACTCAATGATGAAATGACAAATAACTCAATTAAAAAATGGGCCAAGGTCTGAATAGGCAGTTCTCCAAAGAAGATATAAAATGACTAATGAACACATGAAAAGATGCTCAACATCATTAACCATCAGGGACATGCAGATCAAAACCACGACGTGATACCATTTCACACCCACCAGGATAGCTGTAATCAAAAAGACAGATAATGGCTGTTGGGAAAGATGTAGAGATATCGGAACCCTCATACACTGCTGATGAGAATGTAAAATGGTGCAGCCAGTTTGAAAAGTCTGGCAGTTATCTAAAACATTAAACATAGAGTTACCATAATACTCAGCTTTTCTATTCCAAGGTATATACCCAAAAGAAATGAAAACATATGTCCACGTAAAAACTTGTACATGAATATTCATAGCAGCCAAATGTTCATAGTAGCCAAAAAAAAGTAGAAGGAGCCCAAGTGTCCATCAACTGGTGATTGGGTAAATAAAATGTGGTTCAGCTATACAATGGAATATTATTTAACAATAAGAAGAAATGCATCCCTAATAAATTTTACAATATGGATGAACCTTGAAAACATTAAGCTAGGTGAAAGGAGTCAATCACAAAGAACTACATATTGTATGAACCCATTTATATCATATGTCCCTGATAGGCAACACAACATTGTAAATCAAGTATACCTCAATTTAAAAAAAAATAAATTGAAAAAAATGTCCCCAGTAGGCAAATCTATAGAAACAGAAAACAGAGTAGTGGTTGCCTAGGATCAAGGTGGTGGAGGGAATGGGCGAATTGGGATGTGTCAACTAGGGTATACAGGGCTTCTTTCTGGGATAATGAAAATGTTCTAAAATTGTGGTGATGGTTGTACAGTTTTGTGAGCACACTTAAAGCCATTGAATTGTACATGTTAAATGGCGATTCATATAGTGTATCAATTAATCTGTTAAAAACTAAGAGTGTTATTTAATTTCTATTCTTTCCTTCACTATGCATATCTAATTCTTTAAACAGTTTATCAGCTCTACCTATAAACTATATTCCAAATCTGCCTCTTTGTATAGTCTTGGTTCAAAATCAACTTTTGCCTGGATATCATTGCAGTGACCTCCTAGGTGGTTTATACCTGTCTACACTCTTGCATTCATGGAATTATTTGTTTCATCTACAAATATTTGCAGGCCAGGCAGAGTGAATATTTTTAAACTGATGGTGATATGGGTAATATTAATGCTAATGAAATAGCAGTGAAGTCATTTTACAATTACTGTGCCACGTAATACTCTAAGTATGAAAATATTCACTCATTTAATCCTTACCACGACTCTATGCTGTAGTTGCTGTTACTGGTCCCCATTTTATAGTTGAGGAAACTCAGGTACAGAGAGGTCAAGCAATTTGCCCGAGGCCATACAGCAAGTAAATGGCTGTTATATGAAGTAGATGAAGGCATTCCTTGGCTTAACATTCACTCAGTTTTTTTGCCCCTTTTTATTTTACTAATTTCTAGTCTGAGAGTCTCATTCTTTTCTTGGGCCATTTGTGCTTGTTCCTTCCTCTCTCTTTTTTTTAAAGCTCTTACCCCAGACTTTTCCTTTTGCCTATCACCTCCACGGGAAAGCTATCTTCAATAATTCCAACTTGCTTTCACATTTTCATATATTTTCTTCATTGCTTCTATCAGTGTTTGAAATTATCTTATTTTTAATCATATAAGCTTTGCCCCTGCCTAGTAGAATAATGCCCGACAAACAGTAAGCGTTCAAAAATTATTTGTTTATTGACTTGTGGGAGGTTAGGATTTTGTTTTCCAAAATGTGGCTGAGGCAAATTTTCAAAGGATGAAGCGCATGTGGGAAGACTATTTGATGCCCTAATGACTTGAAATAATATTTTTCTGCTATTATTATAATTACTTTTTAAAAATAAAATAATCCTATGTAATTGATACCTTTCCAAGTGTCATTTTGACCGTCAGTTGGTTTAAGTTGGGAGCTGGGCTTTTGATAATACAGTATTTGAGGGATTGGACAATACTGCTATTTTTAAGATGTTCCATGTTTTTTAAGGTATTAATGTGCTGCGTCTAGGATATGGTCCGATTTTCTCAGGTGGAGGTGTGAGTAGAAAGTGTGAAGGAGTGGGGAAAACACTTTTCAGCTCTTGGTTTTATGGGGGCTTTGAAGTGATGTAGCTATAGTCAGCATGGAGCAAATATGAGAGAGCTTGGGTAATTTTCTAGGTCGCTTCCTGTCTGATATTAGTTGATTCTAAGTTAGCATTGAGAAACCCTGCTGTATCATGCCTTCTATTTAGTTGGGCCCACACACACTTATATGCTCATGTGTGCTAATGCATACGCACAGAAACACACCTTGTTTATATTTCTAATGAGAGAAATAGCCTTATGTGTGTGTGTGCATATATTATTACTCCTTGAATGAGTGATGCAACCATGGACACTCATGTGGAAAGTTAAAGATTCCAATTGTGTACACACATCCTAAAGAAAACATGGGCTTCTTGAGGAGAATTATATTGTACAATTAGATGTCTGAGATTTACATTTTGATATTTTGCTGGCCTCTGCTATATTGAAAAATAATACAATATTCAGTATATTCTTACAAGTAGCTTTATTTTTTCAGAATATTAAAATTGGATCCCATGTGCATAAATAATATTCATAGAATTGAATTTGCTAACTTTTCACTACTCAGCAGAGTGAGACAGATAAACACTAGGTGCAAAAAATAGAATAGGAAACTGCAGCATTGAATGGCTAGGCTCCAGTTGCTTTTACATAGTTTCTAATAACCAAGATTTTCCATGCAGCTGACTCTTGATTCTTTGTGCAGATCGGGTGGTTGTAGGATGATGAATACAATCGACATAAAATTAGAAACAGAATCGCTATTATTATTTGCAAGCTTCTCTTTTTTCCAGTACCTGTAAGTGATGCTACACAGAAGTTATTCTTATTTAAAAACTTTTTATGCTTTAAATACATACACAAAAAGAAACCTACTATGTGCAAGGCTGGGGAGAGTCAAAGAATAATAAAACCCTGACCCTTCCCTAGAGGAGGTTATAGCCCCATAGTCTAGATATTCACTTCAATTTGCCTTTGGATATATTGCTGTAGATATTAAGAAGGTGCTGTGTACACACATGATAAAAACACTGTCTCTGCCTGGATGAGTTGGAGGAACGGAAAGCTATTTCAATTGGACCTGAAGGTTAAATAGGAGTTTGACAGCTGAAGAAGTAGACAACTGAAACAAGCTATACAAGAGTCATAGACTTCTGAAAGGCCATGCTTGCCCAGGAAATAGGAAGGAATTCAGGAAGCCAAGAATAGAGAATGGTTTCCTTAGATGAGGGGCAGGAGTAAATTTCAGCAGAGGAGAAGTGGGAGAGGAAGAAGGAAATAAAATGAGCGTGGAAATGTGGTTTGGGGGCTTCCCTGGTGGCGCAGTGGTTGAGAGTCCGCCTGCCCATGCAGGGGACACGGGTTCGTGTCCCGGTCCGGGAGGATCCCACATGCCGCGGAGCAGCTGGGCCTGTGAGCCGTGGCCGCTGAGCCTGCGTGTCCGGAGCCTGTGCTCCGCAACAGGAGAGGCCACAGCAGTGAGAGGCCCGCACCGCAAAAAAATAAAATAAAATAAAATATATATATATGTGTATATATATATATATATATATATATATGTGGTTTGGTATCAGATTATCAAGAGTGTTTTATATGAACTACCAGATGTTTTCTGGGAATGAGTGTGATGATTCTTCTTACTTATTTGTAGAATGATGCTAGGAGAAATAGAAGAAATGCTCTTCCTCTATAATGGCTTCTGTATAAAGTGCTTTTCTTGGTAGCTATTCTATTAGTAGTAGTAATAATACTGTAGCTACTACTACAGTATTACTACTACCAATAAGAAGCTACAGTATTGTTCAATTTTAGTATACCTGTGTCTACCTTGATTGCCCTGTGCTATGATTAAATTTTGTATTCTTTCCAGATAGGGCATTATCTGGCAAAAGATGGAGTTCGTTTAACCTTGAATTTTGCAGTTTAGAGTTTGTAGGTTATATGGCATTTGGAAGTAGACTGCTGGTCCAACCTGAGCTGGATCTAATGGGGAAATACAAGGCTCAGGGAAAGTGCACCCTTGCTACTGATTTGGTTATTTGTCATTTCAGGATATTCATGATGGAACAGCTGATGTGTTTCTGATTGAGATAGGTTGATTGGCAGAACTTTAAGAAGGCTTCTAGTTGAACAGCTGTGGTAGTCCTTGAGATCTTGTGATCTCGAGCTGCCTTTTGAGGATACATCTGAATGCTTGCCTTGGGTTTTCTACTTCAGAACGCCTTCTATGGGATGAGACGTATATGGGGCCATGGATACATGGCTACCCACTCATAAAGCCAGTATCTCCTTTTTCTAGACCATACTCTGCGTAGTAGACCCCAGAATTCTCTGATCAAACTGCCAGAGTCTACTTGGAGGAAAAGTTCAGGCCCTTTCCCTAGATCGGTCTTCGCAAGGACAGTGTGAATACCTCTAGGCTCAAGAGGCAGCTTAAGAGTAGCTGTCTGAGGGGGCAGCAGAGGTCAGATGTGTGCAGTGATTTCTGCACTCGTCTGCCTGAGGCCCCTTAGGGTGTTAAATGGAATCTGGGGTGGGACAGGAAGGGCCCAGGCTCTAGAGCCTCCTTTTACATCCATGAAAATGTTAAGAAAAACCTGCCTGGATCTGATAGGGTCAGTTGGAAGTGCAGAAGCTGAAATGATCAAGAGGCTTGTCATTTTGAGCTCTTTAGAGAATGTGTACACTACTTTTCATTGGAGTTATCTTCCTCAAACCCCTTATTGTGTTGGAGGCAGATTTTAAGTCTAGTTTGATTGTATTTTCAAACTTTTCTACCCTCTTGTATTCAATTTCCCCCCACAAAGTTTCAAATTAAAAAGTTTCTTTCTAAAGAGGATTATTGAATTATCCTATTTTGCACTAATTCCTTAAGATGGCCATGTGTAATCATTGGAATTAGACTAGAAGGAACAAATTACTTTCATGTACTTGCGTTTGTAGTAGAATAAGATAATAAAAAATGAATTGGCATGCAAAGAGTTAAATAAGGTAATACCATTAGGTCTGTAGAATTATTCTCACTCCATTTTAAAAAACAAATACACTACTACTGCAATTTCAGGTATATTTTATGCTATAGCTTCTTGCTTATGTTTGAAGGGAAATTGTTTTATGTCTTATTTGATGCTGTATTAGTATCATATTAGTGTGGTAAAAATATGTATACACACAAAGTTTATATATATATATATATATATATATATATACACACACACACACTGTATGTAGTCTCATATGTCAATTTTCAGACCACATTTTAAAGGGAATGTTCTTTTTCCTTCATTAGAAAGAAAAAGAACAAGTAATAAAGGACTGATTTAGAGTAGTTACAGGGAAGGTGTCCTAAGTGGATTCATTGGTTTTATATTGCCTCAGTTCAACATTTACCTCAGTCTATATAAACAATGAAAATCATTTTTGGAGATCAGAAAAACAAACAAACAAAATTAGATAACTTCTCCTGTAAGCCAAAAGAGCTCTTTTGTTTTGGGGTGCTATGCTTTGTTTTCTAAAGGGGATGGATGTTTATTATATTTGGTGAGTTATCAAGATTTACTTTAATGCTCTGGAGTATGCAAGTTAATGATTTTAGCCTGTAATTTTTTTTATCACTTTAAAGAAAACTATTGGACAATTTGAATATCCGATGGTTTATTTCACAGTCATGTTATGGTCTTGCAATTGTTTTATGTAAATGTTTTGTTGGAGTTTGCACATTGTCAGTTCTAGTTATTCTAAATCACTTTTGATTTTTTAAAAATTCTGCTCAAGAAAATATCCAATTAAAGTCAATGGAATGTGCATGCGGTAAAATATCTGACTAGTTATGGGGTGTTTGAGCTGGGTGGTATGTAGATCCAACAACAGGGGGTTAATTAGATGATTTTTGTTTTCAGAGAACTTTATAAGTGGCTTGCTTTATTTTGTATTCAGTTGTATACTCCTTAATGAGAGTATGTCAATAGAAATATCTATTCCTTTAATATTTATAATGTTCTAGAATAACTTGAATGAAAGTCTGGGAAATTAGGTTTTATGATATGGACAAGTTATTTTTACTTTTTTACAACAATATATTTTTCACACTTATTATTTCAATAGGTGGTACAGACTATATATATATATATATATATGTAATGCACACACACATATATATGAATCCAGTAAACTCTGAAATAGATGGGGATAGATATATCTTATTTCTTAGTGTTTAATCAGTATTTCTTAACTTTTCTTCTATACTCAACATGTTATATTGATTTCATACTATAATTGTGGGATCTCCCATGAGAAAAAGTCAATAAGATCTGTTGCCTAGTAACAGATTATCAAAGAAGGCAGATGAGAAGAACACAAAAACTGTTTCAGTGTGTGTTTAAAACCCTTTGGTAATGGAGATTATGTTTGCACCAATTTACGACATGATTTCATCATTCTGAGATTGTACATATCTACACTTAACAAATAGCTGTGTTTTGCAAATAGCTATAGGTATAGAATATCTGTTTCTGCCTCCCCAAAGGTCAAGGTTCAAAAATAATTATTAGTCCAGAATTAATTGTTGTAGTGGCTATTTTTTTTTTAAACAAGAGAACTCTTGTTTTAGCCATTCTCTTATTCTTAGTTACTCTCCTAGTTTTTAGATATGCCACATTGCTCTGTAGTTTGAAATAGAAAGATGACAGTCTAATTGTGGCATTTGTGAATTGTTTATAGAGACAAATGTGAAATACATATTGATCCCATTACAGCTTTCTTACAGCTCCACATTATGCTTTACTTCTTAATGTCCTGTGTACAATTAGAGGATCCTACATTGATCAGATATTATCCTTAAGCGAGGCAGATGTTTCATTTGATATTTCACTTGTAAACTATCAAAGTTGTTGGTAATAAGAAATTGAAGCATTCAGAAAAAAATCCAGTTGATAGAATGAAAGTGAAGACTCTATTCATTTATCAAAAAAGAAAATAAAATACCTAGGTGTAACTAACCTTAACAAGACATGTGAAAACCCATATGAGGAAAACTGTAAAACACACCTGAAAGACATGGAAGTATACTGGAAGAAGTAAGAGGCATACCATTTTCTCAGATAGAAAGACTCAAATATCATAATGATATCATTTATTTCTAAATTAATTTATGACTTTAATGCAAACCCATATGCATATAATCTCATTTTTTTTCTTTTTTTAAACTTGAGCTTGGAAAGCTAATTATAAAATTCATTTGGAAGAAGGAAAAATCATGAATATCCAGCAAAATCTGAAAAAGAAGAGCAAGGGAAAAAGGTAGTTCTAAACCTATCTAAAACAATAATTGACAGACCAATGGAACAGAATAGAAAATCCAGAAATAAACCCAAATGCTTGAATAAATTTAGTCTACAGTAAGGTTGGAATTTTAAATCAGTGCAGATGTATAGACTTTTTAATAAGTGTACTGGGATAACTGGATATCTATATGGAAAAATATAAAATTAGATCCATTCCTGATGCCATCCACTGAATATTTTTTAAATGGATCAGATTTCAGTGTAAAAAAATGAAATTATACAAATACTAGAAGAAGCATGGGCAGTGCCTCTATAGTCTGGCAGTAGGCAAAAGTTACCTACTAGCTAAAATTCAAGGACAATGGGGATAAAGCATTGATATATTTGATTGCATAGAAGGTTTTTTTTTGTTTTTTATGGCTGAAAAGCCTCCACTATAAGCAAAATAAAGAGACAAATTACAGATTGGGAAAAATATTTGCAAGTCTTACCATATACAGGAGTTTATATCCCTATTATATAAACAGTGAGGCTGGGAACTGTGAGGAAACAGGCTCTTTTATACATTGCTTGTGGGAATGAAAAATGGTATCCTTTTGAAGGTGCTTTTGAATCTAGTTAATTTTCATAAGCACTTACTTTTGACTCCTCGATCCTACTTCTAGGAATCTGTGTCACAGATACAGTGGCAACGATACAAACGCCCACTGCATAATGCTGTTTTTTGCATCACTTTTTAATAGCGAAAGAGGAAATAACCCAGTGTCTATCAGTATGGGACTGGTTGAAAAAAGAATGTGTAGTAATGTGCAGCAATGAAGAGAAATGCCTCTTCAGTGTCTGGTATCTGGGCCGGGAGAATCAGAGGCTAGGATTGCCTACAAGAGAATCTTTGCGTCACTCCATTTCTTCACAGCATGGCAGCCTCAGGACTCCTAGCACCAGTGTCCCCGGGGGAATAGTGCAGAAGCTGCATTGCCTCTTCTAACCTAGCCCCAGAAGTCACAGAGCATCACTTTCCTGCACCCTGTAGGTTACGAGCTACTCAAGCCTATTCATATCCAAGGAGGGGGACATAGCCCTCCTCCCACCTCCCATGTTTCACCTTTCCATGGGGGAAGTGTTGAAGATTTTCAGGTGTTTTCAGAACCACCATGCCCTTTATTCTTTGTGAAGTAGTCTCGCTCCCTCTCTCACACACATATGCACAAAATTGAATCTGAGTCTGATCAAGGTTCTAGATCTTATTTCCAATGTATGGTAAATATATAGGAATCATTTCAATCAGCAGAAGTCAGACTGTGGAAAACTTTACAAGACAGAAGATCTGTTTTCTCAACCAAAAAAATTAGGAGAATAAAAAGAGCTGGTAGGAGAATCTATAGGTTAAAAGAGATTTCAGAGGCCTATCAGTCAACACAGTGCATGAAATCGCATTGCATGATCCCAAAAAAACATGAATAAAAAGGACAGGGAAATAAGAACACTGCATAATAGCATTCGTGATATTGCTATTAAAGAATTTTTCTTTTAGGTGTGACTGAGGTGCTGTAGTTATGGGTTTTTTTTTTTTTTTTAATCTACATAGTCAATCTTTTTAAATTTATTTATTTATTTATTTTTGGCTGTGTTGGGTCTTCGTTTCTGTGCGAGGGCTTTCTCTAGTTGCGGCGAGCGGGGGCCACTCTTCATCACGGTGCACCGGCCTCTCTCTTGTTGCAGAGCACAGGCTCCAGATGCTCAGGCTCAGTAGTTGTGGCACACGGGCCTAGCTGCTCCGTGGCATGTGGGATCTTCCCAGACCAGGGCTCGAACCCGTGTCCCCTGCATTGGCAGGTGGATTGTTAACCACTGCTCCACCAGGGGAGCCCCTGTAGTTATGTTTTAAACAATAAGAATCATTTTATTTTAGCCAAAAGAATGTTCAAAATAAATATTTACTGATGACGTGATATAGTCTGGTGTTTGCTGCAGAATAATTGGAATGGGATGATGCAGATGGCTTTGGTGTATGTGAAAAAGATTGTTCAGGTATTGATAAAAGTTGTAACTGGGTAATGTGTATGTCAGTTCATTATACTGATCTAGCTCTTTGCTTTTGAATAGGTTAGAAAGTTTCCATAATAAAAAGGTTTAAAAAGGAAGGAAGAAATGAGGCAAGGAAGGAAAGAAAGAAAGGGTTGGAAAGATTGAGAAAAGGGAAGATGGAATTAATGTAGCCGAAATTTTGCCATAATTCAATATTGTTGCTGTCTTAATTTTATAGAAAATTATAGTTAACATACCTTTCCATTTTTCAAGCATAAAAATGTGGGCCTAAGATTCTTCTATAGTTGTTTAGCTTATGAGGAATAGTCCTGAAAATCTCTATAATAATAAGTTGTTTGCATTTGTTGAAGTACAGATGTGGTGGGAAAATATATGTACTTGCACTAGAGCCTCAGAATTCTAATGTATATATAATCATCACACAATAATGTATCTGTATATAAAATATGAAAACATATGCATCTATCTGACATCTCATTTGTTTGACACCCATAAATAATTATTTTCAAGTAACGAAATCCTAAATTTTATTTAGTATATGGTACCTCTTTTCTTCCTCTTAGAAAATTTAATTTGAACATTCTTTTGGCTAAAATGTTAGCTTACTGGCCGGAATGTTTGCTTGATGGTTTTCTTCATTCTCCAAATGAATACCGGCTGCTTAAATCCCAGTTTAATCTTAGTAAAATCTAATGATTTACAGCTACATATTGAAATTATATCCCAGAGATACTGTCATTCTATATTTGATTCTGTGGTAAGGAACAAATAAAGGTGTTATTTTTAGTGTGTTTTCCCCCATTGCATAAGCATCTGTCTTGCTAATCTAAAATAGTTTCTTAATTCTGGTAGTTTAAAGTTTTATCAATAATTATTTTGTGGGTTGAATCTAGATTAAGATGTTATTGCCCAGACAGTTTTCTTTGGTTTTCTTTTACTGTGAAAGAAAATAGGGAAGGAGGGTGGTATCTGTGGCTGTAAAAGGGCAGGATGAGGGATCTTTGTGCGGGAACTCGCTGTATCGTGACTGTGTTGGTGTTCACGTGAATCTGCCCATGTGATGAAGTGATAAAATTGCATAGAATTAAACACACACACACGAGTGCAGGTAAAAACTGATGAAATCCGGGTAAAGTCTGTGGACTGTATCCATGTCAACTTCCTGGTTGTGGTACTGAATGGCAGCTATGCAAACTGGTACCGTCGGAGGAAAAGGGGCGAAGGTTATAAGTCATCTCTATTATTTTTTATAGCTGCATGTGAGTCTCTTATTATCTCACAATAAAAAGGTGAAAAATAGATTACATTGATTCTAATATTTTGAATTGGAAATGATTGATATAAGAAAATCAGATATCAAACCTAGTTAAAAGAGTGAACACATTTCTAATTTCTTATTTTTTAGCTTTTGAAGTTTTAAAAATTTAAATTAGAATAGGACCTTAATAAGTCCTTAAAAACTAATACTGTTCAGTAAAAGGATCTTTAAATGTGCCATGACAAATGTGAAAGTCAGTGACTAAAGGCATGTTAACACACTGGGATGCTATAGAGAATGAAGTCTCAATGTTAGATGCTAAAGAACTTATGTGCCCAACTTAATTTGGACTAGGAGATAATCATAGTTTTTTTTGTTTGTTTGTTTGTTTTTTGCGGTACGCGTGCCTCTAACTGTTGTGGCCTCTCCCGTTGCGGAGCACAGGCTCCGGACGCGCAGGCTCAGCAGCCATGGCTCACGGGCCCAGCTGCTCCGCGGCATGTGGGATCTTCCCGGACCGGGACACGAACCCGTGTCCCCTGCATTGGCAGGCGGACTCTCAACAACTGTGCCACCAGGGAAGCCCAATAATCATAGTTTTGAGAACTGGAAGGGTCCCTTTATACCTTACGTGTTTATAACTGTCTCTGCTACAAATGGAGGAATGGACCCAGAAAGATTAAGTGATATTTCTAAGGTTTTACTGTTTTAACAAAGCAGTGATTGATTTTGCCTACCTTTAATCTCTGCCCTTCTTTTTCCTGCATCATCTGTCAATCTGTATATTTTCACTCTCTATTTTAAGAACTTTTCCTTTAGTTCTCTTCTGTCCAGAGTTACCATAAGAATGGTAAAAACAAATAATCTTTTTATAGTGTACATTTTTGGGTGGTGACATTTATATGATTAAATAACCCTGCTATTTATGGATCTTCTGTGTAGTGTTTTGCTTTATGTATTTGTATTACTGTACCTCTCAGAAATTTTTTTTGCTTGATTTTAAAGGAATAGCTCTTATTATAGTGTAGTTCACAAAATAAGCAGGTAGTTGCCACAAGGTACCTTTGGAAGTGCAAGGGCTCTGAACTCCCACTGCCTAGGTTTGATTCCTGATTCTACCGTATTTTTGACCTTGAGAAACTTTCCCAACCTCTCTATCCCTTAGTTGTCTCATTTGTTAGGTGGAGTTAATAATATTGTTTACCTGGAATGGTGGTTGTATCAAATGCCCTGATATAGGTAAATTGATTGGAATGTATTCAGTAAATGTTAATTGCTATTTTTATACGTGACTCTTTGTTTTGGTTTTACTCTCATTAGACATTGCTTGGTCCAAAGGCTGTACTAGGGAATGGGCAAGAGTGATAATAAAAATATGGTCAGGAGTAGATACACAAGGAATCAATAAATCATCTTTGAGCACCTGTAATGTCAAGGGCAAATGGATATATAGGGAAATGTGATTTCCTTAATTCAGTATATAACTAACCTGATTTTCCTCTTGAATCTTGAACCTTTGGTTAATCATCCATTCAACAAATAGTTGTCAAGTGCCTACTGTAATGCTGGGCTCTATTCTTGGAAATAGAGATACAGCAGTGAATGAAATACACAGAAATTCTTGCAGCTGTGTTGGTTATATTCTCTTGGCAGGAGACAGACAATAAACAAAAACAAGTAAATTATAGAGTATTTTAGAAGATAATAATTGCCATGGGGAAAAAACAAAGAAGGCACGAGGAATGCCAGTAAAGGCAAAGTGTAGTTTTAAATAAGATCATCAGAGTTGGCTTCATTGAGAAAGTGCCATTGGAACAAGGAATACAAGAGAAAAATTCACATGCCTATCTGGGAGAAGAGCATCGCAAGTAGAGAGAAGCACTAGTGCAAAGGCCCTGAGGCAGCTCTGTGTCCTGCATATTTGAGGAATGGCTAGGAAGCCAGTGTGGCTGGAGCAGAGTGAGCACAGGGGAGCATGGTTGTGGAGTTTGAGAAAAAGGAGTCAAAGATGATGACAGCTTTTAGCTTAAATAGCTGAAACAATGGACTCTTCATGTCCGAGGTGGGGAGGCCAGTGGTGGAGCAGCAAAGAAAACTAGTGGGAAAGAGAGAACTAAATTCAGATCGGTTAAAATTTAAAATAGTCCCTTTTAGTCTGTCTTGGGCCAAGAAAGCTTAGTCTCTCAGACAGCCTCCTCTGCATCCTGGCAGAGGTCAGCTTATGCATCTTTGAGGCAGAAGAAATTTAGCTCCCCTGCCTCCCCTGTCACTGAGTGAAGTTCTTCATCCGTCTGGTCGTTGCTTCCCTGGCGGTGCTTTTTTCACTGCTGGAGTCTGAGGCTGGTGTCACTTGTCGTCTGCTGCATTTCATCTCGGGCAGCATTCCCTGTAGCGCTGGCTGACTTGATTTCACCTCTACTCCTGCTGCTGCCTTCAGTTCCTCTCAGACCTGGATATGTGTCCGGTTTGATTCCACAGAACTGTCTGCTGTGCAGCCTCCCTACATTATGGCAGCCTCTCAGGTAGGTGCTCCAGCCAGGCTCTCAGCTGCTTCTGCTTCCCTTTCAGACCTCATGGGAACCAAAGGCTGATTAAACCTTGCCTCCTTCTCCTCCCCGACAATGCTCTCCCTCCAAGGTGGTGTGGCTTTGCCATCTGGGGCAGTCTATGGGGCAGTTACTTTTCAGAGTCCTGAACGAGGCCTGTCTGGCTCCATGAATCCTATTTTGTGTGAAAGAAGCTGAATATTACATTGTTCTTTTTCTTTGAATTCCTTAGGTCACAAAATCCTAAAGTAATCCTAATTCAAAACAAAAGCCTGAGTTACTAATTGTAACCTGTACTCAGTCAGATAGATGCTTTGGAATGACTAGGGCAAAGCCCACATATTCAGAAAGACAAAAGGAAAAACTAATAATTTGAAAATCTACAGCTACAATATATATGGCCTCTGACATATCTTTTTTTTTTAAAACAAATACAAGTACACAGTCCTGTGAATAGCTTTCTTTGGTCATGTTTGATGTCATAACGATATGTCTGAAAATGTTGAAGTATGTCTGGTTTTCAACTTTTGCCTTGACAACTCTTTGTTCAATGAATCTTCTTGTAATACTCCCTAAACTCTTATTTAATAAAATAAAACAAAGCACATTCAAAGTCTGATTTAACATATTTTCACATTTTGAGGTAAGCAAATAGAGCAGATGTTCTAGTGTTCCTCTATATTTCTATTTTAAAATGTTAGCCTGTTTTCTATTCAGCATTTTCCAAGTGAGCCTGCATTATTAAAAACAAAATACAAATGCAGACAAAAAAGAAAATGGCTGTGCCTTCTTATTTTAAGAATAAAATCCATTAAATAAGGTTTTTCAAATTTGATTTTAATAGTAATAAGTTTAGAGAGGGAAAAATAGATCATTTAGGTACTATTTCATTAGAAATCCCTAATCTCAGATATTTCAAGATGTGTTTAAGATATTCATTTGAATGACTGTTAGATACATTTTGGGAGATATAATTATGGCATGAAAATAGAAAATCCATTAACTACTCCTAGTACCTCTAAATTCTTTTTATTGTGTAAGAAGAACAAGCATTATACTCCTAGTTCATCGATAAGATATGTTTTAGAATAAAGCTAAAATAAGAGAGGGAAACCTTGTATCTCTGAAAGGTCTCATTGATTTCCAGAGTTCCTTACTTTCAATGTTCAGAAAACTTTTCTATTTCTTCAATTTCAGTTGTTGGCATTTGGTAATTTGCTATGACCCAAATTCAAATAAACTGCTGATATCAAGGAGGCATGTCTCAGGTTTCATCCAGATAATGTGCACAGTCTGGTGATGGGGTTCCACTTGAAAACCACCTTCCATCTTTGCTCTGAATCATGATCTCCTACCTCAGTTATCCTCACTGTCTTCTATATCTTTATACGCATGTCCTTACTGCTTCCTTTCCTGCAGTATATTAATGTGCTCAAGTCTGTCCTGTTCAAACAACCAACCAACCCTCTCTGAACCTCATACAGTTCTAGGTACAGTTTTATTTTATTCCTATTCAAAGACCTGTGAAGAACCATCTTGTGCATTGTTTTTTTTTTCTTTTTCTCAGCTCCCCCCGCCCCCTTTTTTCTTCAGCCTACTGAAATCTGATTTCTCATCTTACTGCTTTTGTGAAACCACTCTCACTAAGATCAGGGGTGGTATCCTAATTGTAAAATCCTCAGGCCACTTTTCAGTGCACTTGTTATTTCATCTCTCTTTAGCCCTTGACGTTGATAGCTGTTCTCATCTCAGCAAACTCTCTCTCGTTTTTTAATTAAAATAAAGTTATTTATTTGTTTTTGGCTGCGTTGGGTCTTCATTGCTGTGTGCGGGCTTTCTCTAGTTGCGGCGAGCGGGGGCTACTCTTAATTGCGGTGCATGGGCTTCTCATTGCGGTGGCTTCTCTTGTTGCAGAGCATGGGCTCTAGGCGCGTGGGCCTCAGTAGTTGTGGCATGAGGGCTCAGTAGTTGTGGCTCGTGGGCTCTAGAGTGCAGGCTCAGTAGTTGTGGCGCATGGGCTTGGTTGCTCCGCGGCACGTGGGATCTTCTCAGACCAAGGCTTGAGCCCTGCATTGTCCCCTGCATTGGCAGGTGGATTCTTAACCACTGTGCCACCAGGGAAGTCCCTCAGCAAACTCTCTTGACACCACTTTTCTCTGCTTACTAAGTGCATTCCTAAACATTTCCCAAGCTCCTCTATCAGCTCCTTTTACTCTACCCATTCCTTAAATTTTGGTGTTTCCTAAATATTGATTATAGATCCTCTTATATTTTCATACCTTATGTGCTCCTTGGGAGATTGAATCCACTTGCATGGTTTAAATATCCAAATGCTCATGACCTCTAGCTGCAACCTCTTCCTCAGGATTCAGATTCTTTTCACTTACTGTCTCTCAAATATATCAGATTTGGGTCTCTTACTGTCTCTCAAATATATGTTTGCTTGAAT
Source organism: Aethalodelphis obliquidens (assembly GCF_003676395.1). Lineage (NCBI taxonomy): Eukaryota > Metazoa > Chordata > Mammalia > Artiodactyla > Delphinidae > Aethalodelphis > Aethalodelphis obliquidens. Next base: position 6,371,638 of record NW_020837965.1, on the reverse strand, counting down.
GTCCTACAAGTAGCTCAAATGCATTGTGTCTGAGTATTAGCTTACTATATTCTTTCACATACTACTTTTCTTCCTTTATTCCTCATTTACCCACTCAGCCAGTCTAGAAACCTCCAGGTCTTTCCAGTTTCCTCTTAATCCATTCTTCCCTTCCCCTCCCCACACCCCGCCACCCATGCCCTAGCCCCATCCCAGTAACCAAGCTATTATTAAGTGGTCCTCATTTACCTTCTTCATAGCTTGAAAATTCATACTCCTCAACCCCTCCACCACTGCTTTCTCCTCCCCCCAACCCCATTACTACTGAACTGTTGTTCAGACTTTCCACACACTACGTGTGGCACATTCCCTGTATCTAAGTCTTTCCACCATCCAGTCTGTTATTCTGTAATACCAGTCTGCTTGATCCACAAAGAATCCTGAAGATGTTTACTCCTGCTTAAAACCTTTCCATAGTATTCTGTTGTATAAGGGACACATTATATGGACCCTTTGAAAGTCTCTTTTTTGGGGGGGGGAGTGGTCATGGTGAGTGGCAGCCAGCCAGCCACTGCCTAGTGGTGGTCACAGCAGAGAGCTGGGACAGTGTCTGTAAACCTGACAGTGGCACCAGGGGTGGTCTTTTCCTTCCTGGTCCAGTGTTCTGTGCTCCCGCAGAGCTGTGACCCCAGAACCCAAGCGTCTCCAGCTCTGGCTACCTCAGAGTCTCTTAATACTCTTACTCTCCCAGACACTGCCTTCCAGCAACACCAACTTTATTTGAACACATCCTGCCATTTTATATCATGACCCTTTGGAAATGCTTTTTCTCTCTTTCAAATTCCGTCTTCAACTACTGGTGAACTAATTATTTCTCAAAGCTCAACGTATATGTCACCCAGTTTCTGCAACAGTGCCTGGCCTTTGCCCAGCTTCTGTCAGGACCAGTGAAAAAATTTCTGACCCCATGTTTCCCAAACCCTATTTTCTCCTTTATGAGGTAATGTATTTGCATGCTTTCCGATGCTTTTCTCCTGTCTTGCATTTCATGTTTTCCACAGTTAGGCAACCTCTTTCTCATTGGCCCAGATGCAACCCCTGCAACAAATGTTTTCTCTTTCTACTCCAAGTTTTGCTCTCAGCAACATCTCTACTCCCTTTCCTTTTTTAACTTTCCTATTCATAAACTGTTAATAATATGATTAGCTTAATAGTTTAAGCAACAGGTAATCCATAGTTATGGTTAATGTACAGAAACTATGCAAGTGAAATCTCCTGCCTTGAGGAAAAAAAATAAAACTTTGAACTGAAGAGTCTAAAGCACTTGTGGAAGAAAACAGATATCCCGCTATGTCCCTCTTCATCCTCAGATGTCCCTTTTGAAACATTAGCATCTAATGTAAATTGAAAATGATTTCATAGTTAATTGCAGTATTTTTCTTTTAAATTATTGCTGTTTTTCAGATGTATATTTATTTTGGCAATGCAAACAACAATATTTCAACCAAATTATTAGTTGAGTAGGCATTATGATCTAGGGACAACAGAATTTTAAAGTGGGAAATTATGGTCTAAGTTTCACACAACTGACTTATAGATACAGTTAAACATATTAGTAAGTCTGGCTGCCTTTTTGTAATATTTTTGAATTTTAGATTTCATAACTTAATATTGGACGCTTTCTTGTTCTCTCTGGTTTTTTATTTTAAAGAAAGTATGGCCTCTCATTCTTGTTTTGTAGAGCACCTATAAAATATTTGATGACCTTTTTTTTTTCTCTAAGAGAAATAATGATACCAGTTTATTTTTAATGACCAAAAATTAATTCCATATAGAAAAAATACTGGATTTCAGTTGAGCTTTGGAAGAGTAGTTTATGTCTCATTAAAGGATAAAGTCCATTTTTTTGGAAATAAACTCCAACTGTCAATACTATTGCTTCTGAAATAGAACATAGCTATTTACAACCTGTATTTTCTGAGAACTACTGCATAAATGACACGTAGGTGTGGTTTTCTTTCCAACTGACTCGATTAAATTGTTGTCCTAAAGTGAAATATTAGCAATGGAATGGAAATCTGTATCTTTGTTATAGGGGACTTGAAAACAAATTGAACTTGTAAATAGGCCTTAGATTTCATCTAAAATATGAATATTTCATTGAACTATTGCTCTACAGACTTTAGGAAATCTAGCGTACGCTGCTGCTGCTTGTTTCAAAGCCACGGAGACCTCCAGAGTATCTCAGACCTTTGCACTTCAAAGTATGGTCCATGAACGAGCAGCATTTGCATTACCTGAGAGACTATTAGAAATATAGAATCTCATGCTCCAGCCTAGATCTCCTGAATTAGAGTCTGCATTTTGACAAGATCTCTTAAGTGATTCAAATGCACGTTGGAGTGTGAGAAGCACTGCCTTAGACCAGTGGGGATATTATCTATGTTCCCAAATTAGAGAAATATAGGAAGCCTCCTTGTAAAAATGGTTCTGGGCAATTCCACAGCACATGAGCAAACTCTCCTTATCTGAGGAAAACCGAGGTAGAGGCGAGTTGATGTGTGGAGGGAGGTGGTCCACGCAGAATCATGTTGTTTTAAATCTGGAAGGATCCGCAAAGATAATCTAACCCAACTCTATCTTTTCATAACCAGAAGTCTAAGCCCCCCCCCAAATAAAATATTTATTGAATAAAATTTATTGTTGCCTGAGATCATAGTCTGCTTCGTATAGTCTAGAATAATTAATACCACTTAATGACTAACTAGATGTATAGAAGGACATTCCATGCTTGGGCTTTTTAATTTTACCTGTGAAGTTTTCTCCAGTCTCCAGGATTCAGTGTCACCAGGTCATGTGGACATTCTCCTAAGTCTGTTATGATAGCCAGTTTTCATGTGAATTGCACCTGTTTATACTTTTAACATTCAGAGTACATATCCTTTCTTTGGTATCATCATGATAGCCACATGACTAATTGAACTCAGTAGGTTGATTTTACTTTTCATGCAGAATTTATCTGAGATTTGCCAATTTAGAGATGACTAATGGAAGTTGATTTCTGGATGTGATTCAGAACCGTGACCTTTTTACTCTTCCAAAATTTCTTAGCCAACCATATTTCTTCACATACCACTTTACTCACGTCACCAACTGTTATAGGTATTGTGTCATTCCTTTCCATTTCATAATATGCTGACTGATACCTCCTTGTGGCTGAATCTTGTGTCCTGGCCTTTCCTGACAACTAACCTTAATTTCTCTGTTTCAACAAACCGTCAAATCCCCAAATCCAATTTCCACCTTCTGTTCAAAACCCTTCTAAGTAGGCGATTAGTTATACAGTTTGTCTTCTGGGGGCCTTTTGCATCCACCCGGACCATGACCAAGATGGGATGGTCCTATTTACTTTGTATGCATTGCATATTTTATTTGCCTTTCATCCTGTCAAATTTCTGACTTTACCTAATTCAATAGTTTAAAATTTTTATTACATACTTCTGGGTGTGGGATATTTTTAAATTATTATATCTTAACAATAAATTCAAGATATTAAAAACCTCATTTAGGTTTAATTACCATATCCTAATTTTTAATCTTCCTGGAATTTAGATTGAATCGTTTACACCTACAGAACTGCAGTTTCACTTGGTTCAACTCTAGAGGTGTGCAGTTAGTTCATTAGCCCTTTATTTATGAAGACTTAATGAGTAGTTTACTTTTTCTTCCTTTGGGTAATATTTTTTCAGTTGGAATTTTTTTAAGTCTGGGAAGGTCTGCCTTGTCTGTGGGAGAATAAACCAGTTTGCTCTTCTTTCTCCCTGCCAGGCAGTCAGCCTCAGTCAACTGTTGATTAGTTGCTGAGGCCTGTGGGTAAGGTGACCATGTCCTAGGTCTGTCTCTCTGTCACTTGGCTGTGGTTAGTCCTCCCCTGAGAGTCTGACCCCAGATAATGGGGAGAAGATTGTGGTTTAACTGTGATTTGGGATTACCTATGATATTCTCTTCTTCCCAGGTATCCGCATGACCGCTATTATTTCTTTAAACAGAGAATTGACTCCTCTGATTAATATCATTTGTCTTTTTCAGCTTGTAGTAAGTTTTAAAGTAAATTTCACCCCATTTAAAGAAGAAAGATAGGGACTTCCCTGGTGGTCCAGTGGTTAAGACTTCACCTTCCAATGCAGGGGGTGTGGGTTTGATCCCTGGTCAGGGAGCTAAGATCCCACATGCCTCTTGGTCAAAAAACCAAAACATAAAATGGAAGCAATATTGTAACAAAAAGATCTTTAAAAAAAAAGAAGAAGAAAAATAAAGACACCTATTGGGAAGGCCAGGAATCTAAGAAAAATTTGTATCTATATTTATTGGTATGTGGATTTTAGTACAAAATTTCTGTGTTAATGTTTTACAATGAGATAATGCTACATGTACTTATAGGTCACAATACATGTTTTAATTGAACACAGAAAGGTTTGTGGAGTTATTTAATACTGTACTGTTAGAGTAGATTTATGTTGTGATGGAGAATAGGAAAAACATTACAATATTGTCCTTTTTGCACAACTATTATTAAGAGTATGTTGTGTTTTAAAATTCTGTGGCAACTATTTAAATTAAATTTTTATTTCTAACATTGGTTACTTATTTTTAATGAATGAAAAAAATGCAAGAAAATAATCAGTATTTCAGTATACTATATAATGAAATTATTTTGAGTTCCAAAATAGATTTATTATAAAGAGACATAAGTTCAGTCAAGGGATGTGGGAAAGCCATAAAGCAGTAGTTATTTAAGTAAGGTATTAAATAGGATATTGATAGTTGAATTTGTTGTTAATAAATTCTTACATTAAAGTGAGGCTTTATACACTGGTTTGAAATTGCACACACATGAAAAGAAATATATTTTCTTGTCACTCAGGTGTATGTCATGATGTAGGGTTTCATTTTTTTTTTTTAACACTTGTCTTAAAATGTCTTAGAGTGTGTTTGCAGTGATTTTATCTACACCTGGGCCGACCAATGTGAGAAATTTAATTTCCAGAAGACTGAAGCTACTTACCATCAAACTCTCTTCTGAGTAATGTAACTGAGAATATAAGTCTGCCAAACTATGTTTTCTGTCAATCATAAACATAAAGCAGTATAAAATAATGAACCTAATTTAAACATTAAGCCCTTTACTTCAAAAACTTGGAACAACTTACCAAAAAGACCACTTTACTAATTCAAGTGGAAGGGGTTAGAATAGGATGGATGGTTGATATTTTCAAGATTGCCATGCCTTGTATTCAGTATCATAGACCTACTCTCTTGCTTTGGTACATTTCTCCCTCTCTTCTTGTCCTTTTCCACAAGTTGTTATATGATTTTTTAAAAAAGAGTATATAGTTCAGGAAGTCACTAAAATTTGACTCTGTGATTATATATAAATTAACTGATGGATGCACAAGTTAAGAATGCTTTTACTTTAAAATATTTTTTATATATTATCCATTTTAGAAAAGAACTTCCTCGGCCTCTAATATAATAAGCCTGTTGTATTATGTACAAATTATATATATGTGTATATGTACATAAATGTATAAGTTTCTCAAACCCTAATTCTTTGTATTCTAAGAGTCTAACATATATTTTATGCTTTTTAATGCTTGTATTCTAAGAGTCTAACATATATTCAGTAAATTTTTGAGCAATTTTTAATTTACATACAGTTGTATCTCCTGTATAAATTTGGGAATGATATTTAAATATGTAGCAGTTTGAGTAGCATAGAATTCTTGCCACTGTTCTCACCCCCTTTAAGTCCAAGTCTGTTCTCTCTTTATGATGGTCCCTCTAAATTCATTTGTTCGTTTCATTTCAGTGTTGCCTCCAAATTGTAGATTGATGTAGCTTGACCTCCTCCTACTTAGATTGTGAGCAACTTGGATAAGAAGTGTTTTGTATCTTCTTTGTACTTCTAGTGCTTGGTGTACTGTGAGGTACCATAACAGTTTCTTTTTTTTTTTTAACAATATATTTCATTTTTATTGATAGTTATTTATTTAGTGCCTTATAAAGCTTGATTAGATGATTCAGTTGGTTACTGAGAATTACATAGTGTTGGTTACTTATTGTTTTCTTTTTTCCCATTAGTTATCTATTTTATACTTATTAGTGTATATATGTCAATCCCAATCTCCCAGTTCATCCCATCCCCCCTTCCCGTGTTGGTGTCTATACATTTGTTCTCTACATCTGTGTGAAACCATAAACAAGACGAAAAAACAGCCCTCAGAATGGGATAAAATATTTGCAACAAAATCAATGGACAAAGGATTAATCTCCAAAATATACAAACAACTCATGCAGCTCAATATCAAAAAAACAAACAACCTAATCAAAACATGGGCGGAAGACCTAAATAGACGTTTCTCCAAAGAAGACATACAGATGGCCAAAAGGCACATGAAAAGATGCTCACCGTCACTAATTATTAGAGGGATGCAAATCAAAACTACAATGAAGTATCACCTCACACCAGTCAGAATGGCCATCATCAAAAAAATCTGCAAACAATAAATGCTAGAAAGGGTGTGGAGAAAAGAGAACCTTCTTGCACTGTTGGTGGGAATGTAAATTGATACAGCCCCTATAGAGAACGGTATGGAGGTTCCTTAAAAAACTAAAAATAGAACTACCATATGTCCCAGCAATCCCACTACTGGGCATATACCCAGAGAAAACCATAACTCAAAAAGACACATGAACCCCAGTGTTCATTGCGGCACTATTTACAATAACCAGGTCATTGGTTACAATAACCAGGAAGCAACCTAAATGCCCGTCAACAGACAAATGGATAAAGAAGATGTGATATATATATACAATGGAATATTACTCAGCCACAAAAAGGAATGAAATGGGGTCATTTGTAGAGACATGGATGGACCTAGAGACTGTCATACAGAGTGAAGTAAGTCAGAAAAACAAATATCGTATATTAACACATGTTTATGGAATCTAGAAAAATGGTACAGATGAACCTGTTTGCAAGGCAGAAATACAGACCATTACAGTTTCTTGATGAATATTTTGGGATAATTATGTTTGCTGATAAAAATTCTACCTTATGATTCCTTCATCTTTAACTCTTGGTGTTTTTTTTTTTTTCCCACCCATTTGAAGTCTGCCCTCAAAAGGATTTGATATAATACAGACTTGATGGTAAGAAACTGTATAGATTAAATTATAATAATTATAATAAAATATATTAAAATTATCTGATATAGTTATTCCAAAACTTTATGAAGCAAGGATATCCTCACTTGTTTTCCTACAGAAATAGAGATAGAATAATAATTCCATTATTGTTTCTAAACCACCGTTAGGAAATATTTCCAACATTTTAATGCTCTTCTATTTGCTGTCATCAACTAATAGGAAGTTGAATGGGAGATTGGGGAAGGATTCCCGTGAGCTTCCTGTGTGATGCCTTAATCTGATCAGGGAACAATCAGGGAAACAAAATGAAACAAACATGAAAGTTTGTTCAGTACAGAAACATTAGGTTTCTGGGTTTGAGAACTATTATTACAAAGAGCTTCTTGCTAAAGTTGACGCTATTTGTTAAGTCGTAGTAGCGAGTGTTGATTTCATTTATTTTTGTTAATGGATATAGAATAAATAGGCTAGTGAATAACTGAATTTATGCATTCTTTGTACTTGTTGGCAAGGCTATTTTTACAATGAGAACAACGTAGCAGAGAGCAGAGAATTAAGGTCAGTATGGAGTCTGGACCAGTCCAGGTGAAATCATTAAGCATAAGGATTGGAAAAAATTAGAGACCTCAAGAAGTTACTGATCATCTAGAAACATTTTTTGTTTTAAATAAAGTTAATATAATATTTAATACTTGTTCTAATCATTGTAGAGTTTGGAGAAGCATGCATTTTGGTAGAGGGTAAATATTTAAGGATGAGGTTAAATTGAAATACTGGCAAGTCTGTATTTTATAAAAGCTCTGACAGACAACTAGACATAGATAATAAGACAGAGACTTGATCTGTCTGTCTTATCTATTAAAAGTCAAGCCAGAATAAAGTAAAGCAACTATTAGAAAGAAAGAAAGGAGGCAAATAATTGGTTTAAGGTTTTTCATACAGCGATTTATAAAAAATCTTATTAATTCCAAGTCTCTATATATTATATCTGTCACCTGAAAAAATATCTGTTATGTATTTAGTTTTTTTAAAGAATGTGGTGTGTCATCAGGCATTCCATGGTCAGATGTTCATTTTCAAGCATGAGTTAGAGTTTCATTTCTGGGGAGAGTTCACTCTTACTTTTTAGCTTCTAACTGGTTAACCTCATACTTATTTAGAGTCTTTCTTTTTTTTTTTTTTTGGACTGTAGTTAGAACATTTTGGCTTAAGCATTGTAAAAGCGTTTTTGATATTTTTGATAGACGATCTTTTACATGAAAGTAGCATTTGAGTTATTTCCTTTCACAGCAGGATTACATATTATCCTCAATGATTGTATCCAAGAAAAAAGTGGTGGAGAGTCTGAATCTACTGTATACATGCTGTTCTATTTTCGTTTTAATTGAAATGGGGCTCTCAGGTCAACTGTGGGAATCCATGCTAACTGATGGGCAGTTCTTCATGACTGCAGCTGCTGTGTAATTTTCCCTTAAGCATATATATCTCTTAAAGAGTAACTGTCCATGTTGAAAATAGAGGGTGGATAGTAGTTGACAAACAGCCTTAAGCCAAGAAAATCAGAAAAATATAGGTTAGCTCATCCTAGCTTTCTGTATTAGGGACTCTACTATATAATTCCAAAATGTATGAAAGATGTCTCTTAAAATTTGAGCAGCCAAACATTTTCCTTGCTAAAGCTCTTAAATTATTTGTTGTGTTAATGCCAGTCTAATACCCCAATTACAGTGAAGGTTTTGTGGTTTTAATATATTGTGAGATAAATAATACTGCTCTGTTTTTCTTTTGATATATAGCTATATCTTTATCTTTCCATTAGGCTCAGCCACACTTAAGCAAGTTGTGCATTTCCTGTAATGTAGCTTGTTACCTGAGGAAGAATACTTTTTCCTTTAAATATGCAAAGGGTTCTATTTCTTGTGTAACTGAAGCGACTTCCTTAAATTGTTATTTTAGTTTTTTTGAGCTAAATAACATTACTTTCTTTCACTCTTTGTTGTCTACTTTTGTTTAAACTTACTTTCTTTTGATTAAAACCACCTGGGTGGGAGAATTGCTTTCTACCTCTTTTTAAGGTTAATATGTCTATAAATAAGGAACAGATTATCAACAGAGAAGCAGCAGAAAAATACACATGAACACACACGTGCTCCAAGTTGAAGAAAGGTTGAAGTACACTCTTTATAGGTAATTTAATATTAAAACTACTTCATATATAAAAGTCTTGTCTTAGATATAGTGCTTTTCCAGTTTGGCTCCCAGAGGTCTCAAATATGAGGTCACTATCATTTTAATACAAAAGACAAAGAAGGAGTATAAGGAAGGAGTATTTTAGACTCATTTCACTCACAAATGTAAATGTAAATACCTAATATCGTATGAAAAAGATAATATGTAATGGTTAAGTTAGCTTTGTCCCAGACTCCAAAGACAGTTTAATATTAGAAAATCTATAAATTCCACTTACCACATTAAAGGATTAAATGAGAAAAACCACATGATCATTATCAGTAGTTGTAGGAAAAAAGTATTTGATTAAGTTCGACGCAGATTCATATTAAAAAATTTTCTTAGTAAATTAGAGGACTTTTTAAACCTGATATAAAATATCTACCAAAATATTCCTTAAAAACAACATTTAAAATAGGAAGATACTTAAAAAACAGGTGTAAGGAACAATAGTCATTATCACCACTTCCATTCAACCTTTTATTAGTATGAGCTGCTAGCCAGTGCCATAAAGTAAGGTAAAGAAATTATGCAGTAAGGATAGGAAAGTAGGAAATAAAGCTGTCATGATTTGTAGATAATCTGACTGTTAAAAGAAAAAGAATCTACAGAAAAATTATTACTAATGATAGAAGAAATTAACAAGTGTCTGGATATAAAATTCAATATGTAGAATCAATTACATTTCTATTTACTAATAGTGAGCAATTAGAAAACATAGTTTTAAAGATTCTGTTTACAAAAGCAGCACAATGATAGTGCACTTTGGAATATATCTATGAAAAGATGTGTAAGATGTTCACATGCATATTATAAAACTACTGAAATACTTTGAATGATAAATGATGAAATATATCATGTTTATGAATAGGAAAACTTTATATCATAAATATCTTCAATCCTTTCCAAATTGACCTATAGATTTGGTGATATTAATTCTAATTAAAATACCAAAGTGCTTTTTATATAACTTGATAAGTTGATACTAAAATGTTTAAGGATATGTAAGTGAACAAATGTAGCTTAGAGAAATTCTGAAGCAAACAAGTATGGAATCTAATCCTAATACATGCCAAAGCTTAATGTGAAGCTATAGTAGTCAAGACTTGTGTGGTATCAGTTCAGGGATAGACAATTCAGTAGCAATCTCAGCAACAGAGAAAAAGAAAAATATATATATGCATGAAACTTTGAAATATGACAGTTTACATGAAACTTTAGGGGGAAATGAAGGAGTATTCAGTAAATGTGATAGGGAAAAATGGTTGATCCATATAGTAAAAATTTTTAAAGTATCCCTTATTCATTGACAGTTTTGGCAGTCTTAAATACTTCTTTTCATCAAAGGATACTTAAAAAAAAATAGGGCTTCCCTGGTGGCGCAGTGGTTGAGAGTACGCCTGCCAATGCAGGGGACACAGGTTCGTGCCCTGGTCTGGGAAGATCCCACATGCCGCGGAGCGGCTGGGCCAGTGAGCCATGGCCGCTGAGCCTGCGCGTCCGGAGCTTGTGCTCCGCAACGGGAGAGGCCACACAGTGAGAGGCCCCGCGTACAGCCAAAAAAAAAAAAAAGAAAAGACATAAACTACAGATTAAAAGAAATTCTAAAATTTTACCTACTAAGGACTAATATCAAGAATAAATGAACTAAAAATAAATAAGAAAAAGAACTCAATCAAAATGGGCAAAAAACATGAATAAATACTTAATAGAAGAAAGACAGGTTCAATAAACAGGAAGAAATAATGAGGTAACTGCAGGTTACTAATTCAATAAAATCCCATTTTCTCTCATTTAGCATACATTTAAATCTAACAATATCAAAGGTTGGAAAGGATATGGGTCACCAGTATCTTATGAATTGTTGGTGTAATATAAGTTAGTATAACCTCTCAATAAAAATTTGTATTCCCTTATAAAGTTGAACAGTCACATGCTGTGTGTTCTAGTAATATTACTCCAGAGTATTTACTCAAGAGAACCTCTTACATATGTATAACAAGTGGTATGTCTAAGAGTATGTTTAAGATCCTGTAAGGGAGCAGGAAAGTGTAAAAAGGAGTGGGAGTGATTATGAGACTATAACAGAATGGCGGTAATTAATGGTTTCATTAAGCTAGAATGCGATTTCCATTTGAACCTTACAACAGCTCTGTACTTTAAACAAGATGCAAGTATTATGCTACACATAGTAGTATCTTTATGGATTAATTGAGAATTTGTATATTATTTTCATGCAGTAGAACAAGGTGTCTGGGTCTCTTTATAGGGGAAAATATGAAATAAGCTTCTCTAGAGGTTAAGCCAATGTGACTGTTTTACCGTACTGTCTTCTCTATAATAAAGGAAGCTCAGTGCCAGAATATATGGTTGAAATAAAATAAAGCAAGTTGGTATGAACTGTACCCCTTTTATTCTATCTCATTCACACATGTACTGTTATACATATATATTCAGTATATCACACATACATTTTTGAGACATATTTTTTCTTCATTTGAAACTGTAGAATTTTCCAAGACTCAATAAAGACATTTTCTTATAAAGAGAAGAAAATTAAGCTCTTGAACATTTTCTTTTCCCTGTTCCAAAATACATTTTGCATTTGACTGAATATTTTCAGAACCTCCCAATCCATTTTATAGAAGTAATGCGATATGTCACAGACTTTGAGTGCTGCAGGATCACTTCTTGGTGAGCAGAAGTAGAAAATATTTATAAAGATATAATATCTAAAATATCTGTAATAATGATGATAATGATGATGGTGAATAATTACAGGAATAATTATTACTATAATAACATTATTCATGACTGCTGGCTATTCAGTAAGCATAGTATTAATTGCTTTTAGTAATCCTTTTAAATGTCTTTTGATTTAGGGACTTCCCTGCTGGTCCAGTGGTTAAGACTCTGTGCTTCCACTGTACACTGTAGGGGGCATGGGTTCCATCCCTGTGTCCGGGAACTAAGCCATGTGGCATGGCCAAAAAAAAAAAAGGTCCTTTGATTTAGATACTGTTATCCTTTTAAGTTCAGATATCACACAATTGATATGGGTCAAAGCTAGGACTGGAATCCAGGTTTTCTGATTAAAATCTTTCAGCCCTTTATCAGTTCTCTATACCAAAAACGTATACATTTTTTAAAGTGGCATAAAAAATAGAATGAATATTCAAGAAACTTTCTAAAAAAATCTTTTGTCTAGGAAAAGAAAGGTAAATGGACTTCTTTTTCATAATCCTATTTATATAATTGTTTTATTTTCTCTGCTGAGTTGCTTCAAAATTTGCCAGTCAGAAGCGTTGTCTATTTCCTATAAAGGACAAGTGATTCAAAATCCTTTATTATTTTTGCTGTGAAGGTAGCATTTTCTTGGATTTATTAATTAATTTTGGGGAGTTTATGGAAGCTTATCTTTTCTAGAGTTCTGATGCTTAAAAAAAAAGAAAAGGAAAAAAAAGGCATACATATCTTCTTCAGGAAAACCAAAGGTAGGCCAGAATTATATGTTGTAAGCAGTTTTACATTTCTGTGTGTATTATTCCTTTGCTTTAATGCATTTAAAAAATGCTTATCAGTTCATAATGAAAAAATAGTTTTAGTGAGACAAGAAATGCTGATGTATTTCTTTTAATGAATATCCTGGCTTTCTTTGTGCAAACAACCACACAAAGTGTTCCTTTATGATTTCAGAATGGAGGTGTTTTAAAATGATTTATAATTATGTAAATCTTTTACTAGAATGGTAATTTTAAAATTTTGCTAAGACTATAAATTTCCTTTTTATTGTTAATTGCGGGCCTAACATAGATTTCAGGGGAAAAAAATACCCTGAATATGAGACGTGCTATTATATAGATCATACTATACATAAACGTTTGCCTGTCTTTTCTAAGATTTCTAACAATTACACTTTCTTTTTTTAAACCTTGAATATCTTAGAGACAAAAGTTTAGAACCTTGAGCTTTAGAACAAATTATTCTGAGAGGATAAAGACAGGAATTAAATTGCCACTGATAGCTTTCACTTAACTTACTTTTACCAACTTCAGTGGAATAATTATGCAGAAAAGTGTTATCTTTTGATTTTGCTTAGTTTTCATGTGATATAATATTCTTCCCAATGCTATAGTATTTTCTGAATTAGAAAATAACATTATTGAATTAGAAAGCATAAGCTGTTCTTGTGAAATGAAACTGATTTCGAGGTCAAAGAAATTTTAGAAAAAAATGGGAAAATAAACCATATTACAGATGGGCATTTGATGGGCACAAATACATATCTATAAATGACAGTGGAAAACAAGAGGCAAAGGAAAGTATTAAAAACATTGGAGCTTGGTTCAAAATTATGGCTCTGCACATCCCCAACCCCCTATGCTTTGTAGCTAAATACTTTACCTTAAAAAACTTAGCTATATTGGATTTGTTTGTTTGATTGCTGGTTATCTTTGTAGGTCCTTTTTATAGAAACTAATTTCGAGAAGTATTTTAATATACTGACTCTAGTATTAGCAATTCTATGACATTATATGTTTTAAAAAGATTTTTCTGTTCATGTTTAGTATACTTTTGTTGCTTAATAAGTATCTCAAAATTTAATACTGTCAAGTTAATTTCACAGAACAAGAGACGACTACTATGCTTCTTGTGAAGATATTTTAAACAATAGTTTTTCCTAGTGTAAATTTCTTTTTTATAATAAATTGTATAGATTTGTTAGTTTTACAGCCAGTAACTAGCTTATATATATATTCTATTGATATTGCCAGAAAAATAGGCCTAGAAATCTGTAATTTATAATTGGCAGGCCACTGGGCCTCAAGGTCAGTTTATATGTCATCTCTTTGGTGTAAATCTCTGTTTTTGCTTTTACTAAATTGGAATTGTGAAAGTTGCTGTTAAACATCAAGAACCTGTCAGTTTTGATATGTGAGGATAATTTTTTTTTTTTTTTTTTATTTTGCGGTACGCGGGCCTCTCACTGCTGTGGCCTCTCCCGTTGTGGAGCACAGGCTCCGGACGCGCAGGCTCAGTGGCCATGGCTCACGGGCCTAGCCGCTCCGCGGCATGTGGGATCTTCCCGGACCGGGGCACGAACCTGTGTCCCCTGCATTGGCAGGCGGACTCTCAACCACTGCACCACCAGGGAAGCCCAGGATAATTTTGAAGATGTAAAATTCTCCCTAACCTGTCCCCTCTGCACTTTCCCCAAAAAGCAAGAAGGAGAAAACTGATTACTATATATAGACAATACAATAAGGATATCAGTGATTTGTGAACAGTAAACCATAAAGCAACATCCCCTATAATCAATCAGCCCTTCTCCGTGGTTCATTAAAGTAAAGCATCCAATTTGCCCAGCTTGCAAAAAGAGTGGTGAATTTCAATTCTAACTGTTCACATGTCTAAACTCTTTTTGGTTTGTTATCAGTCAATTCCCTGTTTAGTTCTCTTTATTCCCCATAACTTGTCTTTGTTACAGAAAGGGGATTTTATCTTATTTATAAGGTGTAGAAAAGGACTATGCTTCCTGTTTTCACTGTAGAGGCAGTGATTGTCTTGTGTTGTGGCTTAGCATGACACAAGGTTTGAGAATGACTGAACTGATCTTAGGTTTAGTTTGGATACTCTTCTCCGGAAGTCTGCCTTATGATATTTTTATTAATGATGAACCATATGTAACTAACTGATGGAGAAGTCTGTCAAAGAATGTGGCATTTGTGACTGTCTGATACCCGCAGTACTTTACCTGTAATCCAAGGCTGTTTAATCACGGATTGTGATTGTAGTTCACGCATTGGTTTGTAGTTCTCATGTGTTATTTTAATTCAAAAATAATCAGCTTATAAATCTGTTTACCTTTATCTCCCTAGTGGAAATATTTAGCATTCTAACTTTCAGTGTGTTATATTTAATAACTTACCATCTGATAACATGCTGGGTGTCATTATCTATGACAAACTCCTCTTCTCCTTCTGGATCTCTGTTTGATCTGATTATCTACAACATCCTAAGGAGCCAGCAAGTGCTTATAGTCGTTCCTCTGACAACCTCTTGGTTTAAGTAAGGATTCTTTGATTTAGTAAAATTTAAAAGTAAGAAGGTAAAAGCAACTGAATGTGATATGGCTCAAGATAACTTATGCCTCGAGATAATCATTGAATCAAATTTATATGAAAAGGCAAGTATAGAATCTTTCTCACATAAAAACCTTTGTAAATAAAAAACCTTTGTAAATAATACTTTTAAGATTTATATTATTTTTTTAAATAGTGATGGATCTTTATCAAAATGAACTGAAAGTTGGAGGTGAGTTAGGTACCAGCAGCTGATAAATGAAGTGTGACGGCTTTAGGTTTTAAAAATATTGATCTGTTATAATATCACTGAATATCTGGAATTTTAGTTCTGTCTCACATTTGCAGGTTAGAAACGCTGAAACATTTAGTCCTGTGCCCTTTTATTAACCTCTCAGTGAAATTGGATAATCATGTTGCGATAGCTGTGTTCTTCCAAATTTTCTAACTCTTTTTTAGCATACTTTTTATTAGTAGAAATCCAAGTACCAGGAAGCAGTCAAACCAGTAAGAACCTTGGGAGAGAGAGTAAACCAGAGTTATGTTTCTATATTTAAAAGCAGCATCAAGATGATTTCTTTTTCCTCAAAAAACTAAGCCTCCAACAATACAATACGAGTATTGTAGCACAGAATACCAGAATACAGTTTCCAATTTTTCTGGAGTGAGATCTATAAATATAATAGCATTGGCCACATTAATTAGGTATACATTTATTTTCAGTTGATTATTTCCAAATTCTTGTCTTTAAAAATTTCCTGATCTCCTCAGACTTCTAACAGATGTCTAGAAAGTGTATGTTCATCTAGTCTTAAGCTTCCAATTGCCACTTTGAAGATAATGTTGTTTTCCCTTAAAGCTGTTTGCAACTCAGGGTACTTAGAAATATTAGTAATTTGTTGTGATAATTTCTTTTCATTATATTTAAGATACAATGAGCAGCCAGATTTTTTTTTCTGGATTTGTTTTTTTTTTGTATCGGAGCTAGTAAAGCTTTAATTTTTTAGATTTTTATTATAGTAAAGTTGGAACAAAATCAGTAATTGAATTCAATTGATCATCTCAGTCTTCACAAAATACATCCTAAATAAGCACCAGCCTTTAAATAATCAACAAATGTTATTCCACCAAAGATATTGGTCAAGCCAGGGTTGCAGTTCTTTAACGAAGGAGACGGTGGTTTTTTTTGTAAATTTATTTATTTATTTATTATTTATGTTTGGCTGCGTTGGGTCTTCATTGCTGCACGTAGGCTTTCTCTAGTTGCGGCGAGCGGGGGCTACTCTTTGTTGCGGTGCACGAGCTTCTCATTGCATTGGCTTCTCTAGTTGCAGAGCACAGCCTCTAGGTGCTCGGGCTTCAGTAGTTGTGGCATGTGGGCTCAGTAGTTGTGGCTCGCGAGCTCTAGAGCGCAGGCTCAGTAATTGTGGCGCACGGGCTTAGTTGCTCCGCGGCATGTGAGATCTCCCCAGACCAGGGCTCGAACCCATGTCCCCTGCACTGGCAGGTGGATTCGTAACCACTGTGCCACCAGGGAAGTCCCAGAGAGGTTTAAAATAAAGTTATAGTCACATCCTGTATTTTCTTCATATATAAATTATACTTGAACCTCTCAGAACATTTTTCTCGTACTTTACTCAAGTACTATAAATTTTGCTAATAATTTAAAATGTGTTTGCAGTAAATCAAATGTCTTGCCCTTTCAGGACATTTTTAAAGGTCTGCCAAAATAAAATGACAATGTATTAGAGAACTCACAAGTGTTACAGTGACAGAAAAGCTTAACACACACTGTCTCAATTAATAAGGAACTTCCTTTGCCCATGTGTATTAGTTTGCAAGGGCTACCATAACAAAGTACCGCAGACTGGGTGACTTAAACAATAGCAATTTATTTTATCACAGTTCTGGAGGCAAGAAATCCAAGATTAAGGTGCCGACAGGGTTGGTTGGTTACATTCTGAGATGTTTCCCATACTTGTGGAGGCCATATGCTCCCTCTTCTCTCTCCTTCTGTCTTCATGCTTTTCCCTCTCTGTGTATACTAATCCCTTCTTTTCCCTCTCTGTGTATACTAATCTCTTCTTTTACAGACACCAGTCATATTGGATTAGGACCCACCCTAGTGACCTCTTTTTACCTTAACCACCTCTTTTATTTATTTATTTTGGTCAAGCCACGTGGCTTGTGGGATTTTAATTCCTCAACTAGGGGTCAGCCTGGGCCCTTGGCAGTACTAACCCCTTGACCACCAGGGAATTACCTGCCTTAACCACCTCTTTAAAGGACCTATCTCCAAATTCACTTACGTTCTGAGGTACTGGGGGTTAACTTCATCATAATGAATTTGGGGGGGAACACAGTTCAGCTCATACCAGAAGGTATGAGACTTTCACAGATACTTAGGCCTCCTATCTTTCAATGTTGTTAAATTTTCTGCTTTATTTTTTTTCCTTAATCAGACTTGACAAATAATTTTTCATTTTTTAGTCTTAAAAAAAAAAAAACAACAGCTTTGGGTTTTACTGATTTACTCTACTGTGACGTTTAAAGAAGTTAGTTGATGCCTCTATAACTAATTACTACGCCTTCCCAAATCCACTGTTCTTTCTGAGAAGAGAGAACCTAGAGGTAAACACTATTTGAACTTGGTGTTTATCATTCCTAAACATATTATGTCCTTTTATTACTACACATTGTCTATCAACAAAATATATATACTATTGATTATAGATTTTTAAGCTTTATACAGATTACTTTTCCACATAATAATCAAATTTTTAATTTTTACTCTGTTGACCACATACTTAGGGTTTTTTTTTAATTAATTAATTTATTTTTGGCTGCATTGGGTCTCTGTTGCTGTGTGCGGGCTTTCTCTAGTTGCGGCAAGCGGGGCTACTCTTCGTTGCGGTGTGCAGGCTTCTCATTGTGGTAGCTTCTCTTTTTGCGGAGCACAGGCTCTAGGTGTGCAGGCTTCAGTAGTTGTGGCAGGCGGGCTCAGTAGTTATGGCTCGCGGGCTCTAGAGCACAGCCTCAGTAGTTGTGGTGCACGAGCTTAGTTACTCCGCGGCATGTGGGATCTTCCCGGACCAGGGCTCGATCCCATGTCCCCTGCACTGGCAGGTGGATTCTTAACCACTGTGCCGCCAGGGAAGTCCTATACTGTAGTTTTACTTCATTTTAACTGCAGTTATACCATCATTCATTTTTAGAGTTACTTCAGTAACCTTTGATTACTCACTTACTGCCTTCAATGATTATGCATTTATTGAGGCTTTCTAATTCTTTTTTAAGCCAATTATCATAAAGTTGGTTATAGTACTCTCTTAATAGTTTAAGAAACTCAACTACATTTCTAACTGGCATGTACTTTTTTTCTAACAATTTTTTTTTATTTTTCTTTTTTACCATTATCAATTTCTGATCAGTTGATTAGCATTTTTCCCTTTCTGAGAGAAATTTTGGTATTCTTGTCTCTCTAACCTTTTTTCATTATCTGTATCATTAATTTCTGCCTTTATATTTATTATTTCACTCCTTTTACTCTCTCAATATTTATTCTGTTTTTTTTCTAGTTTCTTAAGGAGAATATTTAAACTAACTTATTTCCAATATTTTAAATTAATGCATTAAAGTAATACATTTATTTATGTTTAGTTGTATTCCCTGAGTTTTGATATGTGGTGCTTTCATTGCTGTTCATTTATAAATATTTTATAATTTCCATTATGAATTATATAGGAGTACAACTTGATTTTTCAATCCCTCAAATTTTTGTTTTTGTTTCACTACATTTCCAATGCCAATTTTAAATTTAATTGCAGTATTATCAGATAACTGGTGTTTTTAATATTTGTCCCTTGAAATTTATTGAAACTTCCTTTATATCCCAATGCCTGTCATACTTTTGTATTTCATGTATATTTAAAATATATATATGCGTATATCATTTCTGTTTGTAGTGTAAGAATTTTGTATATATCTAATGATTTAGCTTATTAGTTTTGTTGTTAGAATCTTTTCTGGTTTTTTCTTAATTCATTTATGATAGAGTATGTTAAAATCTCAAATAAAATCTTGGATAGGCATGCGGAAGCTTTTAACAGTCACAATTTTCCTGTTTTCCGCAGTGGCTGCACCAATTTGCATTCCCACCAACAATGCACAAGTGTTCCGTTTTCCCCACATCCTTGCCAACACTGTTGTTTCTAGTCTTTTTGATAATAGCCAGTCTAACAGGTATGAGTTGTTATCTCATTGTGGTTTTGATCTGCACTTCCATGATGATTACTGATGTTTAGCATCTTTTCATGTACCTATTGCCTATCTGTATGTCTTTTTTTAAAAAATTTTTATCTTATATTGGGGTATAGTTGATTAACAGTGTTGTATCAGTTACAGGTGTACAGCAAAGTGATTCAGTTATATATATACATAGATCTATTCTTATTCAATTTCTTTTCCCATTTATGTTATTACAGAATATTGAGCTGAGTTCCCTGTGCTATACAGTAGGTCCTTGTTGGTTATCTATTTTAAATATAACAGTGTGTACAGATGAATGGATAAAGAAGAAGTGGTACATATATACAATGGAATGTTACTCAGCCATTAAAAAGAATGAAATAATGCCATTTGCAGCAACATGGATGGACCTGGAGATTATCATACTAAGTGAAGTAAGACAGACAGAGAAAGACAAATATCATGTGATATTGCTTATATGCAGAATCTGAAAATAATGATACAAATGAACTTATTTACAAAACAGAAACAGACTCATTGACTTAGAGAATGAGCTTATGGTTACCAGGGGGAAGAGTGAGGGGAGGGATAGATTGGGAGTTTGGGATTGACATGTACACACTGTTCGTCTTCTTTGGAAAAATGTCTGTTTAGATTTTCTGCCCATTTTTAAATTAGATTGTTTTTCTGATAGTCAGTTATATGAGTTCTTTATATATTTTGGATATTAGCCTCATATGAGATATATGATTTGCAAGTATTTTCTCCCATTCAGTAGATTGCCTTTGCATTTTGTTGATGATTTCCTTTACTGTGCAGAAGTTTTTAGTTTGATATCATTCCACTTGTTTATTGTTGCTTTTGCTTTTAGTGTCATATTCAAAGAAATCATCACTAAGACCTATGTCAAGGAGCTTTCTGTCTGTGTTTTCTTGTAGGAGTTTTATGGCTTCAGGTATTATATTTACGTCTTAATCCATTTTGAGTTACTTTCTGTGTATTATGTAAGATAATGGACAAGTGTTTTTTGGTTGTTTGTTTTGTTTTGTTTTGCATGTGGCGGTCCAGTTTTCCCCAAACCATTTATTGAAGAGACTATCCTTCCCCCATTGTATATTCTTGGCTCCTTTGTCATAAATTATTTGACCATATGTGTGGTTTTATTTATGGGGTCTCTATTCTGTTCCATTGATCTTTGTGTCTATTTTTATGCCAATGCCTGCTGTTTTAATTACTGTAGTTTTGTAATAGAGTTTGAAATTAGGGAGCATAATTTCATAAACAAGATGAAAAGACAACCCTCAGAATGGGAGAAAATATTTGCAAATGAAGCAACTGACAAAGGATTAATCTCCAAAATTCACAAGCAGCCCATGCAGCTCAATATCAAAAAAACAAACAACCCAATCCAAAAATGGGCAGAAGACCTAAATAGACATTTCCCCAAAGAAGATATACAGATAGCCAACAAACACATGAAAGGATGCTCAACATCACTAATCATTAGAGAAATGCAAATCAAAACTACAATGAGGTATCACCTCACACCAGTCAGAATGGCCATCATCAAAAAATCTACAAACAATAAATGCTGGAGAGGCTGTGGAGGAAAGGGAACCCTCTTGCACTGTTGGTGGGAATGTAAATTGATACAGCCACTACGGAGAACAGTATGGAGGTTCCTTAAAAAACTAAAAATAGAATTTGCCATATGACCCAGCAGTCCCACTACTGGGCATATACCCAGAGAAAACCAAAACTCAGAAAGACACATGCACCCCAATGTTCATTACAAGACTATTTACAATAGCCAGGTCATGGAAGCAACCTAAATGCCCATCCACAGATGAATGGATAAAGAAGATGTGGTACATATATACAATGGAATATTACTCAGCCATAAAAAGAAACGAAATTGGATCATTTGTAGAGATGTGGGTGCATCTATAAACTGTCATACAGAGTGAAGTAATTCAGAAAGAGAAAAACAAATATCATATATTAACGCATATATGTGGAACCTAGAAAAATGGTACAGATGAACTGGTTTGCAGGGCAGAAATTGAGACACAGATGTAGAGAACAAACATATGGACACCAAGGGGGGAAAGCGGCGGGCTGTGTGTGTGTGATGAATTGGGAGATTGGGATTGACATGTATACACTCGTGTATAAAATTGATGACTAATAAGAACCTGCTGTATAAAAAAATAAATAAAATAAAGTTCAAAACTTAAAAAAAAAGCACACCATTTTATGGTGAACTTAGTGGGAGAAGAAGCTGATATATGATCTTGAGACATGAAAGTAAAAGCTTGCTAATTATAATAACTAATAAGAACCTGCTGAATAAAAAAATAAAATAAACTTCAAAAAAAAATGCTTCCAGCTTTTTTGTTTTTCTTTCTTGAGATCGATAGTGATTTATAAAAAGGATTACTTAGGGGTTTATCCTGGGGACACATATCACTCCCCTCTGCTGCTCATTATAAACAGACTTGATTGAATTAGTTTAATGGCATTGTAAAGTTATCTACCCTGGTGATCATCCTCTCCTGATTTTTTAAATAACTGTTTTACTCTAAAGTTGGGAAAGCCATGGAATTGCTCATACCTCAAAGGTGATTTTCTTCTGTCCTCTTTTAGATAATATTTGGTCTTATTTATTTTTTCTTTACTTCATTTCGTAAGTGTCATTTTATGATCTGGGATCTGGAGTAGAGAGTGGTCCATTTTCTCGGCCATCTTGATTCAATTCTCCCACCTTTTTTTTCTTTTTTTTAAGAAAAGTATCTTTTTCTATCTATCTAATGCAAGGCATCTGTATCTGTTGTGTTTTTTTTTTTTTTTTTTTTCCTTTGAGGAGGAGGAGAGTTTAGAGAACAGAGTAATCATTTAAACAGTGATTCTGGTCATTTGGAAGATCAGAATTGCTTATATCCTATCATGTTTTCTTCATGCTTATCCTGTGAATTATCTCCATTTTCTCTTTTTTTTTAACATCTTTATTGGAGTATAATTTCTTTACAATGGTGTGTTAGTTTCTGCTTTATAACAAAGTAAATCAGCTATACATATACATATATCCCCATATCTCTTCCGTTTTGCATCTCCTTCCCTCCCACCCTCCCTATCCCACTCCTCTAGGTGGTCACAAAGCACCCAGCTGATCTCCCTGTGCTATGCGGCTGCTTCCCACTAGCTATCGGTTTTACATTTGGTAGTGTATGTAAGTCCATGCCACTCTCTCACTTTGTCCCAGCTTATCCTTCCCCCTCCCTGTGTTCTCAAGTCTATTCTCTAGTAGGTTTACGTCTTTATTCCCATCCTGCCCCTAGGTTCTTTATAACCTTTTTGTTTGTTTGTTTTTAGATTCCATATATATGTGTTAGCATACGGTATTCGTTTTCCTCTTTCTGACTTACTTCACTCTGTATGACAGACTCTAGGTCCATCCACCTCACTACAAATAACTCAATTTTGTTTCTTATTTTGGCCGAGTAATATTCCATTGTATATATTTGCCACATCTTCTTTATCCATTCATCTATGGATGGACACTTAGGTTGCTTCCATGTCCTGGCTATTGTAAATAGAGCCACAGTGAACATTGTGGTACATGACTCTTTTTGAATGATGGTTTGTTTTCTCAGGGTATATGTCCACTAGTGAGATTGCTGGGTCGTATGGTAGTTCTATTTTCAGTTTTTTTAGGAACCTCCATAGTGTTCTCCATAGTGGCTATATCAATTTACATTCCCACCAACAATGCAAGAGGGTTCCCTTTTCTCCACAGCCTCTCCAGCATTTATTGTTTCTAGATTTTTTTTTTTTTTTTTTTGTGGTACACAGGCCTCTCACTGTTGTGGCCTCTCTCATTGCAGAGCACAGGCTCCAGACACACAGGCTCAGTGGCCGAGGCTCACGGGCCCAGCCGCTCCACGGCATGTGGGATCTTCCTGGACCGGGGCACGAACCCGCGTCCCCTGCATCGGCAGGCGGACTCTCAACCACTGCGCCACCAGGGAAGCCCTGCTTGTAGATTTTTTGATGATGGCCATTCTGACTGGTGTGAGGTGATACCTCATTGTAGTTTTGATTTGCATTTCTCTAACGATTAGTGATGTTGAGCATCCTTTCGTGTGTTTGTTGGCAATCTGTATATCTTCTTTGGGGAAATGTCTATTTAGGTCTTCTGCCCATTTTTGGATTGGGTTGTTTGTTTTTTGGATATTGAGCTGCATGAGCTGCTTGTAAATTTTGGAGATTAATCCTTTGTCGGTTGCTTCATTTGCAAATATTTTCTCCCATTCTGAGGGTTGTCTTTTCGTCTTGTTTATGGTTTCTTTTGCTGTGCAAAAGCTTCTAAGTTTCATTAGGGCCCATTTCTTTATTTTTGTTTTTATTTTCATTACTCCAGGAGGTGGGTCCAAAAAGATCTTGCTGTGGTTTATGTCAGAGTGTTATTTCTGTGTTTTCCTCTAAGAGTTGTATAGTGTCTGGTCTTACATTTAGGTCTTTAATCCATATTGAGTTTATTTTTGTGTATGGTGTTAGGGAGTGTTCTAATTTCATTCTTTTACATGTAGCTGTCCACTTTTCCGAGCACCACTTAATGAAGAGGCTGTCTTTTCTCCATTGTATATTCTTGCCTCCTTTATCAAAGATAAGGTGACCATATGTGCGTGGGTTTATCTCTGGGCTTTCTATCCTGTTCCATTGATCTATATTTCTGTTTTTGTGCCAGTACCATACTGTCTTGATGACTGTAGCGTTGTAGTATAGTCTGAAGTCAGGGAGCCTGATTCCTCCAGCTCCGTTTTTCTTTCTCAAGATTGCTTTGGCTATTCAGGGTCTTTTGTGTTTCCATACAAGTTGTGAAATTTTTTGTCCTAGTTCTTTGAAAAATGCCATTGGTAATTTGATAGGGATTGCATTGAATCTGTAGATTGCTTTGGGTAGTAGAGTCATTTTCACAATGCTGATTCTTCCAATCCAAGAACATGCAGTATCTCTCCATCTGTTTGTATCATCTTTAATTTCTTTCATCAGTGTCTCATAGTTTTCTGCATACAGGTCTTTTGTCTGCTTAGGTAGGTTTATTCCTAGTTATTTTATTCTTTTTGTTGCAGTCCTAAATGGGAGTGTTTCCTCATTTTCTCTTTAAGATTTTTCATCATTAGTGTATAGGAATTCAAGAGATTTCTGTGCATTAATTTTGTATCCTTCTATTTTACCAAATTTATTGATTAGCTCTAGTAGTTTTCTGGTAGCATCTTTAGGATTCTCTTTGTATAGTATCATGTTATCTGCAAACAGTGACAGCATTACTTCTTCTTTTCTGATTTTTGATAATCCATTTTGATTCTTACAATGACTGAGGTCACAGTGAATAATAATTTGTTAAAGATAGGTGGTTTTTAAAAGAGTTTTTCATCAGTAATCAATTAGAAAATGTAGTAAAATAACCATCCCTAGAGACTGCAATATTATTTATGTTTTAGGTATAAATTTAATTTTAGACTTTAAAATCTAATGTTTGAAAGTGTGCTTAATATTTTATATTCTAAACAGAAATAATTACCACTGTAAAACATGTAAGTCAGCCACCTTTCATGAGATAAACTATTTAGATTACCTTTCCTAAATATTTTAGTACCCACAAATGATGTATATTTCCATTAATTAATTATTGAATGTTTCAACAAATGTTATTCTCTGTTGCTGGGGTCGTGTGAAATGTTGTTACTGCTGTTTCTCATGTGTTCAGCTCAGATCAAGTTAATCATATCTAAAAATCTTGTAGTATTACCAAGTCTGGAAAAAGCATTTGTCTAAACAGCCAGAAAGCTTCTCTCTCTGTTGATGGAAGTTTGATAGAAGCTGAGTGATGTTGTTTCAACCCAGTGTATTCTGTATAATTAAGCAATTGATGTCCTTTAGTCCATTAAGCAATTTCAGCCACCCTCCCCAACACTACTTTGAATTCATATTTTATTGGTTGTTCTGATCACTTTTTAAATCTCATTAGTTGGAGTTGAGAGGCAGCATTAGTGAAAATTTTGAATTATAAAAGAAAAAACATTCTGGAAAAATGTACTTATATTGCTTAATACATATAGTTATTTGAAGTAAAACTGCCCAGGAAATACCTTCTTTAATGAAAAGAAGAATTATAATTTCACAGTATCTTTTTAAAGGATAATGTTGGCCTGTATTTACAGTCTGTTTACATGTATGTACTTAACAAGCACATCTGAAATTCTTGCAAACAGTTTGGTCTTTCAATTATATAAATATTCCCCTTGAAAACAATTTGCACTATTTTTCTTGTTATTCTTAAGAGAGAGACTTCAGTTTAGCCCCTATCATAAGCAGAAACATATCTCCAATTAAAATAGATTCATAACCTTGGACCATTAGGCAGAAAGAACAATTTCCGACTTCCTCTGTGGTTGTCCAGGGCCTCTTGCACCTTTGAAGTATATTGATGGTGGTGGTAAGATGTAGGGGTGATCCTAGCAATAACAAACATTAGCACAACAAACCAGTATGCTCTAGTTTTAACCAGATGGAAGGAAATAAAGCCATAGCACTATTGGCAGTGGAGCAGAGGAGGAGGAAAGACTGGATGCTATTGCTTTGTCTGGTGGGGGAACAGTTTTTATTTAATACTCTTTTTATAATACTTACTAGTTCTATTTCTTTAACCCCATATTTCTGTTTCATTGGGTGACCAAGTCTGAGTTCAGGCAAATGAAGTTTCACTCAGCAATTAAGCCTCCATCGAACCTTGGTGGTTAGCACTATCCTGGTTTTCATAGGAGTCCTGGTCATTTTCACATCAAAATATTTTAGAGATGTGAATCTCCCTCCATAACTTCATATTTCAAATGAATACCATCATTCTAAGATGTATTGTGCAAAATTCATAACTTGGTACACAATTTCTCCACTACCCAATACTGAATTTGTCATCAGCTTGACCCAGGTAATTCATTTTTACCTGAGTCCATTTTTTTCTTCAGTTTCTGAAGAAACTGAATAATGATGGCACTAAGTTTTCCATATTCCCAAAATGGAACCAGTATTATAAAAAGAGTATTAAATAATAAGTGCTCCCCTACCAGACAAACCAATAGCACCAGTCTTTCCTCTTCTGCTCCATGTTCAACGGTGCTTTTGAAAAAATATTTTCACAAGAGGTGTCCAAGAGGTGATGAGACAGGTCGTGGCAAGATAAAGAATGATCATCTACAATAACAACCATGTTGTATCAGCCAGGTGCCGTGTGGCAGTGTGACACTATCCTGAGAGACATCCCTGGGCTCACATTTCCTAGTGGGCGGCTGCCCAAAGAAATGAACCCCCTCAAATTAAGACCCTAACACAAAGGGATTCCAGAGACTACTGGGAAAGCAAGTGGCTTAGAAAAGTCCTGCTACTCTTATCAGTATAGGGTTGGGGGGTGCATTTATATGAATCTTGATGCATGTACTTTCTGTAGAAAGAGATGAGGAAGTCAGTGGATAAGAAAATGGATTTTATTTTTTCCAACCAAAGAAGTACTAAAGATTTGGGGTAGAACTTTTTTTCGGGTAAAATGGTTAATTTAGATAAAACATCTCCATATGTTTCAGGGTATACGTTTAAGGAAAATGTGCTAGAGACACAGAATAGCCAAATGGCTAAAAAGTCAGGCTCTCCTTTACTACTTCTCATGTGACTTTGGCAGTGTTATATAACATTTCTGACCCTTGGTTTCCTCTCATGCATAAATCGTGAGTAAAAATAATACTATATACCTCATAAGATTGTTGTGAAGATTAACTGTATTTAGCATAGTACCTAAAAATAACAAACATTTAGTAAATGTTGTTGTTGAAGCATTCTCGTCAACATGACAGTGATCTGTTAATGCTTTTAAATTGCTATTTAGCATGTGTCTGTACCTAAGTCTGATGTAGGCTAAATTTATGTTTGTTATGGACTCTTCTAGATTTATCTCCGCAATCACAAAATCTGATAGAAGAAGTAATTTTATATTCTGTATAATTGGCAAGTATGTCTAATGTAGAAAACGGTACATAACTTACTCAAGACTAACAGTTATTATGAGTGTCAGTTACCGCATTTGTATCTCTGAACTAATTGGTACGATACAATAAGCAAATGATGTTTTAACATATGATGAGTTGACATGTTAATTCAGGTGATATGTACACATTGAAGATTTTTAATTTTACAATGACAAAATATAGACAAAGTATTTGAAATGCTGTGAGCCCCATCCTGTTATTTAAACCTCTTTCTTCATATCTCAAAGCCATATTCTATTCTGTCTTTGAGGTATTTAGAGTATATGGGTAAAGAAGAGGGGAAAATAAAGTACTGAGACATTGAAGATGTTACGGTTTTGATAATTCATGGTATCTTTAGTGTACATAGAAGACCTACCCATCCATTTGTAAGTATTTGTCATGTACCTCAAATTTGTGATCTCTGATAAACATAGCCTTTAGCATACACTGTATGGCTCTGGGAACATTGCAGTCAAAAGGGCCTGGATTCCGGGAAAGTTTAGCTTTGTACTTCAGTAAAAGGCCTCTCAAACCACCTGATAAGGGACATGGGTAGTCAAAATCCATCATCATAATTAAAGAGTTATAAGTACTCCTGATTTGTCAAGTAATTGCACATCTGACTTGGAAAATGGGTGTCATTATTATTTAGAATAGTTTTACATGAATTTTTAAAAACCAGATGCTGCTAATGAAATACATACCTGATTCACTAATTTCCATTGTAACAGACTGGTATTGACCTGTTCTATTAGTTAAAATATAAATATTATCATCATGTTTCAGTGGTAGTACCATAATTATTTAGATCAGCAAGTGTTTTTCATTATATTTAGTAGAATTTCAAATGTTTCAAGTGGCAGAGCTCTCAACTGAGTAAACTGGGGAATTATAGACATCACTCAGGCTTGTTACATGAAGGAAAGCCATAAATGATGGCAGTACGGCTGGGATTTTCTACTTGCATACCAGTGCATGCATATCCTCCTTCATTTAACAAATATTTATGGTGCACTTGGTATGTGTCGAGCCCCATGCCCTCAGGAAGCATACAGTCCAGTGGAAAAGACAGGCCCTTAAGCAGGTAATAATAATTAATTGCAAAGTAATGTTAAGATAAATTATTTTGATGCAGAGAGGGGCATTTTGGAACCTATATATTTTTTTTGACTCCTTTCCTGTGATGGGACAAAATTATTACCAAATCTTGCCACTTTTCTCTCTAGAGCATCTTTTCCAATGAAACTGTGACCTATTTGTACTTTATGACTTTTGTCTTAATTAGCAAAGCTTATTTTCATTTAAAAGATCTGCCATTTCCTTGAAGGGAACAAAGGTCTTCAATAGCTTTGTCCTGTGAAGTCATTTTAACACTTGTCACAGTACTCTGTCTTTCTAAAAATGGCTCTAAATTCATTTCCTCAAGTATTCACAGGCCATATTTACACTTTATGTTCAGGTGGGTCAGTTAACACGGAAAGAAGCTTTGTTGTACAGTCTGGTTACTCCCTGACCTCTGTCAGCAGTCTCATTATGTAGCTTTAAGCATTACTTTGGGAACTGGATCTTCATCTATGGTGGCAGAAAATCTTTATAGTTAATATCATTTTGCCCATGGTGTTCCAATATAAAAATAGCTCTTGATATACTGCATGAGCCGGGTTTTGTCAGTTGCTTGATCAACCATACCTGTTCTACTCACAAGGGTACCACATCTGTTATACCTGTTCTCAGCTTTTAGGGAGGAATCTTCATCATTCTTATTTTAAGATGTTATAGACATTCTGTATCTATAGAGATGTTTAAAAAATTGCATTACTAGTTGCTCTGAGCCTGCAAATCTCTACATGATTATCCTACTTTCGAAGTATTGTCGTTGGAATATAGTAATAGATAATTTAAAAATAAGTAAATATGCCAGCTGCTGGGTCCCAGTGACACACTGTGACACACTCCTCTCTTAAAAGGAGGAAGCTGGCAGCTCTTCTAGAAATCAGATCATGTCACTGGGCCAAGAATTGGCTTTGATAAATTCTTTATTCATTGGGGACTGTGGATGAACAGCTGCCTTTTGAATGTAGCCAAAGGAAATTTGCTGACAAGCATAAATATGAATAGGGCAATAAAGCTTTCAAACAACAACAACAAAAGAATGTTACGCAAAACCTAAGAAGACTCAAAACCAATTTCCTCTATCTCTTTCTATATCCCTTACCATAATTCTTCTATAGTTGCCATGCCCATAAGCAACGTCAGATCAAAAATGAAAAATTACCTATTTAAACTTGTACTAGGTGAATTAAAAACCAATTAATTTTTAATTTTTTTCTCCATGTTCTTAGAAGATCTAAGTTATCAATGTGAAGCACCCTACTTTGGTGATAGCTTTTAAAAACTTCAAGTATACACAGTAACAGGAGACAGGATGTTCAGTGGCACTTTCAGCTGAAACGTGTTTATTCAAGAGTTCTTGCCTCCAAAAAGGATTTTTAAAGGTACATTTTATTGTCTTGCTTAACATCAGTACATGTCACCTGTTGGTTTTTTTTTTTTTTTTTTGGTTACAAAAGATTTCTTGTTCTTGTTCCAAGCTGACCTCTGCCTGTCTTAGTAAAAAGAGTTTCTTTCAAACTTCCCTTTTCCCCTCCCTTTCTTCCATCAAGCTTTTTACATGTTTGTTCTCTAGTATGAATGGGAATTACATGTATAAATTACACATGAAGTGCAACTGCTTCTTTGTGTCATTTCTCTGAAAGAATCTTAATCTCCATTTAATGGCCACCAAATATAAGACCAAAATAGACTTCTGCCTTTTGAGAAAAATGAGATGCCACCATTAAAAAACAAAAAACGTTCAATTTATTCTTAGAAAATGAATGGATTTCCCACTAGTCAAACCTGGCTGGGTGGCTTAGTGCTATTTACACCACATTAGGGTTAGGCCAGGACAGCTCAAAACAGGAAAGGTCTGTATGAGTGAATTCAGGTGGATTCAGGGCCAGTAAAAAATGGGAACATGGATATTAGGGGATGACCAGAGGAAGGGAGTTTAGTAACATGCTGTAAATATCAATTCTGGTCTCTTTCTTCATGACCAAAAGTTAAATTTGGATCTGGTGTTCTTTTGATTTTGTTTTAAGTATGCTTCTTCACAATTTTCTCATTAGATTTAAGTGGAATAGAACTTAATTTAATTTTCTCCAGAGGCATCTTAGAACTTGTTACATTTAGTGTCTGACTAATTCCATGATTAAGAAGGCTAAGAACTTTCTAGCTGGAAAAAAGAAAAAGGAGTCCCCTCTTTC
This sequence comes from Aethalodelphis obliquidens, assembly GCF_003676395.1. Lineage (NCBI taxonomy): Eukaryota > Metazoa > Chordata > Mammalia > Artiodactyla > Delphinidae > Aethalodelphis > Aethalodelphis obliquidens. Next base: position 6,340,504 of record NW_020837965.1, on the reverse strand, counting down.
CAGTCCTATTTGTTTTCACGCAGTGCTCTAGGATGCCACCCTTGGCTGCATGCCCTTGCTTTCAACAAGGTTGAGTAAATGCAACCTGTAACTCAAACTATAGGAAGAAGATGGTTGAAAGCAGGGGAGCTGTTGTCCTGACTGTGTTTTCTTTTATAAACTTGGATTTTTCAAGAAATACTTGAGAATCCTTCACATTTATATTGACCTCAGCCCCCCTTCCCCCACCCTGGACTCCCTTATTCATTAAATCTCAATGGAGAACTTTATTATAGAAAACTAACTTTGGATTTTGCCAAAGATGTAAAATTTCTCCTTAGGTTTTGGAAGGCTCCGGTTTTCATCTGAGTGTGACTAAATTCATGGTATTTGGAGAGGAGAAACAGCAATGTGCAGCACAGAAGAAGGATGAGTAAAACAGATTAGGTCAGTGAAGGCTTGCCTGAGTAGGTCTTATCAGTAGGATACTTTCAGTTGCAGCGAAAGGAAGATAGACTCAATCTGGCTTAAACAAAAGGAAAAGGATTTCCATTGACTCATGTCACCCAAAAGGCCAGCAAAGGTCTGTTGTCAGGAATCTGCTTTTGTCTCTTTTCCATTTTCTTTTGTGTTTCTCAGGCACATTTCTGCCAAGTGGGGGCAATGATAACCACCAGTATCCCCCATCTGTCTTTCTACCAGCTGTACAGTCCCAATGGTAAGGCGCCTCTCTCCTAAAAGTCATAACAGAAGTTCCCCGGAGACTCCTCCTTAACTCAGTCAGCTGTAGTTCTGGGAGCCAGTCACTGTGGCCAAGAGGATGTTGTTTTATGAATGGCCAGATCTGGGTCATGTACTTACCCCTGAGCCCCTTGGCAAGATGCCAGCAGACAAAGAGGAGGAGCAGGAAGGAACAGAGTAGAATTAAGAAGGACATATTATAGCGAACGGCATGTGGTGAGTGACTCGACTAGAAGTAGATGCAGTAGCCACATTATGACCAGTCTTTCATGTTAGCTAAGGATTTTGCACATCATTGTAAATCTCTAATTGAAGGGTGTACAGGGATATGACATTACTAGATTTATATTTTAGTAAGATCACTCTGGCAATATGAAGAGAATAGGTAGGTAGGTAGATAGATGGATAGATAGATAGATAAGGGTAGGGTTATACATATAGGGGTAGTGATATGGAAGTTATGATATTTTATTCCTCAGTTCCAAAATATAATCTTATGTACCTCCAAACCCCCTACCTTTATTTGGCAATCAGGCCTAGATATGAAATATGAAATAATAAGAGCATAAACAGAGGTAGAAACAATACAAATAGGTTAAGGGATCGGATGCGTGTGTATATGAACAAAGAATCAACAGGAATTACTAACTCATTTAAGAGGGAGAAAGAGGAAAGCGACATTTATTTAGACCGTGACTATGAAAACTGTGGTGACATTTAGAGGAAAAAATAATTTTGGTGTCAGGTAGATGATTACTTATACAAATTGCGTCCTCAAGACAATTAGAACATAAACTGAAATGGCAAAACTGTGGTTTAGAAGAGCAGTTGCAGTTTATAGAGGGTGATTTAGATCATGCGTATGGAGATTCAGTTCACAGAATGGATGAAAGAAAAACAAAGACTTACAAAGAGAAAAAAAGGTCAAGAATAAGACCTTGAAAAATACCAACATGTAGCAGTGGGGAGAAATAGGAAGAAGAGACCAAAAAGACATGAAAATATTGATCTGAGAAGTAGGTAAACCTCGAGTAAAAAAATGTAAAGAAAATGTTTTAAGAAAGAAAGGGTCATATAAAATACCTCACTAAAGTTAAAGATGAAGATTGAGGAAAAGGAAAGGACATTACATTTAGCAGTTAGGTCACCACTGATATTTGAGAGACCGTTTCAAGCCAAAGTACATGAGTTAAATAGGTGTTAAGAAAGTGGAAATGTCACGTACTATCTATTCTTTCAGGAAGTTTTCTGGTGAGCAGAAGTCTCTAGAGCGCTGTCATTGGACTTCTTTCAAGGGACCTAATCTACTCCCATAATTTCAACCATGACAATTTTCACATCCTTCAGTCTAGCCCAGAGTCTCTCCAAATCCAACCTATTACCTATCACCAAATTAATTTTCTTAGAATTCTTTTAGATCACATCACCTCTTTCTCAGGTATCCTCAGTGAATATTCCCATGAATAAATGTACAAAGCCAGGTGGTAAAGCCTGGATTCAAGTCATATAACCAGAGCAAATCTAACTTTGAAATGTTAATTTCTCACCAGTCCCCTGGGTGAACATTATGGTCTTCTACATGCTCCCAGTATTCCAGCCAAATTAAAATTCATGCCGTTTCCTGCTTATGTCCTGTGCTCTCCAGTCCAACTAGTCGAGAATATATCCAGTGCTCTCTTTTTAGAAACTTTCATCCATTTATTTTTTCATTCTTTCAAGACTTATTCAGAGATAAGTAAGACACAGTTGCTGACAAGGTGAGACATTGTATTAGTATTTTTGTTCTTCCTTCCCTACTGGATCTTGCTTTGTGGTCTGGCTTTACAATAAGTTCTGATATGGCATCTTCCATGTTATCTGTTTAACAAGGAAGGATATAGTATCCTCCCCAGAAATATCAATTTATTTCTCTTTCCTTTAATCACAAAAAAGGTGTTCCCTGTACTTCCTTACCTTTATTCATGTGTTTGTACTCATGTTTATGGCAATATACGTATATACGAATAAGTATATAACTATAATGGAACATATTGCTACTCCCTGACCCCTTCATTAGATTCGGTTTCTAAAATAATTCTTACTATTCCATTATCCCACTCCAGACGTGATTTTTGAGTCTAACTTCTCTTACAAGACTTACTTCAAAATAAGCTATGTCTCGCAGAAAGCTTTCCCTAATTTCCCTCCCAAGTCTTTTCTTCTTTCTCTAAACTCCCACTGTAATTTATCTGCATCTTTTTGGATACCAATCATGTTCTATTAATATAATTTTATATATTTGGTGCCTCTTTTCCTAAAATAGAACTTTGTTGGGGGTAAAGCCATTTCTTTCTTCTCTGAATAAGAGACGAGACTGAGTATCTGTTGAATAAGTGAGTCTCATTGATAAAACTTAGGACATAGTTTTTATCTCCATCTGTTCACCTCTGAAGTTCACAGTGACCAGCACCAGTGCTCTCCATAATGATATGTAGATGTCCATGACTATTTATATAGTCCTTTACCTTTCCATGGGTTACTTTCTCCTATAAACTATTTCACTCACCCTGAACAGTGATTCACATAGTATCTTATTTGAAACTTTTTTTCCACTTACCCACGTTTCAGGTCAAAATCCTCTTTGGCATTCTGATAAAAATCCCACCAAGTTTTTCTTCCTAGTAATGATGAGATAAATTTCTTTCCGTTCCAGAAGCCCATTTTGGCTTCATGTCCTTAGTTTAGAAAACTAACTTCATTTTGTCCTATATCAGCTATATAGCTATTTTTTCACTTCCCATATCCCCCTCTCTATTTAAATGTCCTGACCTTCAACTAAAAGAAGGAATGAAAACTCTATCTGCCAAGGCCTTCAGCTTCCTATCTTGGGCTTTGGAGTCACTATACATATATTCCATTTTTTTTTCTCACTATTTTATTCATGGCCAAGTGAATCAGAAATAATAAATACCAGCCAGTGGATTTGATAAGCCTTGTCAGGTCACATATCTCACATTTGCTACAGGGAAACAGTATACTTTCTAATTTGTCATGTCAGGCCTATATAGAAGAAAATCACCAATCACAAATACCCAACTCTTCTTCCTGAGGTCAAGTGCTGAATTCCTCAAACCTTCTATTGCCTATGAATGTCCCTTATTGCTCTGTAAAACAATGTCTTTTCCAATTTTTTTGACCATGAGCTTCCATAAGAAATGACCTGCTATTGCCTAAGAATGTCTCTTATTGCTCTATAAAATAATGTCTTTTCCAATTTTTTTGACCATGACCTTCCATAAGAAATGCACTTTTTGTCACTACCTGGTACACGTGTATAGTGGACACACACAGATACATTGTACATGTGTTTATGACTGAAACAAAAGTTCTGTGAAGCAATACTTTCCTTATGCCAGGATGTAATTTTTTTTTTTTAATACTCTTCCATGCTTCTGTGTCATTACAAAGAAACTTACCGAACACAGTAAATTGATATAATGATCCACTTAGGGGTCACATCTCACAATTTAAAAAATGTCAGGTGAGATTTGGAAGATTGCTTTTAAATTGAAAGAACTAGATTCTTCCTCCATTCCAGTGGTTCCCAAAAATTAATATGCATAAATATTTGGAGGGACTTTGTAAAAATATAGATTTTTGAGCCCATTTCCTCAAAGATTCTGATTTTGGAATTGCAAGATGAAGCCCTAAAATCAGCTGTTTAACCCACATACACCCCATCCAAGCGGCCTGGAGACCAGATCTCGGGAAGCTTTGCATCATTTTTTCCTGAGGTTGCAGGGGCTCAGAGGTCCTGCTTCTTCCCCTTCATCTTTTTGTTTCATTCACCTGCCCTCCATTCTTTCCACCAGGCTCGCATTTTCTCCACTGCAGCAGCATCTTTATTTCTTTTTATTTTTTAGGTACTTAATTCTTTCATGCTCTCTAAATGTCACATCCTTTGTCATAAACCAGAAACTAGAGACATGCTCTTCAGGCTTTTTTTCTTTCTTTTTACCTCCACCAGCGGATTAGTATCAAGTAGGACAAGTAAGATTATGGGTGGCTTCGGAAGACAGATGTAGCACCTGCCCCGTCTTTGTGTGCTACCTGTTAGTTGCAGGGGTGCGGGTGGGGCGGAGGGGAAATTGGAGAGTGCAGTTTGAACCACCGTCCTTCGTATTTGCCTTTGGAGCCCATCCACCTCCCTCACCCACCCCATTTCTGTCTCCCTACCTCTGTACATTTTCAGGAAACAAATGCAGGATCTTACCTGCTTGCCAGGCCCCTTCTTCCACAAGTTCATGTGAACGTTATGGTTAAGTTTTCCTACTTCTCATTTGTTGCTGCTAATGTGCTTCATGTCAGTATTTCACACTTTCTTAAATCGTCTAGATTCGTCTAGGCTCCATTGGTCCAAACACACTTTCAAACCCTTTCGTAGAAATTCTTAGCCGTGTTGGAAACCCACTTGATACTATCTGTACTTTACTGTGAGCCAGCTTATATTTTACTGTATCATTGTTTCCTGCTTGCTGAAATTAGATCTTAACCTTTCTCCTTGCAAAACTCATAAGGTCCCAGAGGCAAGTAGTATGTTGTTCGTTTTCCTTTGATCCATTAATGTTTAATACAATTTCATATTTAAACTAATATTTAATACCTGAGTGAAAGAATGAGTAAACAGATGAACGTCTACAACTCTGTTTTTTTTTTAAAGTTTACAGATGCATAGATACTCTTTTATAGACGTCCTTTATTAATTGGTATTTTCCTTAGCATACTTTTATTTTTATGTACCCATCTTATGATCTCTTTTAGGAAAAGTTTGAAATAGATGTTAGTTTAATAATGTAAGTAAAGAATAGCAAGGAAAGATTAGTAATATTAGTTTAGTTTGGTGCATATATTGTTGTTGATAACTGAAATTCATAGTTCAGGCTTTAATTCATAATTGTGTATTAGCTGCCGCCTCTAATGAAGACTATTCCAACACCCCACCAAAACATCTATCAAGCCATTTACCAAGACAGAAACTATCAGTAATACTAAAAACCAAGACTAACAGATAACCTAATACTGAAATCTAGAATTAAACTCCATAGACACATGGCAGGTAAAACTGAATTGAGGAAAATTGAATCAGGCTTTACTTCCTTAATTAAAGACCCTCTGAAGAGAGGTGGGGAGACACTTCTTCTTAACCGCCACCTTTTCTCATGACTCAGAGACCCAGTTTCTGCAGTAACCATGAACCAGCTAACTCTCACTCTCACTGATTTTTTAGGTAGCCGTATTTCTGTGTCCATTGAGAAGCAGTAACTTCGAGAAATTCATCAGGACATACGGGGTGGACGGGTACATGCATATTTTGACCTATATTCTCTATAGTAAAGCTGGAAACATACTGGAGCTAATTAAATTTGGCAAATAGGGAAATGTAATTTTCCACATACCCTGCTAGTTTAGAGGGTCTGAGAACCAAGCAGTGAGATTAAGAGCAATATCCACCTTGGCAAAACTACATGATGTTAATGAATGCCTGCAAAATATTGTGAATTAGATCCAAAGCAGTGAATATAAACTGCTTTTTTAACAGAAAGGTGCTCAACCTCAGCACCATAGATATTTTGGACTGTATAATTCTTTGTTTGGGGAGCCTGTGCTATGCATTACAGGCTGCTTAGCCACATTCCTGACCTTTACTCTAGCTGCCAGTAGCACCCACTCTCCCCAGTCTCAACAATCAAAAAGAGTGTTTCAGACATTGCCCAATGTCCCTTGGGAGCAAAATTGCCCCCAGTGGAGGACCACTGCAACAGTAGGTCTCGAAGGGGGCGTGGTTGAGTCTTGACGGCTGTTGCCCTATTTAAGGATTAGTAAAGGAGAAGAAATCCATATAGAATCTATTTTGAAAATACTGTAGTTCAAGGGAAAGAAAATATTACCCAAAAACTCAGAGAAAAAGCACAACTTTGAGAATGATGTGGTTCAATCTCCAGGAAAAAAAATAATTCTTAGATTATTCAGTGTACTCAGCAGAATGCAGGGCCTCCACATGAAGGGGGTTGGAAAATGGGATAAGCCGTGCAGAGAAAACAACAGCAACATGTAGAGAAAAGATAGAAGGAGATAGATAACATCTCCTTGTGTGGAAATTTTTGGCAGATTTTGTTTTAAACTGATGGTACATAGTGTTGGTAAGAGGTAGTGATGTAAGTGTTCTTAAACATTTCATACAGCCTCTCTAGAGTGAATTTTCATTCATATATATATATATTAAGACTTATAAATGAAAGTACTCTTTGACCTACTTCTAAGAAATTGCTTAGAAAAGTGAAAAAACCTGTGAAAAATTTATATACATGTATGTTCATCTCAGTGCTATGATAATAAACAAATGAAATCAACATAATTGGCCAAAGTAGAGAATGCTGAATAAATTCTGATATCTAAAATGTGCCTGAACACAGTAGGAACTCAGTAATATTTGTTGATTACATTCATGAATATATTTAGTGGAATACTACACATCTGTTTTGAATGATGTGTGTATATATATGCATATATCATATATATGATATATATAATATATATGTAGAGATGTATGTTTCCAAAGTGTATGTGTGTTTTACATTTAAGATGTATTCCTTAAAGATCAATTATTCACTAAAGATCAATTCGTTAAAGAATTCATTAAAGATCAATTCTATTACTGATGTAGGTGAACTGTGTGTTTTGACCAATCTGAATGTCACCTGAACCCTTAATAGCCACTGTGCTTTTCTCACTCCATGCCTTTGTTTATTTATTTATTTATTTATGCGGTACGCGGGCCTCTCACTGTTGTGGCCTCTCCCGTTGCGGAGCACAGGCTCCGGACGCTCAGGCTCAGTGGCCATGGCTCGCGGGCCCAGCCGCTCCACAACATGTGGGATCTTCCCGGACCGGGGCACGAACCCGTGTCCCCTGCATCAGCAGGCAGACTCTCAACCACTGCGCCACCAGGGAAGCCCCTTTGTTTATATTTTTATGTTTGCTTGGAATGTATTGTCCTCCAAGTCCTCCCACTAATTTTTGCCTTTTAAAAAGTAGACTTTATTTTTTAGAGCAGTTTTAGGTTCATAGCTGAAGTAAGTGAAAAGTACGTAGAGTTCCCCTATACCCCCTGCTTCCACACACCCACAGCCTCCCCCGTTATCAGCATCCCCCACCAGAGTGGTGCACTTGTTATATTTGATGAACCTGCATTGACACATCATAGTCACCCAAGATCCATAGTTTACATTAGGGGTCACTCTTGGTGCTTTACATTCTATGGGTTTTGAAAATTTTACAATGAAATGTATCTACCATTATAGTGTCATAAAGAGTATTTTCACTGCCCTAAAAAGTCTCTGTACTCTCCCAGTTCATCCTCTCTCTCCTGAACCCTTGGCAATCACGGATTATCTTAACTGTCGTCATAGTCTTGCCTTTTCCAGAATGTCATAGAGTTGGAATCATACAGTATGCAGTCTTTTGAGATTGGCTTCTTTCACTTTGTAATAGACATTTAAGGTTCCTCCATGTCTTTTCATGGCTTGATCATTTCTTTTTAGCACTGAATAATATTCCATTGTCTGGGTGTAGCACAGTTTATTTATCCATCCACCTACTGACAGGCATCTTGGTTACTTTCAAAATTTGGCAATTATGAATAAAGCTGCTATTAACATCCCTGTGCAGCTTTTTATGTGGACATAGGTTTGCAGTTTATTTGGGTTAATACTAAAGAGCACCATTGCTGGATTTTACCAACTTATTTAGACTTACTGTGTGCTGCTAATTTCTTGCTTAATTTTTCCTATTAGAATATTAACTCTTTGATGACAGCAGCCATTTTTTATGCAAGCTACAATACTTTAATGCATTTCTATAAAATATAAACTAACGATTATTGAATAAAAGAATTGGGGTTATATTTTCATATATGAAAATCATTTTCAAAAGGAAAACCATTTAGAAATATACCCATAGTATATCCCAACTACTTCATTTTTGTTGAGAAGTGGGTAAAATAGTGTATGTTTATATATGGTTCATAGAGTGATGGCTTGTTAGAGTGAAAAGTAACCTCATTAGCTTTCTAACTTAACTGATGAGGAATCTAGGACTCAGAGTGTTTTGATAATTCAGCCCATGTCGCATAGGTAGAATTATATGTCTCATTTATCACCCTTTGTAGTCTTTCCTCAAAACTGTACTATTGCTCTCTCATTTTTACTGAATGAAATAGGATACGTTTTGTTCCATGAAAATGGATTATTTTTCTAGAAAATGCAAATTGGTAATTTAAGAATGTATTATTGAAAATGTTCTATTTCATTAAAATAACACTGTGAACTATATATGTTACTGTGCCTCTTTTTGTATCTTTATTATCTAATTAATTAATTCATGAGACATTAACTAAAGTCCAGTTGTCATGACTCACATCCTTTCATTTTCTAGTGAACTTAATTTTGCAGAAATAAAGAGTGGTTAAATGATTACCTTGAAAGAAGGGTTTTATATTAATACTATTTTGTGTTGTTTCCTTGAGTTGAATATTAACAAAAGAGACTAATATTAGTAGTGGTCATTACTAATTGCTCCTTTGATATTTGAGCTTTGATTTCTCATTTTTTTTTGTGTCAGTGAGATCTCTGAGAAGGACAGTATCTTCCTTCTGAAACAACTGAAACAATTGGTGGTTAAAAAAAATACTGCAGATAAAACAAAGTGGACTGCATTTCTCTCGACAGTGTAACACCCCCGGTTTACTAGCTCTTGTCCTTACTTGCTTTTGCAGGCCTCACCCTCACAGTAAAGTCTTTTCTCCTGTTGCTGCAAGTATTTTGAGGAGTCTAAGTGTTTGTCTAATTGGTAACACATGCTCTATTGATTTCCCAGAGTTACCGTAACAAAGTACCACAAACTGGGTAGCTCAAAATGACAGAAATCTGTTCTCTCATAGACCTGGAGGCTAGAAGTCAGAAATCAAGGTATTTTCCGGGCCATGCTCCCTCTGAACACTCTAGGGAATAATCCTTTCTTGCCTCTTCCAGCTTCTGGTGGCGACTGGAAATCTTTGGCATTACTTGACTTATAGCTTATAGCAGCACTCGTCAATTTCCACCTCTGTCATCTCATAGCCTTCTTCCCTGTGTGTCTGTGTTTCTGCATCCAAATCTCCTTCTCCTTTCTCTTATAAAGACATCAGTCATTGGATTTAGGACCCGGGATGATTTCTTCTTGAGATCCTTAATTAACCTGATGTCCAAATAAGGTCACATTCTGGGGTTTCAAGTGGACATGCATTTGGGCAGATCACCATTCAACTTACTACTCTTGGTATGAGCCAAGCACTCCACCCACTTGGCTGGGATTGTGTTTATTTCTGCCATATGCTACTGCTCCTACCAGGCTTTGCTGCCTCTGTCGGATACCAGCGCCCCTTTGGCTGCACGTTGCTGTGCCTTTCATGTATCCCCATCACTGGTAAACCTCATTGCCTAAGCTCGGGTGTGCGCCACACTGCTGAGGCCTCCCAACTATCCCTGCTGATTGCCGTGGTGCCTGCCGACCTCCATTACTGATGGGCCTCACTGCCGTGTGCTGGCCAGTGGCGCCGCTGCTGATGCCTGGGAAACTTGGGGAACCTAACAGCATTCTTACACAGTTAACGTAGGTTCGAAAGCAATAAATCCTAATTATACACCCCGTGTTGTATTAAGAATGACTGTTTCCATTAATGCTAAAGCTTTATTACTGTACCAAGTTTGACTCCCTCTTTTCTTAGGATGAGGTCTTTCCAGGAGACTCTTCCATCTTTCATGTGAAGTGGTTCCTGGCAGGCCCTTCTCTACTTACTGCTCATATATCTCTGGGCCGACTTGAATCCCAGCAGTTTGCAGGTTAAGTTCAAGGTAGGGCCATCTCCCTATTTCTTTGTATCTTCCCCATCCCACACATGCAGTACTAAATTGAATTATATTGCTAAGTTGTTCTGACATGGCTATTTTAATTATTTACAAGAGAGCTCTCTTTCACTGTTGAGATAAATACTCTTAAGTAGGGAAAAATATCCTTTTTGAACCTTTTAACAGTCATTCACATTAAACCCAGAAAGCACTCTTCAACAGCTATCAATGTTTTAAAACTTGATTTTAATCTATTTTAATTCAACAAGTATTGATATTTATTCTGTGCACACTTTATACCAGGTAGTGTATCAGACTCTAGGAAAAAGGTGCAAGGATGGGCTCATAACCCAAAGCTAGAGAAACAGTGAAGTAATGACAGCACCTCAGTAGTTTGTGACTGAAGCTTAAGGTACTAGGAAAATCGACACTTGATAGAACTGTAAAGGTATACGGAGGCCAAGTGGAAAAGGCACTTGGACCCCATGCTAAGAATAAAAAACATTAGCTTTTGCAAAACAAGGAGCCATGGTATTTTTATGTTTAGAGCAATAGTATAAAGGTTCAGTTAGAAGCATGGATGTGAGTGTACAGTTGCAATAGAGAATGATGAGGATTTAATCTAAAATGAGTGTAGAGTTATAGAGAAGGGGGCAAATGCTGGAGATACACAGATGGTAGACAGTTCAGAGTCTATTGCTAATTGGTTATGGATGCTGGGAGAGAGAGAGATGTCCAGAATGAGTCTCAGGTTTCTGCCTTGCTGTCTGGGTGGGCAAGGTACCTTCAACTGAGATAGAGACTACAGGGAAATAGAATGAAACTTAGAAATTTGTGTTTACCAATTTAATTTAATTCTCATAATAACAGCCCTTCACAGTAGCTAGGAATCAATTCTCAAAGAATGTAAGTAAGTTAATATAAATAAGTTTAAGTAGGCAGTGACAAAACTGGGTGTTTTCTCCTGGTATTTCACACATGCTCTTAGAGTTTAGGAGGACAGTGGTGGGTAACAAATTCAGACTTAGATGCTGGCTTTGAGGCGCCCTTAAGTATCAGGTCGGCTAATAGACTATTGGAATTTGGAACTTAAGCTCAGAAAAAGGGATAGGTCTTTTGCGAGGGCCAGTTTGGGAGCTGTTTACGTATGGGCACTTGTCAAAGCCACATTTCATATTTGTGATTGTCCAGAGGCCAAGTCAAGAGTGAGAAAAGAGGAAGGCTCTAGATGGAACCCTGGAGGGCATCAACATTTAAAGGAATGGTAAAAGAAGCAGGAGATCCAGGAAAGCATACAGAGAAGTGAGGATTCAGGAGATAAAGGGAGAGAATGTTGTGGAAAAAAAATTTTGAGGAAATTGTCCATAGTGTTCAGTGCAACATATAGGTCAAGTTAGGTAAGTCATCTAAAATGTCCGTTGGACTCAACATCAGCAGAGAATTGGTAGTGGCTTTACAAAGAGGTGAGAGCCCCGTTATAGTAACTTGAGGAATTAGTAGATGAGATAGTAAAAAAAATAATATGAATATACTGTCCTTCCATATGTCATTGTAGTAGTCTTTACCCTTTACTAATAGGTCCTGAAATTTGTTTTTTTAGCAATAATCATGGTGGATTAAAAAGAAGTTTATCCTCCATCTCTAGTTTGATCCCACCTATCATGAATGACATACTTTGTAATCTAGAGAAGAAGGATGAGGGTATCTCCTATACACCTGAATTAGACTTATTTGCACTATGATCTCACCAGTTGAACTGACTAATCACAGATCTATCACTTTTGAAATGAAAATGTGTTACTGTAAATACTCTTTCGGAGTAGAACAACAAAGATGGTTCCATATTCCAAAGGGCAGTGGTTAGAAGCAATGCTTTTGTTATTGAGGTTTTTATAAATTTCATGCAGTGAATGCTTTTGTTGGTCTCGGTCCATGGAAAAGTCAATTTCTATAAGAAAGAATTTGATTATGTGTTATTTGCCTTTGTAGTCAGAGAGATTGAGTTAAACTTTGTTGTTTATTCCTTGGTTCTGGCAGCATGTGATAATTACTGTCAGCTCTTCTTACCAGCTCCAGTCTAAGAACACAACTCTCCATCAGAACAAGCCATGGCTCCAAGTAAGGTTATGATTCTACGCAAAGGAGCGGGAAGTTCGCATTTTACCTTCTTAACTCCTCTTTTTCACCCCACAAGGTAAAGACCAGTTATTATTGAAAGATGGTAATCAGCTGTTTCTAAGACATACAAAGAGTATTATTTCCAGTAATATGTTAATTTTAGACCAATTGTATTAGAATAAAAAGATTTGGGTGGTCCACAGATTTTCATTATAAGCGATCTAACAAATGTCAACCATAAATATATTTAAGAAGGGCACAGAATCCGTCATTGTCTTTCAGTTATAACGGAGACAGTGAGTTTACCTCAGGCACACATTTGCTGGGGAGAGTTCCAGTTCTCCAGGAAACTTGTATTTTACTCTTCTCCCACAGTCTTCATTTGAATCATATGTAACTACCCTTCTTTCTCTCAGTGAATGCACTGGTGTTTTTTGCTTCAGCAGTTCTCTTGGTAACTTATCCCATACGTTTGGTAGCCTTTGCATAAAACTGTTTTGTCTGAACTCAGCTTCTGAACCATATCTTGTATCTATCTGCCAGAATGAGTACTATGTGACTTAATTTTGTACACTTAACTTCATAATCAGAAACGTTTTGGTTATTTGAAGGTAAGATAAGTTTAACTCTCATTTGCAGAAGTAGATAAACAAGTATGATTTTAATATAGGTTAGTTCTTTGGTTCAATACCACCTTTTAACATAGCACACTCCATTGACAAATGGTCAACTTGTGATTGCTGGACATTGTACATAGATTCTAACCAACCGTCCATGCAATACAGAGTTGGGGGCCTGCATTCCATGTTTTTTTCTTCTCATGTCACCTTTCAGAGCTTCCTATAATGGAATGAAAAGAAGAGAAAAGGACTGTATTTTTTTTTTTTAATCTCTAGGTGGTTTTGTAATGGGTTATTGACTTTAGAAGAAACTGAATAAAGGGACTCCTAGAGTTGAAATACTGGGCCTTGGTTGAATTCAGAGATAGATTTTCAAATACCAGGAGCTATCATTTCAGTCACCTATGTTCAGACTACTTAGCCTCATAAAGCTAATAAAAGTATTAATATTTGGCATTTCCTTACATGCAGCCATTCATTCAGTAAATATTTATTGAGTTCCTACTATGTGCTAAGCACTGTCCCTACCCTTTTGGGGCTCACTGTCTTATTGTGGAAGGGGAAGAGACATCATAAACAAGAATTATATCAGGTGGTATGAAAAGTGTTATAGAGAAAAATAAAGTAGGGTAAGGAGGTAGAAAGATATGGAAGAGATATTAGTTTTAGATTGGATGGTCAGGTCTTGATCTTGAGGAGACAGCAGTGAGCAGTGGCTTAAAGTGAGATCTTAGTTCCCTGCCCCGAAACTGGAGCTGCACAGCCTGGGTGAAAACCAGAAATCCTAGCTGCTGGTCCACCGGGGCCTAGAGGCTGGAGGCAAAGTTTCCCTGGCTCTTGCTCCCACTGAAAAATGAATTTCTCAAGGAGGCTAAAATTGTAAAAACAGGTACAAAGTTTATTATTAGAAAAACAGCACAACAAGTGGGAGAGCACACAGAGAAACAGTTTGTTTAGTTAAGACAGAAGCAAGGCAGAGATGCACACCTGGAGAGAAAGGGTGTGGGCGTCCCCCCTAATGAGGAGAAGTGCCCCAGAGAGGTGATTCACATCACTTATATAGGGCAGTTCTTCCGGATCTTCGTTTACCTTTGGCCAATTATTTCATTTCTTTTCCCACACCTGACCTGTTCTAGGACTCTCTCCAGCACACGTACGCATCTTTGGACAAAATGGATTCCAGCGCAGAGGCCTATGGGAAGGTTGACACCACCTATTTTGGGGTGGTGCCTCCTCGGTTTTTTTTCTTTTTTTTTGCGGTACGTGGGCCTCTCACTGTTGTGGCCTCTCCCGTTGCGGAGCACAGGCTCCGGACGCACAGGCTCATTGGCCATGGCTCATGGGCCCAGCCGCTCCACGGCATGTGGGATCTTCCCGGGCCAGGTCACGAACCCGTGTACCCTGCATCGGCAGGCGGACTCTCAACCACTGCGCCACCAGGGAAGCCCCCTCCTCCGTTTTTGACAAGGAGCCTTTCTGCGCATGTGTAGTCGGGGAGGTCTCCTTGACCTCAAGAATGAGAAATGTGTGGTTTCCTTATCTTTTATCCAAGCAGGACTCACCTCCTCCTCGCTCCTGCCATTATCTTTATCGTGGAGTGTCTGTCCACAGGGGACAGATTCCAGCTGCTCAGCCTGGGGCCCATCCATCTCCTCCCTCAGTCTGGCCTCCCTGATAAGAAGATGACAGAGGAGCAAACATCTGAGGAGAAGAGAGACATGAAGCCCTGTGGGCACCTGGGAGGAAAGCACTCCAGGCCCTTTGTGTCCCTAAATAAAGCTTTGTGCACAATCTGAGGGACACCAGAAAAAATTAAACACTGAACTGCTTCTATGGGATAATTAGAAAAATATACCAATGGGTATACATAAGCCCCAGATTATAAAATTCTATAGAAATTATTGTCTCTATACACAGATGAGGTAGATTTACATGGCTGGAAGTATTCAGAGAATACTTCATGGAAGAAAGAACACTTGAAGGAATGTATGATTTGGCTCTTCATTGTTGTTTATTTACTGAATATTGTTGACACATGAGAAGGAAGAAAGGCATTTCAGAAAGGATATGATCAGAAGTCCAGAGGAGAGTATATTAGTCCCTGTGGATGCTGTAACAAATTACTATAAAGCTGTTGGCTTAAAGTAACAGAAATTTATTCTTTCTTAGTTTTGGAGGCCAGAAATCTGAAATCAGTTTTACTGATTCAAAATCAAGATGTCAGCAGGGCCTCATTCCCTCTGGGAGCTCTGATAGAGAATCTGTTCCTTGCTTCTTCCAGCTTCTGATGGCTGCTGGCATGTTTTGATTTGTGGCTGCATCCCTCTAATTTCTATCTATATTGTTACATTGTCTCCTCTTCTTCTGTGCGTCTCATCTCCTTTCTTTTATAAGGACATTGGTGATGATATTTAGGGCCCACCTGGATAATCCAGGATAATTTCCTCACTCAAGATGTTTCACTCAGTTACGTCTGGGTAATCCAGTATAATCTCCTCATTGCAAAATGCTTGACTTAATCACATCTGCAAAAAATGTTTCCATATAAGGTAACATTCACAAGTTCCAGGGAATAGGTCTTGATATCTTTCAGCAGCCGGCCACCATTCAGCCCACAATAAGGAAGATAAGAATATTACACAGTACAGAGACTGACCTGATAAAAATATGTCTACTCAGAATATTTTCTTCAGTTGTTTAGCATATATTTATTGATTGTCTTCATGCATTTAGAAAATATTTTCTGAATGTCTGCAGTGGACACTGTGTAGGACACAGTGGGGGGCACAAAAGCAACCACAGCCCTTGACCTTATAGAGTTTATAAATGAGGTGAAGGTGAGGGGAAGGTAGGGATAGAAAACAGAGAGCCTATAATGTAAGGATTGGATACTGTCGAGTCATGTATTCCTTGTCCAGATCCTCAACCTCCACGAGATTATTGTGACCTAAGAGTGAAGAACCTGAAGCCCAGAGAGGTTAACTAAGTCGTCTAAATCCACTTACCTCAGCAAAGAAGTAGCAAAAGGAGGAATTGCAGTGTGCTCCACTTATGTCCATCTCTCTACGTGACCTTGATCCATGAACAGGTACTGAGACGTGGTGAACTCCTAAACTGAGGAATTATGTGCTTGGTAGATTAGCAGACTCTGTGCAGGGTTGGTATAGCAGATGTATCAGAGAAGGGAAATACTGGAGCAAAAGTCCACTAGAGGGCTGTAATCGAAGATTCGATACGGTACATATATGCTGGATGCATTCATTCAACAAATATTTATTTAACCTACTTTCTGTCAAGCTCTGGGGTGAAAGCTTGGGACAGGATGGTGAACAAATTGGAGATACTATCTCTACTGTGGTAAACTGAGTTTACCATCAGTTAGAGGCATGGTATTATTAATCCAAGGATTACACAGACAGGTGTAACAAATGCTCGCAGGCCCTGTGGCAGCGGACAGCATGGCGCCTCTGAGGAAGGAGAGGGCCTAGACCAGGAGTGTTAGGTGGCATGTTAGTTTCCTATTAATGCTATCCTAAATTACCACAAACTTAGTTGCTTAAACAATACAAATTTCTTTCTGTAAATTTCAGTTCTGGAGGTTAGAAGCCCAAAGTGAGCTAAAATCAAGGTATGGACAGGGCTGCATTCTTTGTTTGTTTATTTTTTTTTATACATCTTTATTGGAGTATAATTGCTTCACAATGCTGTGTTAATTTCTGTTGTACAACAAAATGAATCAGCCATATGTATACATATGTCCCCATATCCCCTCCCTCTTGAGCCTCCCTCCCATCCTCCCTATCCCACCCCTCTAGGTCATAGCAAAGTACCAAGCTGATCCCTCTGCGCTATGCCGCTGCTTCCCACTAGCTATCTATTTTACATTTGGTAGTGTATATATGTCCGTGCCACTCTCACGTTGCCCCAGCTTCCCCTCCCCACCACCCCCATGTCCTCAAGTCCATTCTTTATGTCGGCGTCTTTATTCCTGCCCTTTCACTAGGTTCATCAGTAGCATTTTTGTCAGATTCCATATATATGTGTTAGCATACGGTACTTTTTTTTCTCTTTCTGACTTACTTCACTCTGTATGACAGACTCTAGGTCCATCCACCTCACTACAAATAACTCAATTTCATTTCTTTTTATGGCTGAGTAATATTCCATTGTATATATGTGCCACATCTTCTTTATCCATTCATCTGTTGATGGACACTTAGGTTGCTTCCATGTCCTGGCTATTGTAAATAGAGCTGCAGTGAACATCGTGGTACATGACTCTTCTTGAATTATGGTTTTCTCAGGGTATATGCCCAGTAGTGGGATTGCTGGTTCGTATGGTAGTTCTATTTTTAGTTTTTTAAGGAACCTCCATGCTGTTCTCCATAGTGGTTGTGTCAATTTACATTCCCACCAACAGTGCACACGGAATATTCTCCAGGATAGATTACATCTTGGGTCACAAAATCAAGCCTCGGAAAGCTTAAGAAAATTGAAATCATTATCAAGCATCTTTTCTGACCACTATGCTATGAGATTGGAAATCAATTCAGAAAAAATACTGTAAAAACCACAAATACATGGAGGCCAAACAGTGTACTACTAAATAACCAAGAGATCACTGAAGAAATCAAAGAAGAAATTTTAAAAATACATAGAAACAAATGACAACAAAAACACAATGACCCAAAACCTATGGGATACAGCAAAAGCAATTCTAAGAGGGAAGTTTATAGCCATTCAATCTCACCTCAAGAAACAAGGGCTGCATTCTTTTCTGGAGGCTCTAGGGGAGAATCTGTTTTCCTGCTTTTTCAGTTTCTAGAGTCTGCCCACGTTCCTTGGCTTGTGGCCCTACAGGTAGACTGAATCTTCGTCATATCACATCACTCTGACAACCTTGCTGTTGTCCTCTTACCTCCTTCTCTCACTCTTCTGCTTCCCTCTTCTACTTTTAAGGACCTTCTGATAACATTGGGTCATGAGTCACCCAGGCTAATGTTCTTATTTTAACATCAGCTAATTAACAATATTAATTCCATCTGCAACCTTAATTCCGTCTTGCCATGTAACCACACATAGTCCTAGGTTCCTGGGATTAGGATGTGAGCATCTTTGGGAGACCATTATTCTGCTTACCACAGGTAGGATAGACCATGTCAATCATTTTTGTTTTATTCTAACAGCACTGATAGTCCATTGTTAGATTTTAATCAGGCTGGGGTTATATGGTCAGATTTGTGTTTTGAAAGGATAATCCCGACTAAATGTGGAGAAGAGCTGGGAGCAAAAATGGAAGTGGGGAGGCCACTTGAGAGACTATTCTAGTACCAGAGAAAATATATTATCAGCTTGGCATAGTGGTCACGGAAACGTTGAGATGCAGCTAAATTTGAGAGAGAGCTTAATTCAGAAGGACCCTGTGATAGATTAGAATGAGAGGTACATTTTTGGCATGCAGACCCAAAGGACTATGTGTACTACTACTCACTGGCAGAGAGAACACTAGAAGAAGAACAGGTTTGGGGGGAGGAATAATGTTGTATTTCTGCAAATATTAAAGAGGACATTTGTGGTACTTCCTGTCATGGACATACATACCCAGAGACGACTCCTTGACCCAAGGGGCTCTATAGGTAGCCCTTGACCTTTATAAATTCACCATGGTCTAGGGACTGATCCTTTGACTTATGGATTCAGATTTTTTTCACACCAAGAATGGTTACCTCTCATAAGGAGCAGATTTATTTTAACTAGGAATATATAATCATCCATTTAAATATTTATTGAGGACCTAACCTGAACCAGACAGTGAGCTTGACAAAGGAGTACAGTGGTGAATGAGGTAGATGTGATCCCCAGCTTCTTAAAACCTATAGTTCAGCCAGTTGATGGGAGCACATAGTGGGATGTTCTGCTTGTCCTGGGTGTGGGAGCAGGTGTGTAAGAGGCAGAGGCTTACTGATTGTTAAGCTTGGAAGTTTCACTGGAGGAACTGGAAGAGGTTCAGTTTGTCACCAGCATTCATGAGAGGGAGAGGGAGAAAGAGTGGTGACAGAAGAGGCTGGAGAAGCAGGCAGGAGCTAGCAGCAGAGCTAGGAGAACTTCTGAGCCGTGCAAGGAGTATTAGCTTGAACATACATCCCCTGTGATGTCTTTTATGCTTTAAGCAAGGAGGGATGTGAGTAGATTTGTATCTTAATATTGCTATGAGACTGCAATGAAACTTTCACAGTGAAAAATATACTATTAATAAAGCAGACCTCTCATGCCAATATTATTATCCCTCTGGAGGAAAGTCATAAAGGAAACCATTTGCTTCCTTCCTGTCTTTCTTTTTTAGATTAGCAAACTTTAAAATATTTTAAAATATATAATAACATATGAGATGAGAATGAGAGCAATAGAACTTTCATTCACTTTTAGGACATATTTATAACCCCAGTTTATAAATATAAGAATGAAAAATAACTCAGTGTTGTTTTATAAGGTTGAATGTGTGTTTGCCGCATGACTGAGAAATTCCACTCCTGGGTATACACCCAAGAGAAACTCTTGTGCACCTAAACCAGGAGATTACGCACATAAATATTCGCTGTTTGTAATGGCAAAACAAATTGAAAAAAACCCGACATATCCACCCATAGAAGAATTTAAAAACTGGTATAGCCATACAACAGGATACTTTAAAAAGTTTAAATGAATGCATTATACATATCAACTCACCAACATAGTAGTTTCAGAAGTATGAAGTTGAGTGAAAATAGCAGGTCACAGAAAACACATTCAGTATAATTATATTTATAAATGTTAAAAGGAAAAGGAAGCAATGTTATTTAGGGTTATGTACATATGTAGAAAACTTTAAAGAACAATCCCGAATAATAGTGGTCATTGTATCTATTCTTGCTATTTTTCTGACATTTCTGTGTAATTATTATGTAGTGTTCCTGCTGTTGTGTTTCAAATGTATAACTTATACATTTTAGAAGAAGCCAACTTTAATTCAGAAGCTTGGTAAAGAGTCAATACTGGCGAGCCGAATAACATGTTGGCGAAGAATATGGATTTTGGAGTCAGACAAACCTTGGTTCAAATTTTGCCTCTCTCTTTTACTAATCGTGAAATTTTTCTAGGTGCTTAGGATATGTCACTGAGCAAAACAGGCAAAAATTCCTGTCCTTATGCAGGTTACATTCTAGCTGTTAGAAATAAATTTTTATGATAATTCTCCTTAAAATGGTGAGCTCCCTGCAATATAGGCTCTGTATTTTATTCCTCTTTGTATAACTGGCACCTAAATTTGGCACATAGTAGGTATGTTTATGGAATTGAATTGCCTGAGTAAATGAACATTGTACTTTGTACTTCTATGGAACAAGAGGAATACAAATTGCTTCAGGTTTTGTTAATCACAGTTAATACAACTCAAATCAAAGATCAGCTTTCTTGGAGCTTCACTCATTGATCTTAGCAGCTACTGAATCATATATAGAAACTGATATTGTAGTGTTGTCTTTGAATATGAATAATAGAAATGAGTAAAATTTTTTTTAGCCTTCAATTTTTGAATTTTATTTTTTCTCTCTCTAGACCATTCATTTTAATTTCAGTAGTAAGTGTACTGCATTTTTTCACTTCTCTGAAAACTTTGCATTCTCTTTCTTCCATCATCCTAAAAGTTATTCCTATGCATTACAAAATTGTTATTGACTCCTTTAATAGTTTCAAAGTTAGATGACAGTGTAGTTTTTATATCGTGTTCAGTGTGTGTGTGTATGTGTGCCTGCATGCATGTGTGTTATAGAAGCAAAGCAAATGTATACAGTTGGCCCTTAAACAATAGTGTTTAAACTGTGCCGGTCCACTTATACCTGGATTTTTTTCACTAGTAAATACTACCATACTACATGATCTGTGCTTGATTGAATCCTCAGATGTGGAAGAACCAAGGGTACGGAGGGTTGACTATAAATTATACACAGATTGACCTCCACGTTTTTAAGGGGTCAACTGTATATTTATTCCTTAGGGTTCATCAGCTTCTTAAAGGAGGTGATATCTAATCTATTGCCAAACATTAGGTCCTTTAGAAAATGTGGTTATTATAAGTAACAAGAGAATGATAATCTTTGTATGTAATTCTGTATGTTTCTGATTATTCGTTTAAGTGGAATTATTGGATCAAAAAAGTATGAATGTTTTTAAGTGTGTTGGTATAAAGGTAAAAATTATTCTTCAGAAAGTTGACATTGCAGATTTTCTTTTGCTTTTGCCTATGAGTAAAAAATAGAAGCCTAAATAAGACATGTTATGGAGAATTGACATTGTAAGATTATGTCTCGTAATCTTAATGTTACCTTCTGTCCACATTATATTAGGTTGTGCCCTGATAGTACTTTTGTGATTCTAAATTATTGCAGAGTTGTCTTTTTCCATCTAGATTGATTAACTTATTTTCATTATATTGATTAGTCCTTACAAAATAAAAACTTGCTTAGATTCTGCCATGAGATCAAACAATGAAAATTTAATATAAATACTTGTTTATTGGCTTAGAGAGCTAGAGTTTTTTTTGTTGTTGTCCATATAATTCAGAAAGAATGTGTGTACTATTGTAGCAAGTCAACTGCTATGGTAACTTGTGGTTTTTGCCATGACTCAATTTCTTACAAAGGCAGATTTGGGGATGTTTCTTAAGAGTTTCTTTTTCATATGCTAAAGAATCTTTCATAATGTTAACCCTTAAATTGACTACCTACAAAGTACTATCCTAATGAATTCACATCTAAGTGTAAACTCTAAACCCTATAGAAAATTTTAATATTAAATACTATGTCACATTGCCATACTACTTAATCTCAATAACAAGTATTTAGTTTTAGTTGCTTATAGAATTCTATGATTTCTGAAAAATAACAGGTTAGATAATTTACAATAAATTGCTTTGAGCTGATAGAATGTATTTTTATTCATAATCTAATGCCACGTAAGAGAAGTATCCAACATAGTTTGTAGAAGTATGTGAATATTTAAGAGTAATAGTTGGTTATTAGTTTTTCGACCACCAATGAAACTGGAGTATGTCTATACTGACCACTCCTAAAGAAACATTAAACAAAGCAGAAGGGACTGTTCTATACCTAATAGCACAGATTGTTTTTTCTTTTAAGGGTATGTAATAGCAATTTGGAAATATCATCTAGATTGGGTTTCAAAGGTAAAAGAAAAATTAAAATATTCTAAATTTTTATGCTAGCAGACGTGGCTTTACAAATTTACAAGTTTCTTGAATTCATTATGGAGTTCTTTAATTGGGTCAATGAATAGCAAACTACATGGTTAAAACATGTTCAATTCACTCTTAAATAGATTTGTCTACCTAAAACCAACTCAAAATGTTTTGTTACCAGGATACCTAGTTCTCATGTTGTTAGAACTATAGTATCTCAGGAATGTGTGACTCAGAGTAGCAGACGCTCAGATTGAGAGAGTCACTTACAGAAAATAAAAGAAAAAACAAAACCCAAAAGCCTCACACCAATTAAAATCAGCAATAAAAATCACAAAGAAAAACTTCTGCACAAACCCTAGGCCTGCCTAGACTATACCTAATGTTGATGTACGTTACTAAGGCTTTATGCTTGTGTGAAACAATTTTACTAGGTCATTTATTAATGACCTATTTCTAGAATATTATTTAGTTCCCCAAGACAGAGTGTTCTTACCTTTTAAAAAAAAAGTTTCTTCTTTTTACACCACACATACCTTTTATTAAACTTAATAAACAGCAGAATTATTGTTGCTCATTTCCTCTGGCATCCCTACGGCCACAAACCTGATTCAAATTATTGTCCTGATTTTTTAATTTATTTTACTTTTTTATTTTTACATTTTTATTGAAATATAGTTGATTTTAAAAGAAAGTTTCTTACTGGTGTGTTAAGGATTAATTACCTTTGTCTTTTGCATTTGAGAACCCTTTCTCAGAGGAAACTTTGTCACTCCACTTATGAAATGTAAAAAATATAAAGATAAATATATAAGGGCTTCCCTGGTGGCGCAGTGGTTGAGAGTCCGCCTGCCGATGCGGGGGACTCGGGTTCGTGCCCTGGTTCGGGAGAATCCCACATGCCGCGGAGCGGCTGGGCCCGTGAGCCATGGCCGCTGAGCCTGCGCGTCCGGAGCCTGTGCTCCGTGGCGGGAGAGGCCACAATGGTGAGGCCCGCGTACCGCAAAAAAAAAAAAAAAAAAAAAAAGATAAATATATAAAAGTCCTTCTGTTTCTCCAAAAAGGGAAAGGAAATGCAATTTGCCAAGTTTCTGCTGTGCTGGACACACTGTGCATTTAATCTTCACCACAATCCTGCAAGTTACATACTCTTCTGTGTATTTTACACACAAAGAAACCAGCCACAGAGGACACAGATGGTCAAAGACCACACAACTTGCATTGCTGAACCTAGGATTAGAACTCAGGCTTCACTGAGAAGTCAAAGCGCAATTCTTTCGATTGTTGCAAACTAGTAAAATCTCAAAGTTATTTGAGGAAAAATAATTGTAGGAGCTATTGTTTTAGTCAGGAACATTGGTTGAAGTGACATTAAGCCTGGTTAAGGAAAAAAAAGTGGCTTAAGCAAAAAGGAAAAAAAAAGAAAAAAAGAAAGGCAAAGGAAGAGTTGGGGTTATTTATTGACTTAGGCTACATTTGTAGTTTTAGCCCCTATCTTGAGCACAAGAGAATTCATTTGTGGCATCCAAAAATCTTACTCCATTGACCTGTCAGCACTTTAAAATTTAAAGTTTCCCTTTGTGTTAACTTCACTCTCCGTCTGGCTTTCTCTAAGTAGCAGCAGCCTGGCCCCAGTAGCTATAGGCTTCTTACATCTTTCGCAAGGAAAGCCTTGCTTCCCAGTACTTCCAGTAAAAGATGCTGGTGCTCCGTCTGATGCCCCTTGACATTGATTCACCTGATCGTGTATGCTACCCTTAAACTATTCCCAGTTGTGTACTCTCATTGACCAGGTTTCAGTCACTTGTCCAAAGCTAAAACCAGACAGTGGGGTTAGCCCTGCTAGAGCTTTATAGGATGAGTGTGGGGAGGGGTGTTTGCCAAAGCAAAATCTGGGCACCCTCTTTAGGGAAAAGGAGAAAATGGAGGCTGGACAGGCAAAGAGAATACACATCCATTGTAGCTGTATTTTATGTCGGGAATTTAGCCTATTAATGAAAGCCATGTCATGTTTTGAAACTGGTTTAAATACGTTGAAATAAATTCACTTCTCTTTAGCTTCATTGCATATAGGCATTTTTGCAGTGTGCTTTTCCTAACTTGGTAACTTGATGCTGTGTCTAAAGACATGCAATCAAACTGAAGGAAATGTACATTCTTTTGATAAGATAAGAGGGTACCAATAAACATATCTATAGTGCTCCCAAATGAGGGAAAGGAAAATCTTTCTTGCCAACCTTCACTATTTA
Organism: Aethalodelphis obliquidens; assembly: GCF_003676395.1. Classification (NCBI taxonomy): domain Eukaryota; kingdom Metazoa; phylum Chordata; class Mammalia; order Artiodactyla; family Delphinidae; genus Aethalodelphis; species Aethalodelphis obliquidens. Next base: position 6,315,642 of record NW_020837965.1, on the reverse strand, counting down.
GGATAACAGATGCATTAATCTATGCTTCTAAATAAAACCTCAGGCACATGTCCATAATCATCTACTTAGTAATCAAGTGGCAAGTTCCCTTTGGAGGTTAGTTTGATCTATCAAACCACCATATGAGTATCTAACAGTATGAAGTTCTCTGAATTTTCTGCCCTTGCAGTCTAAGCTTTTTCACAAGTGTGCTTACTCCTGGGAACTAAACTGCCTTCAGTAGGGTTGTGCTGAGGAGACTTTGAACATGATTTAAACACACACACAGCCTGAGCAAGATAAATGTTTTAGGTTACTTGAAAAACTCTTAAGGGAAATCAAATGCAATCTCTGATATGGGACTTTCATTTTAGAGCCTAGTGGGGTATTGCTCTAGTTCTATTATGTCTAACACCAAAAAAATCTGAGTGAGCACTCTTCTACTTTATTTTAAAGCTTTTTTTCCTTGAATTTTTGAACTTCATTTTTTATACAGCAGGTTCTTATTAGTAATCCATTTTGTACACATCAGTGTATACATGTCAGTCCCAATCTCCCAATTCATCCCACCAACAACAACCCCCCGCTGCTTTCCCACCTTGGTGTCCATACGTTTGTTCTCTACATCTGTGTCTCAATTTCTGCCCTACAAACCAGTTCATGTATACCGTTCTTCTAGGTTCCACATATATGTGTTAATATACGATATTTGTTTTTTTCTTTCTAACTTACTTCACTCTGTATGACCGTCTCTAGATCCATCCACGTCTCTACAAATGATCCAGTTTCGTTTCTTTTTATGGCTGAGTAATATTCCATTGTATATATGTACCACATCTTCTTTATCCATTTGTCTGTCGATGGGCATTTAGGTTGCTTCCATGACCTGGCTATTGTAAATAGTCCTGCAATGAACATTGGGGTGCATGTGTCTTTTTGAGTTTTGGTTTTCTCTGAGTATATGCCCAGTAGTGGGATTGCTGGGTCATATGGCAATTCTATTTTTAGTTTTTTAAGGAACCTCCATACTGTTCTCCATAGTGGCTGTATCAATTTACATTCCCACCAACAGTGCAAGAGGGTTCCCTTTTCTCCACAGCCTCTCCAGCATTTGTTGTTTGTAGATTTTCTGATGATGCCCATTCTGACTGGTGTGAGGTGATACTTCATTGTAGTTTTGATTTGCATTTCTCTAATAATGTTATAGTAATAGTGATGTAATAGTGATGTGATGTAATAGTGATGTTGAGCAGCTTTTCATGTGCTTCTTGGCCATCTGTATGTCTTCCTTGGAGAAATGTTTATTTAGGTCTTCTGCCCATTTTTTGATTGGGTTGTTTGTTTTTTTTAATATTGAGCTGCATGAGCTGTTTATATATTTTGGAGATTAATCCTTTGTCCATTGCTTCATTTGCAAATATTTTCTCCCATTCTGAGGTTGGTCTTTTCGTCTTGTTTGTAGTTTCCTTTGCTGTGCTAAAGCTTTTAAGGTTCATTAGGTCCCATTTGTTTATTTTTGTTTTTATTTTCATTTCTCTAGGAGGTGGGTCAAAAAGGATCTTGCTGTGATTTATGTCATAGAGTGTTCTGCCTGTGTTTTCCTCTAAGAGTTTTATATTGTCTGGTCTTACATTTAGGTCTTTAATCCATTTTGAGTTTATTTTTGCGTATGGTGTTAGGGAGCGTTCTAATTTCATTCTTTTTACATGTAGCTGTCCAGTTTTCCCAGCACCACTTATTGAAGAGGCTGTCTTTTCTCCATTGTATATCCTTGCCTCCCCTGTCATAGATTAGTTGACCATAGGTGTGTGGGTTTATCTCTGGGCTATCTATCCTGTTCCATTGCTCTATATTTCTGTTTTTGTGCCAGTACCATATTGTCTTGATTACTGTAGCTTTGTAGTATAGTCTAAAGTCAAGGAGTTTGATTCCTCCAGCTCCATTTTTTTCCCTCAAGAGTGCTTTGGCTATTTGGGGTCTTTTGTGTCTCCATACATTTTAAGATTTTTTGTTCTAGTTCTGTAAAAAATGCCATTGGTAATTTGATAGGGATTGCATTGAATCTGTAGATTGCTTTGGGTAGTATAGTCATTTTAACAATATTGATTCTTCCAGTCCAAGAACATGGTATATCTATCTGTATGTCATCTTTGATTTCTTTCATCAGTGTCTTATAGTTATCTGATAACAGGTCTTTTACCTCCTTAGGTAGGTTTATTCCTAGGTATTTTATTCTTTTTGTTGCAATGGTGAATGGGATTGTTTCCTTAATTTCTCTTTCTGATCTTTTGAATCAGAAATTTATGTGATTAATTGAGATTTCTGTGCATTAATTTTGTATCCTGCAACTTTAACAAATTCAGTGATTAGCTGTAGTGGTTTTCTGGTGGCATCTTTTTTTTTTTTTTTTTTTGCGGTACGCAGGCCTCTCACTGTTGTGGCCTCTCCCATTGCGGAACACAGGCTCTGGATGCGCAGGCTTAGCAGCCATGGCTCACGGGCCTAGGTGCTCTGCAGCATGTGGGAACTTCCCGGACCGGGGCACAAACCCGTGTCCCCTGCATTGGCAGGCGTACTCTCAACCACTGCACGTCTTGTGGCATCTTTAGGATTCTCTATGTATAGTATAGTGTTGTCTGTAAACAGTGACAGTTTTACTTCTTCGTTTCCAATTTGTATTCCTTTTATTTCTTTTTCTTCTCTGACTGCCATGGCTAGGACTTCCAAAACTATGTTGAATAATAGTGGCGAGAGTGGACATCCTTGTCTTGTCCCTGATCTTAGTGGAAAGGCTTTCAGTTTTTCACCATTGAGAATGATGTTTGCTGTGGGTGTGTCATATATGGCCTTTATTATGTTGAGGTAGGTTCCTTCTGTACCCACTTTCTGGAGAGTTTTTATCATAAATGGGTGTTGAATTTTGTCAGAAGCTTTCTCTGCATCTATTGAGATGATCATATGGTTTTTATTCTTCAATTTGTTAATATAGTTTATCACATTGATTGATTTGCTATATGGAAGAATCCTTGCATCCCTGGGATAAATCCCACTTGATCATGTTATATGATCCTTCTAATGTGTTGTTCGAGTCTGTTTGCTAGTATTTTGTTGAAGATTTTTGCATCTATATTCATCAGTGATATTGGTCTGTAATTTGCTTTTTTTGTAGTATCTTTGTCTGGTTTTGGTATCAGGGTGACGGTGACCTCACAGAATGTGTTTGTGAGTGTTCCTCTGCAATTTTTTGGATAGGTTGAGAGGGTGTTAGCTCTTCTCTAAATACTTGGTAGAATTCACCTGTGAAGCCCTCTGGTCCTGGACTTTTGTTTGTTGGAAGATTTTTAGTCACAGTTTGAATTTCATTACTTGTGATTGCTCTGTTCATCTTTTCTATTTCTTCCTGGTTCACTCTGGAAAGGTTATACCTTTCTAAGAATTTGTCCATTTCTTCCAGGTTGTCCATTTTATTGGCATAGAGTTGCTTGTAGTAGTTTTTTATGATGCTTTGTATCTATGTTGTGTCTGTTCTGACTTCTTTTTCATTTCTGATTTTATTGATTTGAGTCCTCTCCCTCTTTTTCTTAATGAGTCTGGCTAAAGGTTTATCAATTTTGTTTATCTTCTCAAAGAACCAGCTTTTAGTTTAATTGATCTTTGCTGTTGTTTTCTTTGTTTCTAATTCATTTATTTCTGATCTGATCTTTATGATTTCTTTCCTTCTGCTAACTTTGGGTTTTGTTTGTTCTTCTTTCTCTAGTTCCTTTAGGTATAAGGTTAGATTGTTTATTTGAGATTTTTCTTGTTTCTTGAGGTAGGCTTGTATAGCTATAAACTTCCCTCTTAGAACTGCTTTTGCTGCATCCCATAGGTTTTGGATCGTAGTCTTTTCGTTGTCATCTGTCTCTAGGTATTCTTTGATTTCCTCTTTGATTTCTTCAGTGATCCCTTGGTTATTTAGCAACGTATTGTTTATCCTCCATGTGTTTGTGTTTTTAACATTTTTTTCCCTGTAATTATTTTCTAATCTCATAGCATTGTGTTTGGAAAAGATGCTTGTTATTATTTCAACTTTCTTAAATTTACTGAGGCTTGATTTGTGACCCAAGACGTGATCTATCCTGGAGAATGTTCTGTGTGCACTTCAGAGAAAGTGTAATCTGCTGTTTTTGGATGGAATGTCCTATAAATATCAAGTAAATCTATCTGGTCTATTGTGTCATTTAAAGCTTGTGTTTCCTTATTAATTTTCTGTCTGGATGATCTGTCCATTGGTGTAAGTGAGGTGTTGAAGCCCCCACTATTATTGTGTTACTGTCACTTTCCTCTTTTATAGCTGTTAGCAGTTGCCTTATGTATTGAGGTGCTCCTATGTTGGGTGCATATATATTTATAATATATCTTCTTCTTGGATTGATCCCTTGATCATTATGTAGTGTCCTTCCGTGTCTTTGTAACATTCTTTATTTTAAAGTCTATTTTATCTGATATGAGTATTGCTACTCCAGCTTTCTTTTGATTTCCATTTGCATGGAATATCTTTTTCCATCCCCTCACTTTCAGTCTGTTTGTGTCCCTCAGTCTGAAGTGGGTCTCTTGTAGACAGCATATATACAGGTCTTGTTTTTGTATCCATTCAGCCAGTCTATGTCTTTTGGTTGGAGCATTTAATCCACTTACATTTAAGGTAATTATCTCTACATATGTTCTTATTACCATTTTCTTAATTGTTATGGGTTTGTTTTTGTAGGTCGTTTTCTCCTCTTGTGCTTCCCACTTAGAGAAGTTCCGTTAGCATTTGTTGTAGAGCTGGTTTGGTGGTGCTGAATTCTCTTAGCTTTTGCTTGCCTGTAAAGATTTTAATTTCTACGTTGAATCTGAATGAGATCTTTGCTAGGTAGAGTTCTTGGTTGTAGATTCTTCCCTATCTTCACTTTAAATATGTCCTGCCACTCTCTTCTGGCTTGTAGAGTTTCTGGTGAGAAATCTGCTGTTAACCTTATGGGAGTTCCCTTGTATGATTTTTGTCGTTCTTCCCTTGTTGCTTTCAATAATTTTTCTTTGTCTTTAATTTTTGTCTATTTGATTACTATGTGTCTCAGCATGTTTCTCCTTGGGTTTATCCTGCCTGGGACTCTCTGCACTTCCTGGACTTGGGTGGCTATTTCCTTTCCCATGTTAGGGAAGTTTTCGACTATAATCTCTTCAAATATTTTCTCGGGTCCTTTCTCTTTCTCTTGTCCATCTGGGACCATTACAGTGCGAATGTGTTGCGTTTAATGTTGTCCCAGAGGTCTCTTAGGCTGCCTTCATTTCCTTTCATTCTTTTTTCTTTATTCTGTTCCGTGGCAGTGAATTCTACCATTCTGTTTTCCAGGTCACTTATCCATTCTTCTGCCTCAGTTATTCTGCTATTGATTCCTTCTAGTGTATTTTTCATTTCAGTTATTGTATTGTTCATTTCTCCTTGTTTGTTCTTTAATTCTTCTAGGTGTTTGTTCTTTAATACTTCTAGGTCTTTGTTAAACATTTCTTGCATCTTCTCGATATTTCCCTCCACTTTTTTTCGAGGTCCTTGATCATCTTCACTATTATTATTCTGAATTCTTTTTCTGGAAGGTTGCCTATCTCCACTTCATTTAGTTGTTTTTCTGGGGTTTTATGTTGTTCCTTCATCTGGTACATAGTCCTCTGCCTTTTCATTTTGTCTATCTTTCTGTGAATGTGGTTTTCCTTCCACATGCTGCAGAATTGTAGTTCTTGCTTCTGCTGTGTGCCCTCTGGTGGATGAGGCTATCTAAGAGGCTTGTGCAAGCTTCCTGATGGGAGGGACTGGTGGTGGGTAGAGCTGGGTGTTGCTCTTGTGGGCAGAGCTCAGTAAAACTTTAATCCACTTGTCCGCTGATGGGTGGGGCTGGGTTCCCTCCTTATTGGTTGTTTGGCCTGAGACGACCCAGCACTGGAGCCTATCCAGCTCTCTTGTGGGGCTAATGGCAGACTCTGGGAGGGCTCACGCCAAGGAGTACTTCCCAGAACTTCTGCTGGCAGTGTCCTTGTCCCCACAGTGAGCCACAGCCACCCCCCCGCCTCTGCAGGAGACCCTCCAATACCAGCAGGTAGGTCCGGTTCAGTCTCCCTTGCGGTCACTGCTCCTTCCCCTGGGTCTCCATGTGCACACTACTTTATGTGTGCCCTCCAGGAGTGGAGTCTCTGTTTCCCCCAGTCCTGTCAAAGTCCTGCAGTCAAATCCCGCTAGCCTTCAAAGTCTGATTCTCTAGGAATTCCTCCTCCCATTGCTGGACCCCCAGGTTGGGAAGCCTGATGTGGGGCTCAGAACTTTCACTCCAGTGGGTGGACTTCTGTGGTATAAGTGTTCTCCCATTTGTGAGTCACTGACCCAACAATTATGGGATTTTATTTTATTGTGATTGCACCCCTGTTACCATCTCACTGTGGCCTCTCCTTTGTCTTTGGATGTGGGGTATCTTTTTTGGTGAGTTCCAGTGTCTTCCTATCGATTGTTCAGCAGTTAGTTGTGATTCCAGTGCTCTCTCAAGAAGGAGTGAGAGCACGTCCTTCTACTCCGCCATCTCGAACCAATCTCTGCTTATCAAACCTTTTTTGAAACGGGCTTCAAATTATTTTTCTAAGTGTTTTCTTTTCTCTAATTTTCTTCTTTTTTTCCAAAGCTTCTCTTGAAAGAGATAATTTCTGAATATTTCTATTAACTAAAATTGAAATAAATATATAATTTATTGCATTTGTTATCAGCACATCCTCAACAAATGATATTCGTTCAATGCACTATTTATTCACAGATCTACCCATCAAATGTTAATTGAACATCTACAATGTCCTACCAGCAGCATTAGTAATGAAGTGCTACACACAGATAAATGTTTCAGTACTTGACACTTACTTGCTTAAGCTTGAATATTTGTTTTAATTGCATCTGAGAGTCTTTTGATAAGATCCTTACACCTTCTTGTTTTTCCCTTACATTCTTAAGCAGAATATGCTGAACATATATTTAAGGATTTGGGTCCATTGTTGCCAACCTTGATGATTATACTGTAACACAATAATTGTCTTCAGCATCAACTGAGAATAAATATAGCACTACTTGCTCTTGTACCATGCTCTAACATTTCCTTTGTCTCTTTGCTTTCTAATTCTGAAATGCTGCTTCATCCAGTGATCCCAATGTGTTCTGTTACTAGTTCCCCGGAATCTCTATATGCCTGAGTATGGTTGACTTCTTTAAATATACTTTGGCCTAAAAAATTACTTGGCTGGGATTTTTATGGAGTATAAAAGTCATTACACTCTGAAAAAAACCTTGAGGATTCTATCTGTGAATAAAATGTATGATTTTTTGGATGCATGGATTTTAGGGCAGCTGTTTTATCAACTTATATTGTTCCATTGTCCCTCAATTTCATATGCATACGTGTGATGGAGGAAGGTAAAGTGGGATGTCTTTGGAGAGATGATATTGCTTTCTTTTCATGACTGCACTCTAACTGTTGAGACCACGAGGTATTTAGAGAAGGCACATGGTATTCTAATAATTTCTAAAATTTTCTTTTTCAGATGAGTATTTTCAGTATAAATATTAGAGACATAACTTACATGAAAGTTCTCAGTAGTTATTCTACAAATGCATTCGTAGGATTTGCTTTAGGGAGAAAAAAGTTGGCTAGGTTTAGACCCTTACTAACTGTCATTTTGGTTGGTATATATCTCTAATTGTGGAAAACATAAACATAAAATTCAAAATCAAATTGTTCATATCTTGATTTCTCAGGTGCCAGATATTAAACTCAATAAAAATTAAGGTGAAAAGGTACAGGACCAATTAGTACCTACTGGTGGAAGCAGGAATAAATAGTTTCTGTATTGCTTTGTTAATGGCTATAACAAACTACCACAAGGTAATTACCTAAAACAACACAAATTTATTCTCTTACAGTTCTAGAGGTCACAAGTCTGAAATCAGTTTCATTGGTTTAAAGTTAAGGTGTCCACAGGGCTGGTTCCTTCTGGAAGATCTGAGAGGAGAATCCATTTTCCTGCCTTTTGCAGCTTCTAGTGGTTGTCTGTATTCCTTGGCTTGTGGTCCCTTCTTCCATCTTTAAAGTACATCACTCCAGTCTCTGCTTGCATCATCACATTGGCTTTTCCTCTCCTGTAGACAAATCTCCCTCTGCCTGCTTCTTAATAATGATAATTGTGGTTACATTTGAGGCCCATCTAGACAATCCAGGGTAGCATCTTCATCTCAAGATCCTTATAATCTACAAAGTCCTTTTTACCATGTAAAGTAATATATTCACAGGTTCTAGGAAATAGGACCTAGATATCTTTAGGTGCCATTATTCAGCCCACTACAGTTCCTATTTAGTATTTTGTGGCTTTGAAGAGTAATATGGGTACCCTTGATTTTTATAGGAATGAGAGAGAATCTGGTACCTTAAAAATCGCTTCTAGAAGGATATTATTTTTTAATATGTGTTTCTTTAATACTAAATGGAATATCAAGCTTTTAGATATTTTCTTTTCTTTTTTTTCTTTTTTTTTTTTTTTTTGCGGTACGCCGGCCTCTCCCTTTTTTGGCCTCTCCCACTGCGGAACACAGGCTCCGGACGCGCAGGCCCAGCGGCCATGGCTCACGGGCCCAGCCGCTCCGCGCCATGTGGGATCCTCCCGGACCGGGCAAGAACCCGCGTCCCCTGCATCGGCAAGCGGACTCACAACCAGTGCGCCACCAGGGAAGCCCAGATATTTTCTTTTCTTAAAAAATGATTTTGCTTTTGGATATTGAAGATTCAAAGGAATAGTAATTGAACCTATTAGGTAATCAGTTCCAATCTGCTAGGTTACTGGGTTTTGAACCCACTGACTCCTTGAAAATCTGATGAAAGCTCCAGAGTCCACAGAAAAATGCACATGTAAACCAATATTTACAACTTCAAAATCAAGAATTCAAGGAGCCCCTAAAGACTAGCCATTGATTCTAAGCATAGATGTATAGGTCACAGATTCAGAATTTCTGCCTTAGATGTAGCCTTAGGTTTCTATTATAAAGCTCAGCTCAAATCGGTGTATCTATGTTTTCAAGATATGTATTGCTTTCAGCCTGCAGGTACGTGAATCAAAGGTTACTAGTCTCTTGTGAAACTACTCAAAAAGAAAAATACATATGTAATTGTGTCTACCCTTTAAATGAGCCAGTGGTTTTAACTACTTTGCTCATGCTTTCAGTTGTTGTACACATTTATTATGCTGTACAATTTAATCCTTTATATTCCACATGTAATTTTGAAGAATAAGATCAGATGGCTTATGAAGTCACTAAACTCTGTTTCTGGGATCAGTAAACTATGATCTGCAGGCCAGTTCTGGCTCTCTGCCTGTTTCTGTGTGGCCCATGAGTAGGAATAGTTGTTGCATTTTTAAAGGTCAAAAAAATCAAAAGAAGGGAATTCCCTGGCGGTCCAGTGGTTAGGACTGCGGAGGGGGGCTAGGGTTCAATCCCTAGTTAGGGAACTAAGATCCTGCAAGCCACGTGGCACGGCCAAAAAAAAAAAAAAAAAAAAAAAATTCGAAAGTAGAAAACTCTTTTGTCGCTTTCAAAAAATTTGAAATTCAAATTTCAATGTTGATAAATAAAATTTTACTGCGTAATACAGTTATGCTCATCTGTGTATGTATTGTCTAAGGCTGCTTTCCCACTACAATAGCAGAGTAAAGTATTTGAAAAAGAGACCATACAACCAGCAAATCTAAAATAGTTGTTATCTGCTCATTTATAGAAGCTTGTTGACCTCTGCTCTAGTTGAGCATCAAATTCACCAAATGTTTATTGAGTACCTCCTATGTGTTAAAGAGTCATGTGACATTCCAGTTTCCTATTCTTCTGCTTCGTGACATTGGCAAATATATTTTGTTGTAAAAAATATAAATGTAAGTTATGACATTTTATATTTCTGACCAGAGCTGATGAAACCTGAAACAGACAGTGCTTTAAACCTTAATATATGAGATTAGCAAGGGACAGGACAGGTTCATGTCAATGAAAAAGAAGTATTTTGAAGATGCCATCTTTGTCTACAGGTAAAAACAAAAGACAAAAACAAAAAACCCAAAACAAGACCAAAAAACACTCCAATATAGATACCTATTTTTAGCTGCATAAATAATACCATAAACAGCTCCCTAAACTCTATCACCACATCTGTGTGCACATGTTTTTCCTTTACACCATTGTACCTGTCAACTTTAATTTTAAAAGCTAGCCAGGGAATTACATTTTTCTGACTTCTGCCCTTCTGCTGCTGCCTTATAAGAAATAAACAGCCGGAGAGGGGAAAGGTCAAGCATGCACATACCTGCTCATGAAAGAAGTGGAAGTCAAAAGGTCTAATTTCAGCCTTCATTCTCCTGGGGATATAATAACAGTCGCTAACAGGAATTGTTTTGGAATTAATAAACAACATACTGTAAATATGAGTCATTAAAGAAAAAAGAAGCATGAGTTTTATATAATGTTGAGTGGGGAAAAAAACCAAAAAACACCCTTACAAGTAGGAGAGGGATTGAGTTATCAGTGAAAAATGCTGAGATTGGAGATCCACTGAAGCAAAAAAATATATCACAGCAGATTTGGAGCTTGACATTTGAGAAATAAGAAAACTAATACATTTCAAGGACTAATCTAGAATGCAGATTGTTTTTTTGTTTGTTTGTTTGTTTTTGCGGTACATGGGCCTCTCACTGTTGTGGCCTCTCCCGTTGCGGAGCAGAGGCTCCGGACGCGCAGGCTCAGTGGCCATGGCTCACGGGCCCAGCCGTTCCGCGGCATGTGGGATCTTCCCGGACTGGGGCACGAACCCGTGTCCCCTGCATCGGCAGGCGGACTCTCAACCACTGCACCACCAGGGAAGCCCACAGACTGTATTTAGCCTTTCTGACTTTATTATGTGTATGTTTTAAGCTGGTTAGTATAGTACTATTGTCCTTCAAACAGTTTTACAAAATTTTGTTTGATTTGTATAATTTGCTTTAAATCATGTCTAATATCATCTCTTATTCATTCATCTCCACTTCTGATCACTGATGGAAACACGACTTTTTGGTATTATATTTTTCATTATAAGCTCTTCTATAATCAAAGACTCATAGACAAACCAAATAGATAGAGATTCAAGAGGAGAGAGAATATTTATTAGAGATTTTTAAACCTGGTTTTCATTGGGCCTGCCACCCAATTAATTTAGCCCACTGTGACTTCTTTTGGGAAATAAATATGAGCTCTATCCAGCTAACTAAGCCTTTCTTATTATGTTGCCTTAGGTAAACTTCTTTGCTTTCTTCACCTAAAAAAAATATCCATCCTGAAATATTTCAAACACATAGTAGACAGAAATCAAAATGGTGGAAGTTCATGTACCCACAACCTGGATTTAGCAGATGATAACACTTTGCCATCTTTGCATGAAAATATTGCTGTCTATTGTTAGGATCCTAAGCATATTCCTTTCCCTTCTTTCAGTCTGTAGTTGTGACCACTATCCTGAACTCAGTTACATATCATTCTTGTGTGTATATTTATACTTTTACTGTTTATGTACGTATCCTTAACTTGTTTCAGTTTTCTTTACATTTTTCATGTCTACATATTTGGAAGTATTGCCTCCTATTTCTATTATTTTAGTACACTCCTTTGAAACTATAACATGACTCCTTGACATAAATATACAGTCACTCAGTATCTGGATCCTCAAACATTAAAAGGACCTTAGAATCCTTTTAATCTCTTCACTCACCCCATTTTACATATTAGAATTATCTAGTTTTAGTTCCATCTTGTTTTTAAGCCTTCTTAAATTAGTTATTGTTGTTAATCATGATGCTTATTTAGATTTACCCATATATTTACCATTTTCATTGCTCATGATTGTCCCTGTGACCCAGTCTTTTCTTCTGGGCTCACTTTCCTTTTTACTGAAAAGTACCATTTACTAGTTTTTTCAATGAGTGGTAAATTCTCTGTCTTGGAAATTTCTTTTATCTTGCTTTAATTATTATTATTATTTTTAACATCTTTATTGGAGTATTATTGATTTACAATGTTGTGTTAGTTTCTGCTTTATAACAAAGTGAATCAGCTATACGTATACATGTATCCCCATATCTCCTCCTTCTTGCATCTCCCTCCCACCCTCCCTATCCCAGCCCTCTAGGTGGTCAGAAAGCACCGAGCTGATCTCCCTGTGCTATGCAGCTGCTTCCCACTGGCTACCTATTTACATCTGGTAGTGCATATATGTCCATGCCATTCCCTCACTTTGTCCTCAAGTCCATTCTCTACATGTGTGTCTTTATTCCTGTCCTGTCCCTAGGTTCTTCATATCCTTTTTTTTTTTTTTTAGATTCCATATATATATGTTAGCATATGGTATGTGTTTTTCTTTTTCTGACTTACTTCACTCTGTATGACAGACTCACTACACATAACTCAATTTCGTTTCTTTTTATGGCTGAGTAATATTCCATTTTATATATGTGCCACATCTTCTTTATCCATTCATCTGTTGATGGACACTTAGGTTGCTTCTATGTCCTGGCTATTGTAAATTGAGCTGCAGTGAACATTGTGGTATATGACACTTTTTGAATTATGGTTTTCTCAGGGTATATGCCCAGTAGTGAGATTGCTGGGTCGTATGGTAGTTCTATTTTCAGTTTTTTAAGGAATCTCCATACTGTTCTTCATAGTGGCTGTATCAATTTACATTCTCACTAACATGGCAAGAGGGTTCGCTTTTCTCCACAGCCTCTCCAGCATTTATTGTTTGTAGATTTTTTGATGATGGCCATTCTGACTGGTGTGAGGTGATACCTCATTGTAGTTTTGATTTCCATTTCTCTAATGATTAGTGATGTTGAGCATCCTTTCATGTGTTTGTTAGCTATCTGTACATCTTGTTTAGAGAAATAACTATTTAGATTTTCTGCCCATTTTTGGATTGCATTTTTTGTTTTTTTGATATTGAGCTGCATGAGCTGCTTGTAAATTTTGGAGATTAATCCTTTGTCAGTTGTTTCATTTGCAAATATTTTCGCCCATTCTCAGGGTTGTCTTTTCATCTTGTATATGGTTTCCTTTGCTATGCAAAAGCTTTTAAGTTTCATTAGGTCCCATTTGTTTACTTTTGGTTTTATTTCTGTTACTCTAGGAGGTGGGTTAAAAAGAATCTTACTGTAATTTATGTCGTAGAGTGTTCTGCCTATGTTTTCCTTTAAGAGTTTTATAGTGTCTGGCCTTACGTTTAGGTCTTTAATCCATTTTGAGTTTATTTTTGTGTATGGTGTTAGGGAGTGTTCTAATTTCATTCTTTTACATGTAGCTGTCCAGTTTTCCCAGCACCACTTATTGAAGAAGCTGTCTTGTGTCCATTGTATATTCTTGCCTCCTTTTTCATAGATTAATTGACCATAGGTGTGTGGGTTTACCTCTGGGCTTTCTGTCCTGTTCTGTTGATCTATATTTCTATTTTCTTGCCTGTACCATATTGTCTTGATTACTGTAGCATTGTAGTATAGTCTGAAGTCAGGGAGCCTGATTCCTCCAGCTCCATTTTTCTTTCTCAAGATTGCTTTGGCTATTCGGCATCTTTTGTGTTTCCATACAAATTGTGAAATTTTTTGTCCTAGTTCTGTGAAAAATGCCATTGGTAGTTTGATAGGGATTGCACTGAATCTGTAGATTGCTTTGGGTAGTATAGTCATTTTCACAATGTTGATTCTTCCAATCCAAGAACATGGTATATGTCTCCATCTGTTTGTATCATCTTTAATTTCTTTCATCAGTGTCTTATAGTTTTCTGCATACAGGTCTTTTTTCCCCTTAGGTAGGTTTATTCCTAGGTATTTTATTCTTTTGGTTGAAGTGGTAAATGGGAGTGTTTCCTTATTTTTCTTTCAGATTTTTCATCATTAGTGTATAGGAATGCAAGAGATTTCTGTGTATTAATTTTGTATCCTGCTACTTTAACAAATTCATTGGTTAGCTCTACTAGTTTTCTGGTGGCATCTTTAGGATTCACTATGTATAGTATCATGTCATGTGCAAACAGTGACAGCGTCACTTCTTCTTTTCTGATTTGGATTCCTTTTATTTCTTTTTCTTCTCTGATTGCTGTGGCTAAAACTTCCAAAACTATGTTGAATAATGGTGGTGGGAGTGGGCAACCTTGTCTTGTTCCTGACCTTAGTGGAAGTGGTTTCAGTCTTTCACCATTGAGAACAATGTTGGCTGTGGGTTTGTCATATATGACCTTTATTATGTAGAGGTAAGTTCCCTCTGTGCCTACTTTCTGGAGGGTTATTATCATAAATCAGTGTTGAATTTTGTTGAAAGCTTTTTCTGCATATATTGAGATGATCATATGGTTTTTTCTCCTTCAGTTTGTTAACATGGTGTATCACATTGATTGATTTGTGTATATCGAAGAATCCTTGCATCCCTGAGATAAATCCCACTTGATCATGGTGTATGATCCTTTTAATGTGTTGTTGGATTCTGTTTGCTGGTATTTTGTTGAGGATTTTTTCATCGATATTCATCAGTGAGATTGGCCTGTAGTTTTCTTTCTTTGTGACATCTTTGTCTGGTTTTGGTATCAGGGTGATGGTGGAGTGAGTGAGTGATCGTAGAGTGAGTTTAGGAGTGTTCCTCCCTCTGTTATATTTTGGAAGAGTTTGAGAAGCATAGGTGTTAGCTCTTCTCTAAATGTTTGATAAAATTCACATGTGAAGGCATCTGGTTCTGGGCTTTTGTTTGTTGGAAGATTTTTTTTTTTTTTTGCGGTACGTGGGCCTCTCACTATTGTGGCCTCTCCTCTTCTGGAGCACAGTCTCCAGATGTGCAGGACCAGCAGCCATGGCTCACGGGCCCAGCCGCTCCGCAGCACGTGGGATCTTCCCGGACCGGGGCACGAACGTGCGTCCCCTGCATCGGCCAGTGGACTCTCAACCACTGCACCGCCAGGGAAGCCCTACTGGAAGATTTTTAATCGCACTCTCAATTTCAGTGCTTGTTTTCTATTTCTTCGTGGTTCAGTCTTGGAAAGTTGTGCTTTTCTAAGAATTTGTCCATTTCTTCCACGTTCTCCATTTTATTGGCGTAGAGTTGCTTTGTAGTAATCTCTCATGATCCTTTGTATTTCTGCAGTGTCAGTTGTTACTTCTCCTTTTTCATTTCTAATTCTATTGATCTGAGTGTTCTCCCTTTTTTTCCTTCATGCGTTTGCCTAATGGTTCATCAATTTTGTTTACCTTCTCAAAGAACCAGCTTTTAGTTTTATTGATCTTTGCTATCATTTCTTTTTCATTGATTTCAGATCTGATCTTTATGATTTCTTTCCTTCTGCTAACTTTGGGGGGTTTTTGATCTTCTTTGTCTAATTGCTTTAGTTGTAAGGTTAGGTTGTTTATTTGAAATGTTTCTTGTTTCCAGAGGTAGGATTGTATTGCTATAAACTTGCTTTTGCTGCATCCCATAGGTTTTGGGTCGTCATGTTTTCATTGTTTCTAGGTATTTTTTGATTTCCTCTTTGATTTCTTCAGTGATCTTTTGGTCATTAAGTAGTGTATTGTTTAGCCTCCATGTGTTTGTATTTCTTACAGATTTTTTCCTGTAATTGATATCTAGTCTCATAGCCTTGTGGCCAGAAAAGATACTTGATATGATTTCAATTTTCTTAAATTTACCAAGGCTTGATTTGTGACCCAGGATATGATCTATCCTGAAGAATGTTCTGTGCGCACTTGAGAAGAAAGTGTATATGTTGTTTTTAGATGGAATGTGCTATAAGTATCAGTTAAGTCCGTCTTGTTTAATGTGTCATTTAAAGCTTGTGTTTCCTTTTTTGTTTTCATTTTGGATGATCTGTCCATTGGTGAAAGTGGGGCTTTAAAGTCCCCTACTATGACTGTGTTACTGTCAATTTCCCCTTTTATGGCTGTTAGCATTTGCCTTATGTATTGAGGTCCTCTTATGTTGGCTGCGTAAATATTTACAACTGTTATTTCTTCTTGGATTGATCCCTTCATCCTTATGTAGTGTCTTTCTTTGTCTCTTGTAGTAGTGTTTATTTTAAAGTCTATTTTGTCTGATATGAGCACTACTACTCCAGCTTTCTTTTGATTTCCATTTGCATGGAATATCTTTTTCTGTCCCCTGACTTTCAGTCTGTATATGTCCCTATGTCTGAAGTGGGTCTTTGTAGACAGCATATATATGGGTCTTGTTTTTATATTTACTCAGCCAGTCTGTGTCTTTTGGTTGGAGCATTTAATCCATTTACATTTAAGGTAATTATTGATATGTATGTTCCTGTTACCGTATTCTCAATTGTTTTGTGTTTGTTATTGTAGGTCTTTCCCTTCTCTTGTTTTTCCTGCCTAGAGATGTTCCTTTAGTGTTTGTTGTAGAGCTGGTTTGGTGGTGCTGAATTCTCTTAGCTTTTGCTTCTCTGTAAAGGTTTTAATTTCTCTGTCAAATCTGAATGAGATCCTTACTGGGTTGAGTAATCTTTCTTTCCTTTCGTCACTTTAAATATGTCCTGCCACTCCCTTCTGGCTTGCAGAGTTTCTGCTGAAAGATCAGCTGTTAATCTTATGCGGATTCCCTTGTATGTTATTTGTTGTTTTTCCCTTGCTTCTCTTAATATTTTTTTCTTTGTATTTAATTTTTGCTAGTTTGATTAATATGTGTCTTGGTGTCTTTCTCCTTGGATTTATCCTGTAGGGGACTCCCTGCGGTTCATGGACTTGATTAACTATTTCATTTCCCATATTAGGGAAGTTTTCAACTATAATCTCTTCAAATATTTTCTCAGTCCCTTTCTTTTTCTCTTCTTATTCTGGGACCCATATAGTTCGAATTCTGTTGCATGTAATGTTGTCCCAGAGGTCTCTGAGACTGTCCTCAATTCTTTTCATTCTTTTTTCTTTATTCAGCTCTGCAGTAATTATTTCCACTATTTTATCTTCCAGGTCACTTATCCATTCTTCTGCTTCAGTTTTTCTGCTCTTGATTCCTTCTAGAGAATTTTAAATTTCATTCATTGTGTTGTTCATTGTTTTTTTTTCCTCTTTAGTTCTTCTAGGTGTTTGTTAAACGTTTCTTGTATTTCCTCCATTCTATTTCCAAGATTTTAGATCATCTTTACTATCATTTCTCTGAATGCTTTTTCACGTAGACTATGTATTTCCTTTTCATTTGTTAGGTCTGTTGGGTTTTTATCTTGCTCCTTCACCTGTTGTGTGTTTCTCTGTCTTCTCATTTTGTTTAACTTGCTGTGTTTGGGGTCTCCTTTTCGCAGGCTGCTGGTTTGTAGTTTCCATTCTTTTTGGTGTCTGTCCCCAGTGTCTAAAATTGGTTCAGTGGGTTGTGTAGGCTTCCTGGTGGAGGGGCCTAGTTGCTGTATTCTGGAGCATGAGGTTGGATCTTGTCTTTCTGGTGCCCAGGACCACATCCGGTAGTGTGTTTTGTGGTGTCTGTGACCTTATTATGATCTTAGGCAGCCTTTCCACTAATGGGTGGGGTCGTGTTCCTGTCTTGCTAGTTGTTTGGCATGTTGTGTCTAGCACTGGAGCTTGCTGGTCATTGAGTGGAGCTGGGTCTTAGTGTTGAGATGGAGATCTTTGGGATAGCTTTCACTGTTTGATATTACATGGAGCCAGGAGGTCTCTGTTGGACCAATGTGCTGAACTCAGCTCTCCCACCTCAGAGACACAGGCCTAACACCTGGCCGGAGTACCAAGACCCTGTCAACCACATGGCTCAGAAGAAAAGGAAGGAAGGAAGGGAGGGAGAAGGAAGGAAAATAAAATTATTAAAGTAAAAATTTTTTAAAAATTAGATAAAAATTATAAAAAGAAAGAAAGGAGAGAGCAACCAAACCAAAAAACAAATCTATCTATGATAACACATGCTAAAAACTATACTAAAAAAAAAACAGACAGAACCCTAGGAGAAATGGTAAAAGCAAAGCTATACAGACAAAATCACAGAAAGAAGCATACACATACACACTCACAAAAAGAGAAAAAGGAAAAAAATGTATGTATCATTGCTCCCAAAGTCCACCGCCTCAATTTTGGAATGATTCGTTGTCTATTCAGGTTTTCTACAGATGCAGGTACATCAAATTGATTGCGGAGATTTAATCCACTGCTCCTGATGCTGCTGAGAGAGATTTCCCTTTCTCTTCTTTGTTCGCACAGCTCCTGGGGTTCAGCTTTGGATTTGGCCCTGCTTCTGCATGTAGGTCACCTGAGGGCATCTGTTCTTCGCTTAGACAGGACGGGGTTAAAGGAGCAGCTGATAAGGGGGCTCTGGCTCAGGCCCGGGGGAGGGGAGGGTACGGAATTCATGGCGAGCCTGTGGCAGCAGAGGCCGGTGTGACGTTGCAACAGCCTCAGGCCCATCGTGTGTTCTCCCAGGGAAGTTGTCCCTGGATCATGACACCCTGGCCGCAGTGGGCTGCAGTTGCGGGCTGCACAGGCTCCCGGGAGGGGAGGTGTGGATAGTGACCTGTGCTTACACACAAGCTTCTTGGTGGCTGCAGTAGCAGCCTTAGCGTTTCATGTCCGTCTCTGGTGTCCGTGCTGATAGCCACGGCTCGCGCCCATCTCTGGAGCTCATTTAGGCAGTGCTCTGAATCCCCTCTCCTCGTGCACCCCAAAACAATGGTTTATTGCCACTCAGGCAGGTCCAAACTTTTTCCTGGACTCCCTCCCTGCCAGCTGTGGCGCACTAGCCCCCTTCAGGCTGTGTTCACGCAGCCAACCCCAGTCCTCTCCCTGGAGTCTGACCTCCGAAGCCCGGGCCTCAGTTCCCAGCCCCCACCCGCCCCAGCAGGTGAGCAGACAAGCCTCTCGGGCTGGTGAGTGCTGGCTGGCAATGATCCTTTGTGTGGGAATCTCTCCACTTTGCCCTCTGCACCCCTGTTGCTGCACTCTTCTCCGTGGCTCCAAAGCTTCCCCTCTGCTACCCCCTGTCTCTGCCAGTGAAGGGGCTTCCTAGTGTGTGGAAACTTTTCCTCCTTCACAGGTCCCTCCCAGTGGTGCAGGTCCCGTCCCTATTCTTTTTTCTCTGTTTTTTCTTTTTTCGTTTGCCCTACCCAGGTACATGGGGAGTTTCTTGCCTTTTGGGAAGTCTGAGGTCTTCTGCTAGCGTTCAGTAGCTGTTCTGTAGGAACTGTTGCACATGTAGATGTATTTCTGATGTATTTGTGGGGAGGAAGGCAATCTCCACGTCTCACTCCTCCGCCATCTTGAAGGTCTCCCCCTATTTTTCCTTAATTATTAAGTGATTCTATACCTGAGTAGAGAATTCTAGGCTGACAGCTATGTTCTCTCAACACTTAAAAGATATCTTACTGTCTTCCAATTTCTGTTTTGCCATTGTTATCTATCTTCTGTCAGCCAAATTGTAATTTCTTTGCAAAGAGTTGTCTTATCTTTTTCATCCCTCTAAGATACTTTTTGCCAATGTATTCTGCAGTGTTACCATTTTATGTATTTAGTATAAGCTTAATTTTATTTATTTTGCTTTGTTCTCTCTATGATTCTTTAATCCTGGAATTCCAGTTCTAGAAGATTCTTAACTATTCTAAAATTACTTCTCTCTATTTTTGTGCAACTCATAAAACTCCCATTAGCCACATGTCAGAATTTCTCATCCTACTCTTAGTATACTTTTACTGCTCTCTGGTATCTTTTATCTTTTTATCCCCTGTGCTGTATTCTGTGTAATTTCTTTAGGTAGTTCTTCCGATTTACCAGTTCTTTCTTCACCAATTTCTAAAACCTATCTATGGAAATTTTAATTGCATGGCTATTATTTTTCATTTCTAGAAGTTACTTTTTTATGTTTTCTATTCCTTCATGTGTCTTTAAATAATTGAAAACTTATTTTATAGGTTTTCAACTGTTCTATTATCTTAAGTTTTGGGGGTGCCAATCTTCCTGTTTTTTTATTTGTGTACACTTTTGTTCATGGTAAACATTTCCTTGTGTGTTTTGTAATTATTGGTCATGAGTTATTTAAATAGGAATTTTACGTAATCTGGCTTGTGAAAGTTTCTCTACAGAGCAGTCTTATGTTTACTTCTTTCATATGCCTCAGAAGAATCCCCAACCCAGCACCAATTTTTTAATGTTAATTTCTTAGGTGTAGCACTCATATACCATGTAGGCAGTGTATATTTTTACTCCAAACCAGTATACAGCATAGGAGCACTGGTCGGAGATAAGCTTTCTTATTATTTTTCTGGGTCAGGAAAGATCATTTTTTGGATCTTTTTCACTGATGATGCAGCTTTTAGAGCAGTGCTTATTCAAAATGTGTTCTGTGGAGCAGAAGCATCAGCATTACCTAGGAGCTTGGAGAGAGATGCAAATTCCCGGACCTGCTAGTCAGAATTTCTGGAAATGGATGGAGGTTTTAATAAGCTCTCCAGGTGAGTCTTCTGGATGCTAAAATTTGGCAAGTATGGCCTTAAAGAGGATTTCAGCTTCCTGCAGGAATCTGAGTTCCAACTTCCTGTCTCATTCAGGATGGGTCCAAGACTTACCTTCCTGTCACTTAATAGGTGTTAAAATTCAGAACTCTAGCTGTTAGGGCCTCCCCTGAAATCCTATCCCCACTTCAGGGTCCGCTACAGCAACAACTTATTTTTACCTCCCAGGTTTTCATTTAACTCTTTGTGCATCTGGGGACTTCCTTTTGTTTTCTTGTGTATTTGTCTTATTCAGAATTTCAAGATGTGTGCAGTAAGAAGACTTCTAGCTTAGCTAGAGCCATCTTATTGCCAAAGGCCTTAGCTAAATTGTCCATGTTGTATATTGATATTATTTTGGATGGTAAATACACATTGTGATTTATTTTAAATTTGGATATTGAGAATGGGTATTTGGCCTTCAGTTTTCTCTATTTTATACTAGATTCTTTGTAGCATCTACTGTATTTACATGATGACCATATTTAAATTTTACCGAAAAAATGATATGGGAGTAAAAATTGAAGCAAAGGTATTCACAGAGTGCCTTTTAGAGAGTAAAAGTAAATGGGTGTATTGAACTTATATTTCTTGCATACTACAGAATGGAATGAAGGACACTTAATATGTCTTAGGATATGAGCTGAGTGCTTTACTATGCATCTGATTAAATCCTTAGAAACAGTCCGTTCTCATTTTGTGTGTTAGAAAGCCAAAACAGAGAGGGTAGGTATCTTGCCCACATCACGTGGCTATTATGTGAAGTGGAAGTTGAACCCATGCCACTCAACTACACAGCTGATGCTTTAACCAATACACCACAATTTCATTTTAGGAAAGGAAAACAGCATTTGAACAAACATGTTTTGTGTGTCATACTAGCTGCTTTCTCCTATTTCCCCTCTAACGCTTACAGTAATCCTATGAGTAGTTATTACTAGTCACCCCACCCTTTTATGTTTCTTAAGAGTTAATTTTTACATAGATTAAATATTTTGCCCTAGTGAATCAGAGTTGAATTTGAACCCAGGTCTATTTGCTGCCCAAGCGTCTTTCGTATGGTAACTAGGCTGACTTACTTAGTTCGAAATCTTTTCCTCTGTGGTTATACTCTGATTTATTGATTGCAAAATTGCCAGCCCAACTATTGGAAGTATCGGGGGCTGAGTAATTTTTACTGGGGCCCTGTGATTAACAGAATCATTGGACTGTGTTCTAAGAAATATGTAGTCTTTGTTCTATATAGACTAGACTGTGGGGCCATTACTTATGTCACCTCTTCTCCCTGGGTTTCAGTTTTCTCTTTTTTGTTTTTAAACTTCATCATCTCTAAATGTCCTTGTAGCTCTGACATTCTAATTCAATACCAGTAGTTATAATAATTTAGGTTTTAAAACTACAGATTGTTAGTTCTTGATGATTCAATCTAATTTTTCCACTCTTTCCTCAGTGAGACTCCATATAGTTCTTTGTGATGTATAGTGATGTGAATTTGAACCATTTATAAATGATTGGGAGAACTAAAGTAAACTTGGACGTCTTACAAGACCTTTCTGCTATTTGCTTCCTAAGAATCCCATTAGCCTCCATCATGATGATTAGAAATATGACCACTTGATTTTTTAAATACTTTTATCACAGAAAGAAATCATTTGAATTTGGGTGATTTAACATAACAGAGAAAAGTGCAGGTTCTCAGTCCATTCTGAATTAGATATCCAGTTTTGCTAATTCCTAGTCGTGAAGGTTAGTTTCTCTCTCAACTTGTCTCCTTCTCTGTAAAATGGGGAAAGTGATAGTCTCTACATAATTGGGTAGGGATTAAATGAGAAAATGCATGAACACCTTTAGTACAGTATATGGACCACAGTAAGCACTCGTAAATTTTAGCTATTATTATCGTCATTGTCACTATGATTCCTATTAAGCATCTTTCCTTTGTATTATAGCTCTCATTGAATGAACTATCAGGCAAGTAAAAATGCAATACTGAAACTGAATGCAAATTTTTAAGTTTTGTTAAATAATTATTTGAGTCTGGCAGGGACATTGTTCATATCAGCAAGAGTGAAATTGAACAGGCCACCGGAAACCTTTAGCCCTTTCTAGGTGAAGTACATCTGTAGTTAGTCCCATTGTTTAGAATCTGTTGCTATTGCTTATATAGCCTTTCCGTATTTAAGCTTCTGCTGTTTAGCCTCCCAGGCTATAGACTGTTGTGACATAAATTGAGACAATTTATCTCTCAGTCCTGTACACCAGTGTGGGCCTGTCTGCTGCTGTCCCTTCCATACATTTGACTCATGGAGTTGTGCTCTCCACGTCCCTCTGACATTTCTCCTGCCTACCCTGCTTAGTCTTCCACGTCCACTCATCATGATGCAGATGGATAGCTGTCCTGTTTCATCAGTCCTTTTGACATGTCCAGTGCTAAGAAGCTAAGTTGCTTAGCTGTTGGTAGAATGCCCATCTTTTGTTTTTACTTTTTAGAGATCTCATATGGCTATTCCCTCCTGGAACTGGCTAGCTCAGATCATGTGCTGACAAAAGTAATATTTGATGGACTTTGATCTTTCCCTGGGTATTGATGCCAAGCTCCCTGTATTTTCGGTTTCATGGCAAAGTTGTTACTTAACATCGTATTTGTTGAATTGTGAACTTTAGTTTTATACTGTTGCTAGTTTACATGACTGTAGTGTTTCCCCATTGTAAATGATATTTAATCTTCGTATCTAAAAATCTAATTTTTGAATCATAGCACTGGGCTGATTTCTTGGAATGATTAATATACTCCAAACCTGATTAATGTCATTTGTTACTATTTATCATATATTTATTAAGTGTTTATTATATACTAATCACTGAGGATGCAAATTGAAAGATCATATTTTAATATGATCTTTCTGGGAGTAGTTATACACCTGGTGAGAATTCATTGAACTGTGCGTTTGATAACCTTTGCTATCTACATTTTATACTTAGTAAAAAAATGAAAGTTGTGACCTCAAGGAATTTATAGTCTAGTAGGAAAGGAGATGTGTGAATTAGTGATTTTTAAGCAGTGATGAATGCTATTATTACATGAGAAGATTTCTGTGGAAGCACCAAAAAAATGTTATCCTATTCTAGGTTCTTTTGAGAAAATTCTTAGAGGAGATGACACTATACCTGAGTTTTAAAGGTTAAGTAGAAGTTATCCAAGCAAAGAAAGTCATTCAGAAGAAAGGAGCAGCGTTATGAAACAAGATCTCATGAAACAGCCTGCCTGGATGGGACCGGGTTCTGTATGGTTAGAGGTGGGTCATGGGATCTGAAGTTAGGCTAGTTGTTTCCTGGAATCAGATCTTCAGAGACCCTGGATGTTAACCTGACGAGTTTAAGAACAGACCTCATTAATTAGTAATATTTAAGGTTTAGCCGTGGGAAGGTGACTGCTCAAAAGATACTCAAAAGAAAGAGTGACAAAAGGATAGGAGAGATCTCTGGAGAGCATTGTCATGTGAGCCAAGGAAAGGGTGAGTCTCCAGCACAGGAATGTCGTCAGAGGTGTTAAATGCTTCAAAGATCTCAAATAAGATAGGGATAGAAAAATGTCCATTGGCTGCAGCAGTATGGAGGTTATGTAATGATAATATAATTTTGTAAACAAAATAAACTATTATTCCTAAGTCATTTTGTCATTTGGAAGTCCTTGCCCTCTTTTTTTCATCCTTTCTTTTTTTTAACCACCTCAATTTTTTCCTTCCCATTTTATTTATATTTTATGTATCTTGCTCATTAATTCTATATCTATCATTCCCTTTTCTGTGACTATTCCCCGCCTATTATTTAAAAACCTTGTCTTGTCAAATATAGGAGATGATTTTATTATAGAAAATTATATCTAAAATATTTTCTCTAATCACCTTTCCTTTATTAAATGAGAATAGCTTTTTATGTAAACAATTAAGTGGTTTCCTTTGTACTTTCCTTATTATGATGATGAAGAGGTGTATTTGGATTTGCACATATCTGAACTTTCCCATCATAAAGAACTCTATTTCCTGAAAGGCCTTTTTACTACAGTTTTCTGCCCAGTGTTCCACTCTAGTGCTCTTCCTGGGTAGCTTCCTATCTTAATTCAAAATGACTTTCCATCAAAATAAATTGAAGCCAGTTAAAATTTATATTTAGAAATATATATATATATGGAGATGGAGGGGTTGGGGAGAGACGAGGAGAGAAACATTTCTGGTAAAGGGTTGTTTGGATAATGATTTTGGAAAATACTTTTAAAAAATGCATTCTGTTATTTCGGAATAGTTTTGAGGCAGACTGAAGTTACTGTATATAGTACGTGCTACATATAACTGTGAGATCACAACCATCGTTACCTAGCAGGTACTTTTATTTTTAAGCTTTTCAGAACAATGTTTCTGGTTTCTTTGATCTTTAAGGATCAAAATGTAATCAGATCTATTGGCGCTTTCCTGGATTCAGTTGAATTCCATCTTGTCAACAGTAAATCTGGATGTATTGTTATTTTAACTTTCACTAATATTATTAAGGTATCTAAATTTTACTAGGTCCATTTTTCCTCTTCAGATTGGTTTTCATTACTAGTTTGATACCAGTTTGCTTTCAGTTTCCAAGATACAGTATCATGGACTCTCAAAGAATATGATTATCCTTTTATATTTTTATTTATTTTTGGTTTGTTTTACTGATTTATTTTATTTAGGTGTAGTTGATTTACAATATTATATTAGTTTCAGGTGTCCAGCATAGTGATTTACTAATTTTATAGGTTTTACTCCTTTAAAAGTTATTACAAAATAATGGCTATAATTCCCTCTACTGTACAATATATCTTTCTTGCTTACATTTTATACATAGCTGTTTGTGTCTCTTAATTCTATACCCTTATCTTGCCCCTTCCCCTTTCCCTCTCCCCATTGGTAACCACTAGTTTATGTTCTATATCTGTGAGTGTGTTTCTGTTTTGCTATATATATTTGTTAATTTTATTCTTTAAATTTACTTATAAGTGATATTATTCAGTATGCTTTTCCCTGACTTATTTCAGTAAGCATAATATTCTCTAGGTCCATCCACATTGCTGCAAATGACAGAATTTCATTCTTTTTATGACTAATATTCCATTGTGTGTGTTTATTCATATATATACATACATATATATACATATATACATACATACACACATACACACACACACACACACACACACACACACCATATCTTCCTTATCCACTTATCTGTCGATGGGCACTTGCATTGCTTCCATATCTTGGCTTTGTAAATGAGAACTCAGAGACGAGGCTCAGTGGTCTCATGTGTGAAAAGAGCACCAAGATCCTTGGGCAGGACTTGAAGAGAAAACACTAGAGGAGCTGAGGGAAGACAGAGGAAGAGCACCCAGGTCCTGTGGTGATCAGGTGGTGGTTGATTGAAAGATCAGGGAAAGGAGTAAAGCACCTGAGCCCAGCTAGACCCTTACGTAGGATGATCTTTGGGATCTTTCTGATTCGTATTGTGTCCTTTGATATTTTTTAAATTGCAGTTCTGGTTAATTTTCAAATTAAAGCATATGGCACTTTTTTTTTTTTTAACATCTTTATTGGAGTATAATGGCTTTACAATGGTGTGTTAGTTTCTGCTGTATAACAAAGTGAATCAGTTATACATATACATATGTTCCCATATGTCTTCCCTCTTGCGTCTCCCTCCCTCCCACCCTTCCTATCCCACCTCTCCAGGCTGTCACAAAGCTCCGAGCCAATATCCCTGTGCCATGCGGCTGCTTCCCACTAGCTATCTACCTTACGTTTGTTAGTGTGTACATATCCATGACTCTCTCTCGCCCTGTCACAGCTCACCCTTCCCCCTCCCCATAACCTCTAGTCCGTTCTCTAGTAGGTCTGCATCTTTATTCCTGGCATATGACACTTTTTAAAGTGAATACAAATCATAATATTCTCATCTAGTAAGATTTAATGTGGTAATTAGTCACCAAGGATGCTATACATAACAAGAGAAGTACATTGATCAAATTAATATGATCATTCTGTTTGTCCATAATATTCCTAGCCTTAGAATTGAAAATTCTTCCTTTTTATTCTTTCATTATATATGTATGCATAACTCTCTATTTTCTTCTTTTACCCTTTCACTCATTTTGAGACATCAGAGGTGATTTTAACACAATTTCATCAGAGACAAAAGAACTCTGAAATCTATCAAAACAGTTCTGGACAAAAATGCTTACCATTGTTTCAGAATATTAAAAGGCAGACTACATTTTTGTGGCTTGTACAGCATAAAACAGCAAGATCATAGCCATTATTATGCTAACAGGTACCTTTATATCTAAGTTATTAAGAAAAATATTTACTGATTTCTCTTATATAGAATATTTAATATTGTTATATCATTTAACTTTGAGGAATACTTGAAATTAAGCAGTAATTTTATCAAGGTGTTTTTACTTTAAAAGAGCCATAATGTAAGATGCTGTGACATTTGTGTGAAACTGAATTATCTATATCTCTCATTGAGGTATTTTCATTAGAATTCACTGCTGATTTACTTAGTCATAATTTATAAGATACATTCCTTCTCATTCCAAACTAAAGTTTACTTTAGATAAAAATTTTTCATGATTTTTGGTTACTTGATGGTAGTATCCAGCTCACTTTTTTTCTCTCAATAATTCATGGCAGTGTTAGGTTCTTAATATTTTCTCTTTAGTCTTTTAATGTTTAACCAAGGTAGATTGAATAATTTAATAACAAAAGTGAAAACTCCATATCATATAGTTCATGAAACATTGTAGATTCTCAATAAATACTTTATGTTTACCATTGGTTCCAAGGTTTAAAACTAAAATGATACATTAAAGGATTTATTGAAAAATCTTATTCCCAGTCCTACTCCTTTTCCACACATTTGTTCACTCCTATTTTCTTATGTATCCTGCCAGGAATAACCTAGCATATACAAGCAAATAAAAATACATATTCTTTTTCTATTGATTTTTACCCAGATGGTGGTACACTACACACTATAAAACATTATGCTATTTTCTTAACATTTTTTTGGAGATATTTCCATGTTAATGTATAAGCTACTTCCCCATTTTTTAGCAACTCTGTAGAAATTGTGTGAAAATGCTGTAATTTATTCAACAAGTTTCCCTACTGATATGAATTTAAGATATTCTCAGCTTTTGCTGTAACACTGCAGTGAATAGCAATATACATTTGTCATTTGCACAAGTATAGCTGTGGAATAAATTTCCAGAAGTAGAGTTGGTAAAGCAAAAGTTATGTAGATTGATCATTTTGGTAAAGCTTGCATAATTTCCTTCCATAAGGTTATACTGATTTACACTCCCACTAGGAATGAATGAAAATACGAGTTTGCTCATACTGTTTTACTTGAATGTTAAAGTAAAGGTTTTATCCCTAATTTATGTAAAAATACATAGGATTCAGGATTGATGAGAGTACCCCATGAATTACAGTTTCTAATATTCATAACATAATGGCACATTTAGCAGTCTGTGTCATTTACTGCATGATACGTTGTTAGATTCTTATACCTCTTCTGAGTTAACAAAACCATAAAGCAATGTTAAATCAATGGTAATAACAAAAAACTATGCAAACAGGTTATAAGAGCAGTAGTATTTCCAGAGATATGTTAATATACCTACAGAGGTTAGTTCACAATAAGATTTCATTTCAAATACATAGAGAAAAGATTGGTAATTCTGTAAATGGTTTTGAGCCAGCTAGACATTTATCTTGAAAAAATGATAAAGTGTGATCTATATTCCTTTCAGCAAAATTAATCCAGATGGATCAAAGATTTACACATGAAACAAACAGCAGGTACATAACTTGCTACCATTTGTTAAAGAGGACTGTGCATGTGCACACACATATCACATACACACATACAGATACACTGAGCTAGAAATAAAATTTAGAAAGTAGTAATAGATATTGACTCTTGAAGGTAACTAAAGGATGGGGAGTCAATATTTGAGTGCTGGGGAATGAAGCTTACTTTGAAAACAAATTTTTAAGACTTTATTTTTTAAAGCAGTTTTAAGTTCTTAGCAAAATTGATAGCAAGAGATTTCCCATATACCCCCCACCCCCCCACATGAATAGCCTGCCCCACTATCAGTCTCCCCCACCAGAGTGGTGCATTTGTTACGTTTGCTGAACCTACATTGACAAATCATAATCACCCAAATTCCATAGTTTACATTAGGGTTCACTCTTGGTATTGTACATTCTATGAGTTTTCAAAAATATATAACAACATGTATCCATCATTATAATACCATACCCAGTATTTTCACTGCTCTAAAAACCCTCTGTGCTCTGCCTTTTCATCTCTCCCCAGCCCCAACCTCCTGGCACTACTTATCTTTGTACTGTGTCCATGGTTTTGCCTTTTCCAGAATGTCATATAATTGGGATCATACAGTATGCAGTCTTTTCATATTAGCTTCTTTAACTTTTTATTATACATTTAAGTTTCCTCAATGTCTTTTAATGGCTTCGTAGCTCATTTCTTTTTAGTGCTGAATTGCTCAATTGTCTGCATGTCTCATAGTTTATTTATCCATTCTACTGAAGGCCATCTTTATTGCTTCCACGTTTTGGTAATAATGAATAAAGCTGCTATAAACATGCCTATGCAGGTTTTGTGTGAACAGAAGTTTCAGCTCTTTTAGGTAAATACCAAGGACTGCAGTTCCTGGATCTTGTAGTAAGAGTGTGTTTAGTTTTGTCAGAGCTCACCAAACTGTCATCCAAAGTGGCTGTACCATTTTACATTCCCACCAGCAATGTATGAGCATTCCTTTTGCTCCACATCCTTGCTAGCATATGTTGATTTCAGTGTTCCAGATTTGGGCCATTCCAATAGGTATATACTCGTATATTATTGTTGTTTTAATTTGTATTTCCCTGACGACCTGTTATGTGGAGCATCTGTTCATATCCTTCTTTGCTATCTGTATATCTACTTCGGTGAGGTATCTGTTAAAGTCTTTGGCCCATTTTATAATCATGTTGTTTGTCTTCTTATTGTTGAGTTTTAAGTGTTCTTAGTATATTTTGGATAACCATCCTTTGTCAGATATGTCTTTTGCAAACATTCTCTCCCAGTCTTTGGCTTGTCTTCTAATTCTCTTGATATTGTCTGTCATAGAGAAGTTTTTAATTTTAATGAAGTCCAGCTCATCATTTTTTTCTTTCTTGGATTGTCTTTGGTGATGTTTCTAAAAAGACATCACCATACCCGAGGTCATCTAGGTTTTCTCCTATGTTATTTTCTAGAACTTCCATAGTTTTGTATTTTACACTTCGGTCCATGATGCATTTTGAGTTAATTTTTGTGAGTAATGTAAGGTCTGGGTCTAGATTCTTTTTTTTGCATGTGGGTGTCCAGTTGTTCCAGCACCATTTGTTGAAAAGACTGTCTTTGCTCCATTGTATTGCCTTTGCTCCTTTGTCAAAAATCAGTTTACTATGTTTATGTGGGTCTGTTTCTGGGCTCTCTATTCTGGTCCATTGATCTATTCTTGTACCAGTGCCACACTGTTTTGATTGCTGTAGCTTTACAGTAAGTCTTGAAGTTAGGTAGTATCAGTCTCCTCCAACTTTTTTCTTCCCCATCAATATTGTATAGAGTATTCTGGGCCTTTTGCCTCTCCATGTAAACTTTTGGGTCAATGTATCAATATCCATAACTTTCTGGGATTTTGACTGAGATTGCATTGAATCAGTAGGTCAAATTGAGAAGAACTGACATCTGGACAATATTGAGTCTTCATATCCATGAACATGGTATATAACTCCATTTATTTCATTCTTTGATTTTGTTCAACAGAGTTTTGTAGTTTTCCTCAAATAGACCTTGCAAATATTTTGTTAGATTTATACCTAAGCATTTCATTTTGGGGGTGCTAATGTAATGGGATTGTGTTTTTAATTTCAAATACCACTTGTTCTGTGCAAGTATATAGGAGAACAATTACTTTTGTATATTAACCTCATATCCTACAACCTTGCTATATTTGCTTATTAGTTGCAGTATTTTTTTGGTCAATTATTTCAGATTTTCTATATAGCTGATTATTTCCTCTGTGCACAAAGGCAGTTTTATTACTTCCTTTCTGATCTATATACCTTTCATTTTAGCTTCTTGCCTCATGGCATTAGCAAGGGTGTCTAGTAGTGTGTGGAAAAGAAATGGTAAGAGGGAACATCCTTGCCTTCCCTGTACCTGATCTTAGTGGGAAAACGTCAAGTTTCTCACCATTAAGTATGAAATTTGCTGTAGGTTTTTTGTAGAATTTTTTTATCAAGTTGAGATAGTTCCCCTTTATTCCTAACTTACTCAGAGATTTTTATCATGAATATGTGCTGGATTTTGTCAAGCCCTTTTTGTACATATATTGATATGATCATGTGATTTTTCTTTTTTAACATATTGATATGGCTTACGTTAATTGATTTTCTAATGTTGAACCATCCTTGCATATCCAGGATGAATCCCACTTGGTTGTGATGTATAATTATTTTTATGCATTGTCAGATTCAATTTGTTATTATTTTGTTGAGAATTTTTGCATCTTTTTTTTGAGAAATATTGATCTTTAGTTTTCTTGTAATGTCTTGGCCTTGTTTTGCTACTAGGGTAATTCTGGTTTCATAAAATGAGTTGGGAAGTACTCCATCTGCTTCTATCCTCTGGAAGAGATTGTAGAGAATTGATATAATTTCTTCCATAAATATTTGGTAGAATTCACCAATGGACTCATCTGAGCCTGGTGCTTTCTGTTTTGGAAGGTTATTAATTATTGATTCACTTTCTTTAATAGATTTAGGCCTATTTAGATTGTCTGTTTCTTTTTTGTGTGAGTTTAGGCAGATTGCATTGTTCAAGGAATTGGTCTGTTTCATCTAGGTTATCAAATTTGAGAGCATAGAGTTGTGCATAGTATTCCTTTATTATCCTTTTGATTTCCATGGGTACTGTAGTGATGTGCCCTCCTTCATTTCTGATATTCTAGTCATTTGTGTCATCTCTCTTTTTGTGATAGTTAACCTGGCTAGAGGCTTATTGCTTTTATTGGTCTTTACTAAGAACTAGCTTTTAGTTTTGTTGGTAGAAAATCTGTTGTTTTCTTGTTTTTGGTTTCATTGATTTCTGTTTTAATTTTTATTGTTTCTTCTGTTTACTTTGGATTTAATTTCCTCTCTTTCTAAATTCCTAAGGTAGAAACTTAGATTATTGATTTTTTGATTGTTCTTTGTTTCTAATATATGCATTCAGTGTTACAGATTTCCCTTTTAGCAATAATTTCATGGCATCTGACAAATTTTGGTAAGTTGTGTTTTCATTTCCATTTAGTTCAAAATAATTCTTACTTTCTCTTCATATTTCTTCTTCAACCCATGAGTTATTTACAAGTGTGTTGATTAATCTCCATATATTTGGGGATTTTTAGTTATTTATATTATTGATTTCTAATTTAATTCCATTGTGGTCTGAGAACAGACATTGTATGTCCTTTTCAATTTGTCAGGGTGTGTTTTATGGCTCAGAATGTAGTCTATCTTGGTGAATGTTCCATGTGATCTTGAGAAGAGTTATATCTTCTGCTGTTGCTGGATGAAGTCTCTAGGTGTTGATTATATTCAGTTGATTGATGGGTGGTGTTGAGTTCAACTACATCCTTACTGATTTCTGCCTACTGATTCTGTTCATTTTTGATAGAGATTGTTGAAGTATCCAATTATGATAGTGGATACATCCATTTCTCCTTGTGATTCTATCAGTTTTTGCCTCACAAGTTTGATGCTCTGTTGATAGATTCATACACATTAGGAGTTGTTATATCTTCCTGGAGAATTGACCCCTTCATTATTATGTCATGCCCTTTTATCCCTAATAACTTCCTTTGCTCAAAGTCTGATCTGTCTGAAATTAATATAGCTATTCCTGCTTTCTTTTAATTTGTGTTAGCATGGTTTACTTTCCTCCATCCAGTTACTTATAATCCATATGTGTCTTTATATTTAAAGTGGATTTCTTGTTGACAACATATAGTTGGGTCATAGTGTTTTTTAATTCACTGACAGTTTCTGCATGCATTTAGAACATTGACGTTCAAAGAGATTATTTATGTAGTTGGATTAACATCAAGCATATTTGTTACTGCTTTCTATTTGTTATTCTTTGTTTCTGTTTTCCCTTCCACCATTTTCATGCCTTTTGTGGTTTTATTTGAGGATTTTATATGATTCTATCTTCTCTCTTTCTTAGCATATGTTTTACTTTTTATTTTTTAATTTTTATTTTTTTTACTTTTTTTAGTGGTTGCCCTAGAGTTTGCAATATACATTTACAACTAATACAAGTCTACTTTCAAATGACACTGTACCACTTCAGGAGTAGTAAATACTTCATAATAACAATAATTTTAATTCCTCCCTCCTGTATCATATTGATATATCATTACTGTCATTCATTTCACTTACATATGAGAATATATAAGCATATATATATTTATTTATATATATATATAAAGATATGTGCATAAGCCATATATAATCAAATACATTGTTGCTATTATTATTTTAAACAAACTGTTATTTGTTAGAACATTTGAGAATAAGAAAAATGAAAGCTTTTATTTTACCTTCACTTATTCCTTCTTCGGTGCTCTTCTCTTTATGTAGATTGGTGAAGTTTACTTTTCATTGTAAACTCTTTTTCCAACTGTTTGAAATGTTTTTACCCATGTACATATATAATCTTAAAAAATCAATAACTTTGTCCTCTTTTGGTCCAAAAAATATGAGTTCAGGTGTTTCCTTCTTATTGCATTCTTTCCAAAGGGACTGATTTCTCCAAAAGATGGAGTGTTGTGCTATTTTTGCCTGTTATTTACATTGAGGTTAACTCTGTTGGTTAGAGTGTACTGGTAATGACACCAATGACATGGGTTTTATTTCCATGTGGTTCAGTTAACTTTGGTTTTCCACTGCCACAGACTGTTCCCATAATTACATCTAAAATGTGTTATTGGCCCAGTGAAGACCTGATGAAGCAAAGTGCGAATCTATCACCATGTGGGAAAATGGACACCCAAAAGCTCACCCAGCAGACAGTGGAGGGGACTATCATAATGGAATCTTTAAATCGACATCTTAAACAAAACTCATGCTATTTGTGCTGTCCAAGATATATGATTTAATGTTTTGGTTTTAAAGGGTTCAAAGTCAGTTACAGGGAAGGAATTTCCATTTATAGGCAAATCCTGAAATATTAACCAAGGTAACTTTTGGGGAAAAAAAAATGAGTCATGCTTAGCCCTTCCCAATTACATAATATTTACTTATCCAAATGCTTTACCAAGTTTAAAATATCTCAGCCTTATGTTTGAAATTACATATAACAAATATTTGATTATGTAGTTTTTTTTGAAAATGAAGGCTTTCATGTAGAAATTTGTGATCTTACAGTCTTTGCAGTATTATAATATGTCACCAGTATTCTCAAGTCATAATTCAGAAATCTCTCAAATCTCAAAACCCGGAATAATTTAGTTTTTAATATAAATTTATCATATACACTCATTTAGTCAATATTCATTACTTGTTTTTTGGGTTCCAGGTACTGTATTGAATAAGTGCAAAGAGACCCTTTGCAGTTCCTGAAGTCTTCAGGAAATGGGGAAGGAGGAACAGATAAATAAGGAGACCATTATTATTTTTAAAAATAGTGTGGAAATGCCATATTAAAGCAAAGCACAGGGTAGTGATTGTGAGAGCAATTACTAAGGGTATCTAACCCCAAATGGGAAAGCTTTGCTGGATTCTGAAGGATAACTAGGAGTTAGTCAGGGTAAATGGAATAGATAGTGTACTCCAGGCAGAAGAAATAGAGTAGGATTTAGAGGTTGAAGGGAGAATCCTACATTTTAGAACTGCAAATACTTTTAGTATGACCAGAATTTAGAATACGAAAATGAGTGGTGAAAGATAAAACTGGAAAATTAAACAAAGAACAGTCCATAAAGGGAATGTGGATTATATTCTAAAACCACTGGGAAGTGATTAAGATATTTTAAGCAACATTAGGTTGGTGTTAGAGGAAAATGAAGTTGTGAAATGAGATGTAATCTGTGCTATATAATAAAGTTCAATTTTATGTTAGTAGGAAAGCTAGAATTAGATTCAGTTATTCAACAAGTTATTTACTGAGTACCTACTATGTGCCTGGCAGTGCTCTAGGTGCTTGAGATACTTGAGTGACCTGAACAAACAAAATCACTGTTTTCGTGGTGCTTCCTTCTCGTGGAGGGGAAAAGGCAACAGTTAAACAAATATACAAATCATGTTCCACGTGTCAAAAAGTACTGAGAAGAAAATAAAAGCAGCATAAGTTAGACAGAATGGATGTGTGTACCCTTTTATATCTTTTTAGTTCAGGGAAGTCCTTTCTGGTATGGTGACATTTGATCAGGGACTTAAATGCAATCAAGGAGTGAATGGGATGTTTGTTCTAGGCAGAAGACTCATTGTTCTTGGTGAAGACCCTGTGGCAGTGATTAATGGCATATTCCCAGAAGAGCAGGGAAGCAAGTAGGACTAGAGCTGAGACTGCAAAGAAGAGAGTTGCAATAGATAAGAGCAGCAAGAGAACCGATGGAGGTGGTGACAGGATGGTCGCATATGTGCAGACAGAACTGAAAACTGAAATCTACTTTAGGAAAAGCAGGGAAAAGCTACTGGAATAGTAGTCCTCCCCATGTATCTTTTCTTTTGTTCCTCACTCTATCTTCTT
Organism: Aethalodelphis obliquidens; assembly: GCF_003676395.1. Lineage (NCBI taxonomy): Eukaryota > Metazoa > Chordata > Mammalia > Artiodactyla > Delphinidae > Aethalodelphis > Aethalodelphis obliquidens. Next base: position 6,280,213 of record NW_020837965.1, on the reverse strand, counting down.
CCTCCTCGTTCTCTAATTTTGTGTTACTTTGTTTACCCTGGTCATACTTACTGTGCAGCTTCAATCTTTTCTTAGTATATGCTTATTTTCTTTAGGGTACACATTTATTTTGAAAGTGAGCTGTATGTTTGTCTTTAGATACATAGCCTTTGATGTTCATAAATGTTGTATATATAAAATGTGCACGTATTTTGTATATAGTATATATATCAATATCAAATCAAGGCAGGAGTATAGAGAGTACTGTTTTAGATCTTCTCTTAGACCAGGGAAGTTCTCTCTGACAAGGTGACATTTGAACAGAGGTCATATATATGTAATAACATGGTGTTCAAGAGCCAGGCTATCCTGTTCTCTGCACATATTTATAAATGAAAGTACTGGGGGAAAAGAGGACATTTTTTGAGAGTAGAACCCTTGAGGTTTGTTATAAACTGGTAGATCTGCCTAACCCCTAGGGATTAGACTACAAATGCAGTACATTCTGTTTCCCAAACAAAGATAGCAGTCTCTATTTTAGGGAATCTGAACAATGAACATTTTCCTTTCTTCTCCCTGTTTCATAAGCCTAAACTCCCTCCAGCCTGTCAGTTATGATTATGTACTGTTCCCAGCTAATGAAAATAAGAGAAGCTGCTGATGGAAAGAGGAATTTTAAAGACTCTTCCAGAAGTATTGTGGCAACATGAAATTGATTCAGTCAGGTTGCTGGTGGAATTCACAGAGCCTGGCTTTTTGACTATATCTGTAAGTCACCACCACCATCCAATTTCGGATCCACAGTTTTTGCATTTTATGGACCTCTTTTTCAGTCAAGATGCTGCAGATCCAAAAGCAAAAGAGGCAAAATGCCTCTATTACTGTTTAATGATCAACCCTAGTGGGAAAGGAAAAGCTGATTAAAATCTATGAAAATGAAATGATAAGCAGTACAGTGTGGCCAGTGTTAATACGACGATTTGTTAATGGGCTAGACAGTTGTAATCAGTATTAAAAATTACTTGAGACTCTTTTTATGTTTAGCAAAAGTCACTAATTAAAGGAAGCAATGACCTGTGAGATTATCCATGAAAACCATTTGCCATCTGAACATAACAACTAAGAAAACACTCATTTAAGATTTTTCTTTTCATGCCATAACCTTACATTGACAACTGTATTGGTTTACTTTCATTTTTCTATTGCTAGTTACTTCGGTATTTGTTGAATCCCTTTGTTTAAATGGGACACACATTTTTCATTCTCATGAATGGGAAGGGACTAAAACCACTAAAATCCTAATTCTCCCTATTCATGAACTAGGTTTGGTATACCTGACTGACCTTTAGAAGATCTGTATGATGCCTGGTTTGGGAGAAAGCTGTCCTTTGAGGACTTCCACAGTCTTTTTTTTTTTTTTTTTTTTTTTTTTTTTTTTTTTTTGCTGTGTCACTGACAAGAAAATAAACTGATATGACAACTGAAAATATTTGTGTTATATAGTTCATTTGTGTAAAAATCCATTTTGTGAAGTTTTTCTACTTCCAGGTAAAACAGTTGGTTTAATTTATTAGAATTTAAAAGAACTCTGAATAAGAAGATAGAGAAGAATTATTGTAATTGTGAGGATTTGAAGAACCAAAAGGGAAGATTTGTAATTATCTAAAAGTGTGTTTACCCTGGGTGTAAAAGAAAACAAATATATATTAGAGGTGAATGAGAATGAATTTGTCATGTGTCCTTATTATCTATAAATGGTCCTAACAATAAGAATAATTACTTAAACTAAGTGAAGAATCTCTTTGGGTTTTTAAAAAGTTTTGGGGGGTTGATTGTCATCCATGTTGATTCTGAATAATTGTTACTCATCCAGATTGAGGCACTCAACTAAGAGACAACAGCTAACATTTAGAGACCATGCAGCAATCTACTAAAGTACATTGCTTAAACTTTCAGTGCTAGAGAGCTCCTTGCAATAATCTAGTCCACCCCCATTATTTTATTGACATGATCACTGTGGCCAAGAAAGATTAAGTGACCATTCTTACAAATCTAATTAGCTAACTAATAGCAGAGGAATAGCTAGAACCCAGGTCTCCTGACTCTCTCATTCTAATATTTTTTCATCATACTGAGTAAACCATACCTCCTTTGGATGGGCTTGGTCAAAACTTAGCCATGATCCTCAACGTTACTGATTGGCCTGTATTATCATGGTTTTGCTATTGTCCTAATTTTCAAGTTATCCTGATTTCAGGTCTGACTTGATTCTTGACTTTTGCCAGAGGATACCTACTTTTGGAATAGGAAGCCCCAATTGTTTCAGGAGAATTAGAAGAGATAAAATATAGAGGAATAACATAAAGTGTAATGAAGTAAATTGTAGTTATAACTTCAGAATAATTATTTTGCAGTTACTATAATAGAATAAATAATAAAAGTAGAAACACAGTACTTTGGGATACAGAAGCTAAAGCAATATCTCCAGGAATATGAGTGGGTATGGGATAGTTGGTGAAAGTCAACAGAGGATATTTGTTTTAGCTGGGATTTGAAGAATGGTTAGATATTTTCTAGTTAGTGAAGTCCAGGAAGGGCATTACAGTTAATGCAAGGAGATATTGCAGTGATGAGAGAAGACAATGGTCTTGGAAGTAAATTTGTAGACATATCCTTTATAAAGGACATATTAATGAGTTTGGACTTTATGTGTCTCAGCACGGGAAATACTAGATGTCTACATTTCATTATTCCCCCCACCCCATATCCATGGAGGACATCAAAACTGAATTTAAGAAACTTCTTTCTACTGAGCTTAGGCATATTGTTAGAATACTTGACCATACATGCTACAAGAAGCCATGACCAATCACTTTCAGCAGCACAAATAGAATCCAATACTATTAACAGTTCAGTACATTTTTGAATGGAGGGTGACATGGTATCTCTGTTTTAGATTCATAATTTGGAACAGTGTAGGGGAAGATTGAGTAAGAGGAGATTGGGGCTAGGGAACACAGGTAGGATGCTGTTGTAGTAATGCAGGTGAGAATTTCAAGATATGTTTTTGAAATGGAATGTATAGAACTTGAAGATATCATAGCTTTTCTGAAAATTTTTGTACTAATTTCCCCCCATCCATCCATTTTGGATTTAGTAAAACCTCAATTGCATGTTTCACAACATTTCACTATATTGATTCCCACTATATTGATTCCCACAAATTCCACTATGTTGGCTCCCACAAATTCAAATCAGTAAGAAAACATTTAATTTCTAGTTTATAAGATATAGTGAAAGGGAGGCAGTAATGTTGTTGAGTCTCAGTCTTCAGAACAGAATACAATATTCAAGAGAATATTGATGTTTTTTATCCCATCAATGTGGAGTTTTATCCAGTTATTTTCTTTCTTGCAAAAGAGGGGCTCTTTAATCATCAACACAATTTATATTCATAATTAATAGTAACAATAATTATAATTTGTACAGGTGTGATGAAAGAATTATGACGATGATAATTACTATTACAGTTGAGCCTTGAACAATGTGGGTGTTAGGGGTGCCAGTCTTCCACACAGTCAAAAATCTGCATATAACTTTACATTCCACCCTCCATATCTGCAGTTCCACATCCATGGATTTAACCAACCATGGATTGTGTAGTACTGTAGTATTGATACAAGTTTCTTGAAAAAAAAATCTGTGTGTAAGTGGACCTGCACAGTTCAAACCTGTGTAGTTCAAAGATCAAGTGTAATTGAAAAGTTAGGTATATTTCTTCTATAATCATTATAACAGTCCTAGAATGTTGGCATTTTTGCCCCCATTTTAGACTGGAGGAAAGAAGAGTAGATGGATAAGATTATATATCCAAGTGACTGACACCAAAGCTTATACCCTATATTCCTCAGCATGTCCAACATTTTTTTTCTTTCTTTTAGTAATAGTAGAGAGTTCAGCCATACACTTTGCTCTAGAAATATGGGTAATTGTAGTTGCCTAGAAAAGAGAAGATGGCTGTCTGGACTAGGGCAGTTGCAATGAGGATGGATAGATGGTAAAGGGCATGTTGAGGTATTGACCTCAAAACATAATTAGTTAATTAACTTTTAATATCCATTTTCTGTCATTTTATCTAAAGCCCTTCTGAATTTTTTAATTAAACTTTTTATTTCAAGGATAATTTTCTATTCACATGAAGTTGTGAGAATACTAAGAGATCCTATAATACATAAAGATCCCCTTACTCATTTTCCCCCAATAGAAATATCTTATAAAGCTATTGTGTAGTATAACAACCAAAATAGTGACATTGACACAGTCAGTATACAGAACATTTCCATCAACACCAAGATCCTTCATGTTGCCTTTTATAGCTACACCCACTTCTCTTCTATCCCCACTTCATCCTTAACTTCTGGCCACCACTGATCTGTTCTCCATTTCTATAATCAGGTTCTCTATCTGTTCCATTGATCTGTGTGTATATACTTCTATCAAGACCACACAGTCTTGATTACTGTAGCTCTGTAACAAGTCTAGAACTTGAATAAACTGATTTCACCCAGTTCGCTCGTTTGTTTAAGCTGCTCTAGTTCCTTTACCTTTCCATACAGATTTTAGAATAACCTTGTCTTTAGCTACCAAAAAGATATTGCTGGGACTTTTATAGAAATTCTATTGAATTTTATATCAGTTTGGAGAGAATTGATATCTTTACAATGTGAGTCTTCCAGTCCATGAACATGGTATTTCTCATCATTGTTTTGCATATAAGTCCTTTATATGTTTTGTTAAATTTACACTTAAGTATTTCGCTTGGGAGGGGAGTCTTTTAAATTGGTATTTTAATTTTTAATTTTGGTTTCTGCCTGTTCATTCAAAGTATATTGAAATATAATCAATTTTTGTATTTTTATCTTGTATCCTGTGACTTTGCTGAGCTCACTTATTGATTTCAAGAGCTAGTTTTTGTCTGTTTGGGTTTTTGTTGTTGTTAGAGTCTTTGGGATTTTCTATGAGGACAATCATGTTATCTGCAAATAGGGACTCTTATTTCTTTGTTTCCAATCTATATACTTTTCATTTCCTTTTCTTGCTTTTTGCATTGAAAAGATATTCCAATATCATGATGAATAAGAATTGTGAGACAGAACATTCTTGCCGTATTTCTGATCTTACAGGGAAAACATTTCATCTTTTATCATTAAATATGTTAGTTGTAGGTTTTTATAGATGCACTCTATCAAGTTGAGGAAGTTCTATATTTTTTCTGAAGTTTTTTTTAATCATGACTATATGATGAATTTTGTCAGATAATTTTTATGCATCAATTGATACAATTATGTGATTTTTTTTCTTCTTTAGCTTGTTAAAATGATGGATTACATTGATTGATTTTTGAATATTGAACCAACCTTGCATCCCTAGAATAAACCCAACTTGGTCATGATATATAATTCTTTTTATATGTTGTTAAATTTTATTTTCTAATATTTTGTTAGGGTTATTTGCATCTGTATTTAGGAGGGAGCTGCAGTTTTCTTTCTATTTCTTTTTTTAATTGTATATTTTTTGTAGCAAGATGATACTAGTTTGATAAAATGAATTAAAAAGTATTCCTTTCTTTCTATTTTCTGGGAGAGATTGTGTAAAATTGGTGCTAATTCTTTTTTAAACATTTGGTTGAATTCACCAGTGAAACCTTCTGGCCTGGAGATTTCTTTTCTGGGAATTTTTGTATTACAAATATAATTTACTTAATACTTACAAGGTTATTCAAATTAGTTGTTTCATATTGAGTAAGTTATGGTACCTTATATGTTTTAAGGAAGTGGTCCATTTCATCTGAGTTGTCAAATTTATATGTGAAGAGTTGCTCATAGTCTTCCCTTAATATCCTTTTTATATCTGCAAGATCTGTAGTGAAATCCCCTGTTTCATTACTGATGTCACATGCTCTTTCTCTCATCAATCTTGCTAAAGGTTTGTCAATTCTATTGAACTATGTAAGGAGCACCTCTTTGTTTCATTGATTTTTCTCTCTTGTTTTCCTATTCTCAATTTCATTGATTTCTATTGTTATCTTAATATTTTTTTCCTTTCACTGCTTGGGATTTATTTTGTAATTTTTTAGGTTCTTGAGGTGGGAGCATACAGTATTTATTCAAGACTTTTCTTCTTTTCTAATGTATGCATTATTTCTAAGATTTTCTCCTCTGCACTGCTTTGACTGTGTTCCATAATCTTTGACATGTTGTGTTTTCATTTTATTCAATTTATAATATTTTTATCTCCCTTGAGACATTCTCTTTGACCCATGCTTTATTTAGAAGTGTTTAGTTTCCACGTGTTTTCCCTGTTATATTTATGCTTATATATATCCTTGGCATATGCTTATATATGATCATATATGCTTATTGATGATCATATATGCTTATATATGATCATATATGCTTATTGATGATCTTCTGTCTGATTGTAATACCAATTGTTGAGAGAAGGGTGTTGAGGTCTCCAATTCTAATTTTGCATTTTTTCTATTGTTCCTTTCAGTTATATCAGTTGGTAGATTAACCCTTTTTATCATTATATAATGTTCTTTTCTGTTTCTGATCATTTTCTTTGCTCTGGAATCTACTTTATCTTATATTAATATAATCATTCCTGCTTTTTTTCATTAATATTTACATGGTGTGTCTTCTTCCATTTTTTACTTCCATCCTGCCTGTATCATTATATTTGAAGTGACTTTCTTACAGACAGCATATAATTGGGTCCATGGGCAATGTCATGGATTAATAGCCGAGTCGTCATTAATCCAGTCTGCCAACTTCTATCTTTTAAATGGTACATTTAGACCATTTTTATGTAATATAATTATTGATGTTATGACTTAATGTCTGCCATTCTTGTTTGTTTTCTGTGTTTTTTATTTCTCTGCCTTTTTTCTGTCTTCCTATGGGTTATTTGAGCATTTTTTAGAATTCCATTTTGATTTTTCAATTCTGTTTTTGAGTGCATCTCTTTGTATAGCTTTTTCAGTGGTTGTTCTAAACACTACACTGCATATACATGGCTGTCAAAGTCTACTGGTATTGTCATTTTATCAGTTTGAATTGTAGAAGACTTTCTTCCTTCATGTTCTTTTGTCCTTCCTATTTATAATATAATTGTCTTACATATTCCTCTATATGCATTTAGAATCACATCATATCATGTTACATATTTTGTTTCAACTATCGAACATAATTTTAAAAGCTAAATAGGAGAAGGAAAATCTATTGGATTTATCCACATATTTGATTACTGTGCTCTTTCTTCCTGATCTTTTAAGATTCTTTTATCATTTCTTCTCTTTTTAGAGACTTTTCTTTAGTTGTTTTTTTAGTGTAGGTCTGCTGACAACTAATTATCTTAATTTTTCTTCCTGAGAATGTCTTGAGTCCACCTTCATTCTAGAAGGATATTTTCACTGCATACAGGACTCTGAGTTGTCATTTCTTTTTTACAGCATTTAAAAATGTAATGACCTCCATGGATTATAATGAGAAATTAGCTAGCATTCTATTTCCCCCCTATAACTATGGTATCATTTATCTCTCATTGCTGTCAAGATTTGTTCTTTATGTTTGGTTTTCAGAACTTGGTCTGTATTTAGAATAGATTTAGGGTAGACCCAGGAGTCTGAAAGGCCTAGGAAGCTAGATCTAATTTACTAGTAGGTGCATCAAGAAACCAGCACAGGGCTTCCCTGGTGGCTCAGTGGTTGAGAGTCCGCCTGCCGATGCAGGGGACTCGGGTTCGTGCCCCGGTCCGGGAAGATCCCACATGCCATGGAGCTGCTGGGCCGTGAGCCTGTGCTCCGCAACAGGAGAGGCCACAACAGTGAGAGGCCCGCGTACCACAAAAATAAAAAATAAAAAAATAAAAAAATAAAAAATAATAAAAAAAAAAGAAACCAGCACAAATGTTTATAGTTTCTGTAAACAGGAGATGAACAAGTCAAATACCCAGAATTTCTATAGGCCCCAAAATACATACCCACTTGCTCCTTATGAGTTTAGAAGCTGAACAAAGTCCAAGATAAAGGAATTTAAATAAAAGCCAAAGTTTCCATTAGGTGATTGTAATTTAGAGATATTGTATGTAGGAAGGAACATGATTTTGTTCCTGGGTTTGAGCATATGAAACTTATTCTTGAAGTGGTGTTTATAACAGATCATAAACGTCTCTTGCTCATTTTGCTAATTGTGACATGCAGTCCTTTTGACCAAGATAGCCCTTAGACTGATTTAAGACAGGTTACTTGTTTCTTAATGAATATGTTCTTTTTCTGCTCTTGTTGCTAATAGAAATGTTAAAAATCTTAATAGTTGATTGAATCGGAACTTTCAATCTATATCTTGTTGTTTCTTCATGCCAGAGCCAAGAATTAGGCAGAATGGGGTAGATTACTTTGTTGTTTTCTGTAGTGTAGCAGTTTTGTGGAGAAGATGTTTTAAATCTCTGTAAAGTTGTCAAGATGGAAAGTTTCACCAGAAATGAACTGACATCAAATAAAACATGAGTACCTGTATTTGGATGTTTTACCACATACCTAAGACAGACAGTGGATTCTAAACCTTTCATTTATTAGACCATTTGGGCTCCATCTGTAGACCAGCATGTTGTTTCAGCGTCTGAGACAAACCACAGAGGATAGCCATACTTTTTGAATGTTATTCTTCATTTCAACCTGTGTGTTTTCTGTGGTCAGACCTTATGAGAAAGCTCTTAACTCATTGTGGTATATCCAGATATGAACCAGTGGGTGGCAGTAGATATGGCAGAGTTCTAAATAATGTAGCTACCAATTATGGATGGAATCTAAAAGCAGGATGCTTGAGGGCTTTTTTTGCTTATTTGTTTTAAAATGCAGGTGATTATTTTTCACACATTTTTCTGATTTTAGTAGGCATACTGAAGGGTAATTTTTTTAAAAAAACCATATATATATATAAACTCTGACTAAGTACCAGACACTATTTTAAGTGTTTTACTTATGTTAATTTTAAACCAACACATTTTATTGTTTTTTGAGGTATTTCATCTACTATAGAGTCATATTGTTATTCATTTATCCTATTTACGTTTACTAGTACAATAAAATAGGAAAAACATTGACTGGCAAATGTTATATTAAGCTGAGAAACTATTCAACTGTTACCCATTCATTTAAACAGATTTTTTTGTTGTTGTTTTATGTTGTGAGATATTCTGTATGTTGTATGTTGAACACATCTTGCCAAAAACAACTGCTTTTTCAAGTGTCTAGGTATTTGCTTTCCATCAAAGCCACATCTTTTGATGTTAACTCCTAGAGGTGAGGAATTTTATTGTGCACAGCTGTTAACTGTAGGTCTTCTCATAGATTGCTGATGTTACACAAGTGCTTTAGCAAAATTTACTTTTAGTTTGGGGAGGCATTGGAAAATGTATAGGCATTCACGGTAGGGCTTGAAATACTATGTCGTTTCAGTAGAAACCTTGAAAGGCAAAGGAAGGTAGTCACTGTTTTATGAAACAAAGTATCGGACCCTGGTCCAGTTCAGAAGCCCTAGGCTCAGGTTCACATACTTCTATCTACTAGTTATGTGATGTCGCCAGAGGCTTTTAATCTCTCGGAACTCAGTCCTCATCTACAAGATGTGAGAAGGTGGGATTAGATCAGTGGTTTTCAGTCAGCACAGTGTGGAGCTTAATTGCCCCACCACGGCACCACAGGGGTTGACCCCAGGATAGGAGGGAAGTCCAGTGGTCTGGCCTCCAGGCCCTTCACTTCTGCTTCCACCAAAGCAGCTTTCTTAATTGTTTATTCATAATATACACTTGAAAATGTGTGTGATTTCACTTGTAAGGCAGAATTCTACTTCTTTTTTTAAAAAAAACCGAAAACCTTGGCATTAGGTTATTTCAGTGGTCCCTTCTGTCCCTAAAATGTCAGTAATCCTAAATAACTAGAGAGCCAGGAAAGGAAAAGAGAAATCAACCATTGTCTTCAGCATGTAGATAAAATCTGGAGTATCTAGTATGTAACTGTGGGATGCTAGGTCCATCATTTATGACCTTTTAAGGGTTGTAGTGCGCTCTTTAATTTGGTTAATTTGTTAATTTCATTATATTGCGACCACCACCCGCAAAGAGGAATGGCACAAATTTACTTTTTAAAAAGTATTGCATTCTTTTGGAATTTACATTATCTCTTGTTTTCACTGAATGTCAGGACACTTAGAGTAGCATTGAAAAGGTGCACTGAATTACTAAGTGAAGATACAGGAGCCAGAGACTAAATGCTTTTCCCTAAACCTCAGTCACTAATTCACCATATTCTTCTGCCAGTGCTACTGTGTCCGGTGCTGTTGTTATAAATGTTGCGGAGTCTGAAACCCTTGTTTCTATAACTTTCTCTTCATTACCAGCTGGGCTGAGTTATAATAAGGATGAGATATTTTATAGTAAAAGAGAAGAAAAGAAACACTACTCCTTTCTAAACATGATTGCCAACCTTTCTGTGAAGGGTCAAGTTGCTAGATGAGTGTATTGGTTATGCCCACCTGAACATGATTCTCCTTTTAAAAGCAAATAAACAAACAACCTATCTGTTTCCTTGGCTACTAGGAACCAGAATCAACATAAAAAGTGTCAAACCTCCTTAAATAGCCAGACCACTAGTTGCGAAGGAAGTGGTGGAGACAGTCTTAGCCAAAAACATGATCATGATGTATTACCCTGCATGTGCCAGAGAAATGCAACGTGGAACAAAACAAAACAAAACAACAGGATTCTCCAGTTCTCATCCATGATGTCCTGCTTTTTTAAGTGGGACTTTTTCCCTCCTCTAATAACCATATGTCATAATGAGTTAGTATCAGCTCTTTTAAACTGGCTAGAGCCTGTCCAAGGAAAATACACAGAATGGTTGCCCTTTTCACCAAAAATATCTTTCATTTACTAATGTTGATGGAAGCACATTTAGCCACAGCAATTTGCATGGCAGTTGAATTCTGTTTGTATAGAACAGCAAACCAGAGAATAATAAAGCAAAACATGAACATGCCAGTGCTGAGCAAGGGAGCAGAGCAGCCCTTCAGCTTTTGCCATGCCGATCGTTTGTTCTGATGCTGGAAGAACAAACAGCAAGTTTACTCATTATATCCAGGTGCACTCATCACACTCAGGTGTCACAGCATTATGTAACGTCAACTGTCCAGAGGTCTCACCTGTGGACAGGTTCTCTCATCCTGTGTCTGTCTGCAGTAGAGTAGTCACTCCTCAGTGATGCCAGGTAGCCATATTTCATCAGCACAGGTTGATGACCTTGTTAATCACCCCAAATGCATGTAACTGAACAATGCACTTAACAAGTGAGCCATTGCATAGAGAAGTGATGTAGGCAGAGGAAGGTATTTGAGGGGATCCAAGTTAAGTAGCAAAGGTAGATAAGCAGTGGTTAGGGAGGCTATGGCTATAAAGACATCAAAGCCCTGGTTGTTGAACTCCTAAGTTCACATCAGTGAACTCCTAAGGTAAGTGAGAGGAATACAAACGTGTGCATTTAAAAAATAACCATATGAAGAAAGGTACAATAAGTACTGAGTGGTACCAAAGAGAGCATGATATGATAGATGGGGTAGGAAAACAGGAGAGCAAAGCTCTAGTTGCGTCTCTAGCACTAACTAGGTAATTGCAGGCAAACCATTTGCCTTCTTTGAGCTTCATGTCTTCATCTATTTATTGCAGAATGAAATGTTTCACTGTGGAATAGAAAGTTCTTGCTAACTCTAAGTTCTCCAAGTTTCTGCATAGAGATAAGGTTCAATACAGCCACATCCCCAGAGACTTTTAGAAATGACAGCAATCCAACTACCGCTACTAAAGAAAAAAAATAGTGTTAGAAGTTCAGGAGTTACATGGACTTCAGATAAGGGTGTATCTGTCCTGAACCAGCTCTCTGTTTCTTGGCTCTGCTTTCTTCTTTACCAGCTTCATTGTTGTACAAGTTCCTTTGACATAGTAGAAAATAGAGCCTTGAAAGCTCCAGGCTCATATAAGCTTGCAGCTTCAGAAGGAGATATTCTTTCCTGGTATCCATGTCACTGCTGGTCTTGCTTAGCTTATATGTGCAGGGAGGTAGGGTGCTCTAATTGGCCATTCTGGGTCATGACCTACTTTTGTGGCCAAAGAAGTTAACCCCTTGACTGAAAGTTCACAGGAATCACATGGAAAAGAAGAACATGAAGTTCTCAAAGGGGAGGGATGTGACATGGAGACCAAAACAAAAACAAGTGTCTACTTATACTCTTGATATAAGCTGGGATGAGAGTCAGTGGGGGTGAACAGAAGGGGATTTTGTATTTTAAATATCAATTATAGGAATTCCTTGGCAGTTTTTGTTCAGCCATTCAAAATCAAGCATCGCTATTGGTATCAGCTTTTTGGAAGAGCAGCATGACCTTTATGTATTTGAAGAAAACTGAGAACATGATTTTTAAATTGCAGTAATTCTGTGAAGTTCTGAGGGTAGACTGAACTCCTTTACATATATATTTTATCAAATGTGTGAGTTGAGTTTGGCTGTATAAGAGATCCAGTACCCATTATTTATCCAGTTAAGTTTTAGCTAAGGGGTTTGGTGTTTGCCATACCAGGTTGACTCTGGAGGAACTAGATCAGTTTTCTTTAATGGTTGATAGACCCCACTCTCCACCATTCCAGCTCCACTGTATCATTAAGCAATGCAATTCATTACAAGGGGGCTCAGCTCCGAGAACCTCCTAATATCCAAAGTGGAACAAAATGGCCACGCCCACATAGAGACACAGTAGTGATCTTGTATCTCACAAGTACTTATTTTTTAATTTAAATTTTTAAAATTGGAGTTTAATTGACATAGAATATTGTATTATTTTCAGGTGTACAACTTAGTGATTTGACATTTATATACATTACAAATTGATCACCACTATAAGTCTAGTAAACATCTGTCATCAGGCAAAGCTATTGTAATTTTATTGACAGTATTCCCTATACAGTACATTACATCCCTGTGACTTGCATGTTTTATAACTGGAATTTTGTGCCTCTTAATCCCCTTTACCTATTTCACCCAACCCCATCCCCCTACCCCCAGGGACCACCAGTTTGTTCTCTGTATTGATGAGTCTGTTTCTGTTTTGTTTTGGGGTTTTTTTGGTATGTTTTTGTTTTGTTTTGTTTTTTAGATTCCACATAGAAGTGAAATAATACAGTATTTGTCTTCCTCTCTCTGACTCATTTCACTTAACATAATACCCTCTAGGCCCATCTGTGTTGTTACAAATGGCAAGATTTCGTTCTTTATGGCTGAGTAATATTTCATTGTATATATGTGCCACATCTTCTTTATTCATTCATGGACACTTTCTTACACCATATACAAAAATAAACTCAAAATGGATTAAAGACTTTATAAGACCTGAAACCATAAGACTCCTAGAAGAAAACATAGGCAGTAAGCTCTTTGACATCAGTCTTAGCGATATTTTTTGGATCTGTCTCCTCAGGCAAGGGCAACAAAGGCAAAAATAAACAAAATGGGACTACATCCAACTGAAAAGCTTTTGCACAGCAAAGGAAACCATCAACAAAACAAAAAGGCAACCCCCTGTGTGGGAGAAGATATTTGCAAATGATATGTCCAATAAGGAGTTAATATCCAAATTATATAAAGAACTCACACAACTCAATTTCAAAAAAACAAACAGTCTGATTTAAAAAATGGGCAGTGGAGCTGAATAGACATTTTTCCAAGGGAGACATACAGATGGCCAACGTACACATAAAAAGATGCTCAACATCACTAATCATCAGGGAATGCAAATCAAACCATAATGAGATACCACCTCACACTTGTTAGAATGGATATTATCAAGAAGGCAACAAAAACAAATGTTGGCGAGGATGTGGAGAACAGGGAACGCTTGTGCACTGTTGGTGGGAATGTAAGTTGGTGCAGCCATTATGGAAAATGGTTTGGAGGTTCCTCAAAAAATTAAAACTAGAACTACCACATGATCCAGCAATTCCCCTTCTGGGTATTTATCTGAAGAAAATGAAAACACTAAATTCAAAAAGATATATGCACCCCCATGTTTACTGAAGCATTATTTACGATAGCCAAGATATTGAAGTAATTTATGTCTCACAAATATTGAAAAGAGTTGTACTGAAGATAGAATTACTAAAACTGGCTGTTGTTTTGGCCTGTCTGATATCCATACCTCCTCCTTTTGTTAATAGTACCCTGATGTTTGGAAACAGTCCTTTCTGTTCTTCATCCAATCCTTTTGGGATTATCAGTGAAAGTGCTTCATACTTTCCCCTGGCCAAGCAGTAGGCAAAAGATCTAAGCTAGTCTCGTTAGCTCTTCTCTTTATGGAATTTCATTTTGAGTGGAGTAATGCACAGATTAGTGTTACCCAGTATAAAGTGCCCATTAGTTCATGCTACCTTCATCCCTACACCCCCAGACCAGTTGTTACTCTCTCCAGAGTCTGAATCCACTTTCCTGTTATCTATTGTTACTAGATGTATTGTATTGATAAGTTACTCTTACATCCTTCTAATAAATTCTGAATGCTTGCTATTCAGTTAGCAGCTGGTTGCTATCAGTTACCAAGTGCTGTGTACCAAAGCATCCCCCAATTCCATTTATTCCATAGGTCATGATTCTCTGAGTTGAAGTCGGTACTGGGCTCAGCTGGGCAGTTTGACTGGTCTCATTTGGGCTCCCATCTGAGTCATCCATGCTTCTGGGCATTTGCAGGCTACCAGTTGGGGCAACCTGCAGGGTTTCAGGGGTGGAAAGAATACTGGACCATATGTCTCTTGTCATGTGGCAGGCTGGCCTGGGCTTGTTCAAATGGTAGTGAAAGAGTTCCAAGTGGAAAAGTGAAAATGCATGAGGCCTTTTGGAACCCTTATTGCAGATTGGCACAGAATTGCTTCTGCTGTATCCTATTTTCTATTTACCAAATCAAGTCAGGAGGCAAGCCTAGATGCAAGATACATGTGACCTCTTGATGGAAGTAGTTACAATGTTGCAATGCAATTGAGTAAGGATGCAGAAAGAGGAATGATTGAGGGCACTTAATTTACCACACCCCAAGTTGCTTTCTGTACCATATAGCTAAAAATCCTGATGTGCCAACAAAAAACACTTTAAAAATACACCCTAATACATTGGCATGCTCCTGTAACTTTCTTGATATAACTCTGAGTATGGGTGTTTGGGGAGCCAACATCAGCTGGCTACAGATAGCAAAAACGAACTTTCATCCTTAATCCCAGTACCCTGTGTCTTGAGGGGACTGCTTGCCACTCCTCTGTATTTCTCTTAGCTGTGCAATTTCAAAGGGCTATCACCATCAATTATATCATCTACCAGGTCTCCTGAAGTTTCAGGATATTGCCTGTCCAGTTATGACATATACCAGCATGACTTGGTTACCCAGTATATTACTGCTTCCTGCTCCATCTGTAGCACTTGCTAAAAACATTTGCATTTGCCTTTCTGGGGTACATATTGAATTTCTGTACGTTATATTTTCCTTTTATGCAGCACAGCCTCTTGGTAAGCTATATCAATCACAGAGTAAGGCAAATGCTAATGTTAATGTGCGCTGCTGTAGGTATTTCTTGCCAGTTTTCATCCAAGTTCTAACTCAGCCCAGCCCTCTTTAGGTTTGTGAGATCTAATAAGATCATAGCGCAAGGTGGTATAGCTGCAGGCAGAAAATTCTGCTTGCCAAATTCATTTTCCTTTATAGCAAGTTCATAAATTAGTCTAGGGCACAGAGATACCATGGTTATACGCATGCATTTAGACAGAACGCTCTTCCAGCCACTAATTTCTCTGAGATGGTGCCAGACAGTTGGTCAGATGTAGCATCAATGCTTCCCACCCTCTCAGTGTGAAATGATAATTAATATGAGTTTACAGTTAAGGTGGTGTTCTACTTCCATTAATCACACCCATTATTCCAGGGTGTTTTAATTTGGTTAAAAAATTGACTCTGGAGGTGGAACTTGGCTTGGGAGCTTATTTTAAGAGCGAATGGTTTGTTTCTATTTTTTTCTTTCAAACGAAAAAAGGTTTTTTTTGTTTTTTTTTTTAAAGAAAATTTTGTGTTGCTTTTGAGTTACATAAGCATTAGGCCAGATTTCTAAAACATTGGTATGATTTTGGATTTGTAATTGAGTTGGTCTCATTTTCTGGTATCGCCACCAGACCTAGGACCTCCCAGGGCTTCTTAGCTAGCTTAGGTTTGGCAGAATCCAGATCTCTACCGCATCTCACCAGTTGGGATCAGAGGGCATTTCTTTCATGTTGCTTCTTATACTTAAATATATCAAATTCTCTTTCCGGACAACAGTTTATACAAGCTACTGACTGAATCGAGTTTGAAAGTAAGAGGCAATGCATTTTGACATTGTATTTTGATGGATATTTTACTTTCTTATTATAGATCTGCTGGAGGAGACTCACAGAAAAGATGAAGAAATGGAATCTCTGCAGGTAAAGTAAATTCTCCAATAGGGCAGGTATCTTTGGTTTAAACATTTGTTTTTACTCTGTTAGCCTTCATTATTGTCACATTCAGACCACTAAGGCAAATGGAGTAAAAAAATAAATAAATAAAAAGATCTTTGAAACCCAAGTTGGAATTTGCTTCATTTTGGAAGTGTTTGAGAACATTTATAATCTCTGAAAGCAGGAAGCCAACTCAGTCTCTGTGCTACTCTTGAAAGGAACCTTTATTCCCTGGTATAGCTTAGTAGGAACTGCAGCATTAGGAAATGAAAGCAACATCTTTACAAAGTCCTTTCCCCAAAAGCAGGGCTAATGAATGAGGATGAATTCATGGAATCTACATTTTCAAGTGAAGATCAAAAGTATTCTGACTCCATGAATACCATCTACTAATGACCAACCAACAATATTAACACATATATTGAGCTTATCCTTGTATGCCTCTCCGTTCACTATGGATGTATACACATTTCTTGGACTGGAAAATTGTGTTTGAAAGATTGCACTAGAGTTTTAATTGACATTTCCATGGTATGAGTAATTGATGTTAACTTGACATCTGACAGAAGTTCTCTCTTCCTTTTACATTGGGCTAGCTTACAAATGGGTAACTCGAGTGTCTGTCTTTATTAGGGGAAACAAAATCAGTTATACTCACATGACAGAACCAATTCACTTAACGTCACAATGGGGATTAAGAACAGTAAATACTTTGGACATTTAAAGTTCTTCCTGGGCCTGGAGCTGCAAGGCAAGACTGGAGAGTGATATAATGAGCTGGCTTGAGTGCTTTAGAGGTAGAGATGTTTGCTTCTGGTGAACAAAAGATGGGGTAAGCAAAGCTCAAAGAGCAAGAGAAATGTTCTTTAATTGGGGGTTCTTCTATTTGATGTTGTATCTGGTGAGAGAAAATTGTATAATTGAACTGAAGAATGATTAAGAGGAGTGTGTTCTGCATACCCAATAAAAGTAGCAAGTGTTAGCCACAATTTGTACAGGTTGGATTCTTTTAACATCTTGTGCTGTATTCAGGTATAAAAAGAAAGTTCAGGGCTTCCCTGGTGGCGCAGTGGTTAAGAGTCCGCCCGCCGATGCAGGGGACACGGGTTTGTGCCCGGTCCGGGAAGATCCCACATGCCACGGAGCGGCTGGGCCCATGAGCCATGGCCGCTGGGCCTGCGCATCTGGAGCCTGTGCTCCGCAATGGGAGAGGCCACAACAGTGAGAGGCCCTGAAAAAAAAAAGAAAAAAAAGAAAAAAAAGAAAGTTCAGTCTGGGGTTAGGAAAAAAATCTCAAGTGTATACTTGCCCTGTCTATCTCTGAGAAATTAATGTCAGCAATGCTTATTGTTATAAAGAGCAAAGGTATATATGTGTACTAATTGTATATAGTGAGAAGGTGATTAAGGCTTTATTATGCATTTTGGTTATGCATTAAGTTTACCATTGGCCCCAGAATACCACAATGAGAATAAGCATATTTATTGAGTACTTAGTACATATCTGGCCTTTTGAAATGGCATCATAAACCTTTTTTTAGTTTATTTCTCTCACAGTATGAATGTTAGAACCAGAAATCCTGTTAAATGTAATAGCCTATGTTGTTTCTCGAGTATTTATTAAGTACTGGCAGCATTTTCTACCGAAATGTCCATTGAGTGCACTAGAATGCACCAGCCAACTAACTATGGATGTTTAAACCTAGAGTGTCCAACCTGATGTCCAAGAGCAGAAGAGTTCAACGTTTGCCCTTTGTAGTGGCAATTAGTGCCCAATACTAACACTGTTAAGAGCAAAGAAGGAGCTTACTACCTCTCAGAGTGTACAAGCGTGCAGGGACACATCACACAAAGCCTTGTATTTTAAAGACTAGAGGAAAATCCATCGAAAAGGGCCTCCATTCCTGAGTTTCCATATTCAACTATAAATATTACAGGTGATATTTTTGAGAAGATTATTAAAGTATATAGGTAGAAGTCTTACAATCACAAAATAGAACTTTGGGGAGAAAAAGAAAAAGTAGTTTTTAAAAAATTATAGCACTGGGCTTCCCTGGTGGCTCAGTGGTTGAGAGTCCGTCTGCTGATGCAGGGGACGTGGGTTCGTGCCCCGGTCCGGGAAGGTCCCACATGCCGCGGAGGCCCGTAAGCCATGCCGCTGAGCCTGCGCGTCCGGAGCCTGTGCTCCGCAACAGGAGAGGCCACAGCAGTGAGAGGCCCGCGTACCGCAAAAACAAAAAACAAAACAAAACAAAAAATTATAGCACTAAGTACTGGATATTGACCACTTTGAGTTTTAAATCTTGGCTCTGCTTATGATTCACTAGGTAACCTTGAGTAATTTTGCTGTGCCTATTTTCTTATCTGTAATATAAAATCGTAAAACTGTCTTCCAGAAGTGTTTAGTGTGCATTAGATTATCCCAGAAGGGAGAGCTAAATATTTCATTACAATTTACAGTGTTAGCAAATCCCCATGTATCCAAATTGAAGTCAATTTTATTTACTCATTATCATCATATAATTACGTATAACAGCCATTCTACATTTAATGTTATCCTCCTTAAGGGTAGGAGGTGTTTATTTATCTCTAAACACTTCCCAGTTCCTTTAAATAAAAGGTGCTCCATTTACTCATTGAACAAATATTTATTGAGTACCAGTTCTGTGCAAGGCACTGTACTGGGCAAGTTGCTTATGCTAGATAGTTTGTTGCCCTTTATACCAGAATTAATGAAAAAGAATTTTAAATAGATGTTTATAATAAAATATTAAAAAATGATATTAGAGAGGATGTATACATCATTGTGGGAACATATAACAGGACCTATCTTTGGTAGAGATACAGGTAGGTTGGGTGCAAGTACAGGGGGTTGAAGGTGGGTAGGTTGAGCAGGGGTGGAGTGGCAACCCAAGTTGGCTTCCCAAAGGAAGCCAGTATTTAAATGATAATCAGGAGTTAGCATTGGTGGGTTTGGAGTAAAGGTAAGTTTTAGGCAGTGCGAAGGATGTGGGAATGCGTGAGGTAAAAGCATCAATTTCATGTTTAAGGAACTGAAAGAATTTCAGTGTGGTGGAGTATAGTGTCTGAGAGAGGAGAGGCAAGACAAGAGTTTGTAAGGTTAACAGAGGTCTAAAGGATCTCATAAAGGAGTTGGAATTTTACCTTTAGTATATGGGAAGCCAGTAAAGGGTTTGAAACAAGAGAACAATGTGATCAAATTTTCACTTTTAACAAGTAACTGGCTATAAAGTCCAAAACCATTGGGGGCAGGCAAGATTGAAACCAGGGAGACCAATTAAGCAAGTGTTCGTGAGAATGTTGCCAAGAGATGACAGTGACTTGGATTGGGTGGTAGCAGAGTGTGTGAAGAGGAATGGGTGGTTTCTTAGTATAATTTAGGATATAAAAATTTAGGGAACTTTTAGATTATTAGGGAGTATAAAGAAAGGAGTTAAGAATGACTCTTCGGTTTCTTGATTGGGCAACTTCATGGATGGCTGTGCTAGGTCATGAGATAAGAGGAAGTTGATTAGTTCAATTTTATGGTATTCTGAGTTTGGGCACCTTGAAACATCCAGGTGGCAATGTCCTATATTGAACTGGACATGCAGAATTTGGTGTCATCAGATCTGGTCTCTGTATCACATAGAGATGATACTAAAAGTCATAGGAGTGGGACTTCCCTGGTGGTCCAGTGGCAAAGAATCCGCCTTATGATGCAGGGGACAGGGGTTCGATCCCTGATCAGGGAACTATAGATCCCACATGCCACGGGGCAACTGAGCTCACGTGCCTCAACGAGAGAGCCCACGTGCCGCAAACTACAGAGCCCACACGCCCTGGAGCCCGCACACCACAACTAGAGAGAAGCCCATGCACCACGATGAAGAGCCCGCGTGCCTCAACGAAGATCCCGAGTGCCGCAACTAAGACCCGACACAGTCAAAAATAAATAATAAATAAATTTTAAAAAATAAATAAAAGTCATAGGAGCAATGAGAACTCCCAGGGAAGTATGTAGAATAAAGAAATGAAAACTTAACCCTGTGGAACACCAACACTTAAATAACAGGCTAAGGATGAAAATCCTGCAAAGGAGTCTAAGATCTAAAGAAAATAAATTCTAGAGAGCATAGTGTCATGAAGCTTAACAAATAATATTTCAAAGGGCAAATAATCAGTAAAGCTGAATAAATATTTGTTTAATCCTTGAATCCACTTAGATAAGGGGTTTAGCTTTTAAAATAAAAATTTATTTTAAAATAAAAAATTGTAATTTCCTATCATATTTATGAAAAAAATCATTCACTTTTGTGAGTATCCACTAGGTAGCATAATGCCTTTCCATAGTAGGTACTCATTAAATTTCTGTTGACTAAACAAACAAATGAATGAACAAACAAATGAACCACCCTGCTGGTCTCTTATTTACACAGAACCTATTCCTGGTTCTCTTTAAGGTCTACCCATTAAAAAACAACCACCATCCCTGTCCTAGAGTTCATTTTTGTTTAAAAAACTGGGGGGCGACTTCCAAATTCTATCATTCCTGTACACATACATACACACACACACAAACACACACATACAGTTACTTTCACTCTCCCTCCTTCTCTGTATCCTGTTCTGCTCTCCCTCCCTCCATGAATGTAATATTGAAACAAAAGGTCAGTAAGTGAGTAATTTGTCACAGTGGTAGGAATCGGTGGGAACAGAAAAGGATAAAATGGCGAGGGTGGGGACAGCAGCAGAGAGGAGAGTGTTTTCAGTCTTCAAAGGAATCACAAACAATGGAGACAAACATATTGGGTGATTTTTACAATACAGCTGGTAATTACCAAAATTCTTCACTGGAGCTTAACGTTGTCTGGCTTTGTGTGTGTGTGTGTGCGTGTGTGTGCGTGTGCGTGTGCGTGTGTGTGTGTGTGACATTCATTTGCAGTTACATTGTGCTGCTCTTCTTAAAGTATTGTCTTTGACTATAAATGTGTGGCACAGTATCACAGTCCTATTTGCATATGGGTTTGAGGTACGTTGAAACAAGCAAATCCCTTCTTTAATCCGCTGCAGATCAGCTGAAACATTTTAAATAGACACAAAAGATAATCCATTCTTCCTCACTTTAGTTGAAAAGTATTCAGTGACTGACACCTTACTTGTGATGGCTGCTAGTGGTAAGGTTGCTGTTGTTCTTGTTTTTATTTTTTAAATTTCCAGCCTACCTGGCTCACCTTTCACCAGTTTCTTGCTTTTCTCCCCCGTTTCACTTTGTGAACCCCAGAATGCAAAGCACACCAAAAGAGTATCATGCTTCGTTATGAAAAGCTTCAAAGTGCTACCTATGACAGTCACTTAACAGAGTGTCTGGAATATACATGTGCCCCTCGTCTTCTTCTGACTTACGTAATCTGGCTTTTGGTTTTATTTTAAATGAGATAAAAATAGATGATTATGAACACGATTTTTTCTATTCATTGTCCTCTTTTACTAGGCCATCTTTAGGTTATTTCGAGGCAGTATTCATATATATAAATTGGGGACAATAATATTGCTGACTTCATAAGACTGTTGAGAGGATTACCTATGGTTAGAAATGTATAAACCTTGGCATCTGGCAGGTCCTCCATAAATATGAATTCCACACGCGGACTATTTATTTGCACCTACTGTGTACCAGGCATGCTGCATGCTGGGCATTGAAACAGTAAACATCCTTGCCTTCATGAGACCTGCCCTCGTGGGGCCACTCCCTCACCGTCTCCTTGCCTCCCCTTTCCCCTCCCTCTTCCTCTCCTCTCTTCCTCTCTCTTCCACTAGGCAACCATGATTGTGCTAAAGGAAATGTTACATCTTTGGATAGCTACTAAATATAATGAAAAAGTGAAAAAAGTCACAATATGGCAGTAATGAAATTGACTATGTGGGCTACATATGAATATCAGTCTCATTATTTTAAGAGGAAAAAGGGAACATTTTAATTGTAGTATCTATAATCTAAAAGTGTTTCTGGACACTTTCTTCAGTATCAGTACTTTCATTTAAAATGAGCTGAATCCTTCATTTAATTTTTTTAAATTGGGTTTATGTTCTTTAAAAAAGTAATTTTTTTGGAGACATTTCAGAAGCTATGCCCTTGAAGGACATTAAGTGGCACTATCGACTTGTTGTTTTTCAGATGACCTGTAATTATGTTTAATTTCTGTCCTAGACAGCTTTTTAAAAATATATTCTGAGATCTTCTATTTGAAAGATTTTAGTTTTTTAGAAATGTTTTGGGAGTTGAGGGGCAGGTGTTTGATTTTTGTTTTTGTCATTTAAATAATGCTTAGGCACAAACATCTGAAATGAGCTGGAAGGAGAAGATAATCTTTTCCTCAGTCATTACTTCATTACAGCTACTTATAGAGTAGGCTATGGCAGTGTGGTGTTTTGAAGAAAAAAATAGAACTCGAATTTCTTAGTTCTTTTGGAACAAGTCTAATAAATATTAATATAGTTGTATTACATTATGGAAAAGAATTCCAGTGTAGAGTTGGCAGTCACATCGTTGGAGATAAACTAGGCAAGAAAACCCACCAAAGACAGAAAACTGACATGGGCAAATAAATTGCCCTGGCAGAGGCTGACAGTATAGAACATTAACTGCTCAGTAATCCCAGTAGATGCAGTCCTCCCCTAGTAAGCAACCATGGGTTAAAGTGGGCTAGTGACAGACCAACTGGGTAGTTTCTGTGGCTTTGCTGTCAGTCATTTCTGCCTGACTGTAGAATGTCCAAACCTGAATTTTCAAACTAGGTTGTGGTTTGGGGAATTTAGAGATTGTGGATAGAAAGCAGGGATGGGGTAGCTAAGAGTCCCTGAGTTACTTTAGAAGGGAAAGTGAGGGTGATGTGGGATGCTGCGTCCTAACACTAGATCTCCAGAAGAGTTGAAGGATTAGTAAAAGAGATTCTTAAATTTCCCCAGAAATTCTCATTAGCTTGGGAGATACTAAAGTATGTTTTTAGAAGTCCCAATTTGAATAAATTGGTGAACTGGGATTGACTCTTTAAGGCTTTATTAAACTGGTAGGTAAATGCAATATCCTGCTTATCATAACCTCGGATAATTCCTGAGAGTTATAATGGAACTTCTATAATTCCAGAAACAAAAATGTAATGCATATGTACTTATTCTTCCCAAGATGCAGTCTTCAAAATGTAGGCAAATCTCTTTGTATCTTTTCCTTTGTCTGATGTATGATTAAAAAATAATGGTCCTAAGCAATGACTTAAAACATGGGCGATTATAGGGGATGGAGGCTTGGGCAACACTTTGCCCCTTTCAGGGCTTTGTGACTTAATGGCTCATTAAAATCTCTATTTTCTCAAAAGGTGAAGAGGCTTACCAAGCCTTAAATTTGGTATCAGTTCTCAGCAGAGATAAAACGTTAGCAGTCTGTATTAGGGTCAAGCAGGGTCTCAGCCAATTAGATTTGCACACTTCAATTTACTATGTCAAGAGGCCTCAGGAGAGCAGAGAACCAAGATCAGTAAAATAGATTCCACTTGAAGTTTTAGTGATCATTAAATTTTATCACCCTCTTTCACGTGAAATTTGCAACTTAATTTTATTTTCAAATTTATGACAATAAAAATGGAAAATAGAATACCCTGAGAGTGAAGTATTCTTGTGTCTGAGTGTATGGAAGTTGATTGACCAGATTGTTTTCTTTTGAGAATAAAAAATATAAAACTGTGGCTGGTTTTGTTTATCCAAAGGGATGCAAAGCAGAAGTCCTAAAGATTCAGCAGTCTCCTTGAATCAAGCTTCTTAAAAAGCTTCTAAAAAACAGACGCCATTTGGAAACATTTTAAAAATGCAAAGACAAAGTGTAGTCTTTGAACTCAAAAGCCCAGATTTTACCCTGTGACAGAAGGTTTACTAAAAACTCAGTAGTGAAAATGAACGAAGTATGTGTTGCAGATTTTGTAAATTGCTGCCACAAGGGGGGAATTTATTTTATCTGTCTCCATACACCATCCCTTTCGCAGTTGACACCATAAAAAGCAACACTTCCAGAAAACATCCCCTGGTACCTTCATCAGAGTCCAAGCTCTGGTTTCCTTGGGCACTGGGCCTGATGTAAAGAACAACTTTCATTTTCTTGGGAAAAATGAAAACCATCTAAGCATGTTACGACGTTTTGCAAGTGTTGAACTTGTCTGGGAGTTCTTGCCATGTTTCCAGAGTCAACCGTCGCCTTACGATTTGGGGCAATTTCATCTGGGTTGCAGTTTGAGTGATCATTTCAATACCATGCTCCATAACGTGTATGTGCTTGTTCTTCTCCTGTCACATCCCTAAATGGGCCTCAAACTTTGGACAACTAACCATGTGTCTAGTCCCTTCGGGCTGCTATAACAAAAATACCAGAGACTGAGCGGTTTAAACTAGAAACGTTTGTTTCTCACAGTTCTTTTTTTATAAATTTATTTATTTTACTTATTTGGGGCTGCACTGGGTCTTCGTTGCTGCGCTTGGGTTTTCTCTAGTTGAGGTGAGTTGGGGCTACTCCTCGTTGCGGTGTGCGGGCTTCTCATTGCAGTGGCTTCTCTTGTTGTGGAGCACGGGCTCTAGGTGCGTGGGCTTCGGTAGTTGCGGCACATGGGCTCAGTAGTTGTGGCTCACGGGCTCTAGAGTGCAGGCTCACAGGCTTTGTTGTGGCACACAGTTGTAGTTGTGGCACACAGGCTTTGTTGCTCTGTGGCATGTGGGAATCTTCCCGGACCAAGGCTTGAGCCCATGTCCGCTGCATTGGCAGGCGGATTCTTAACCACTGCGCCACCAGGGAAGTCCCGTTTCTCACAGTTCTGAAGGCTGGGCAGTCTAAGATCAAGGCAGATTCACTACGTGTATTCAGTATTTATGTTGGCAGATTCAGATTCAGTATCCGGCGTGCTTCCTGGTTCACAGCAGACAGAGAGCGCTCTGGAGTCTCTTTTATAAGGGCATGATCCTTTCATGAGGACTCCACCTCTGACCTAATCCCTTCCCAAAGGCCCCACCTCCTAAAATCATCACATTGGAGATTAGGATTTCAATCTATGAATTTTGGGGAGACACAAACATTTAGGGCATAACATTGTGTTCTCTATATTGTCTTCCATCTCCTGATAACAGTGACAGTTGTGAAAAGCAATATTTTAAGTAATGACTGTGATGTGCAACAGATTTGGAAATAAATGCTCAGCAGTAATATATATCTGGGTGAAACAATTTCTGCTGACTCATAAAACAAATCTCTGAGGTTCAAAGTATTAATAGGAGATCATTGAAAGAAACTGTAGTTCTCGCTTCAAGGGCTATCTCCAATTCCCATCCCTGGCTGATCTTCCAGAATATAAAGAAACAGAGGATTTCCCCAGTCTGGGATCTTGGAAACTCACTAATGTTATGTTTCAATCTATTAACAAATACTTATTTAGCATTTGTTAATTCCTGTCAAGATTGTGCTAAATCAACCCCAAAGGGTGATGATCTGTACATTAGAGAAGAAAAAAAATCACCCTCTGTCTTGTTAATGAATGATATCAATAGCTACCAGACAATTCTTTTGTGTCATACACTGCTAAAACTTCTAAATGTATGTCATTTATTCCTTGCAACAATTCTATAAGATAGATACTTTTATTCTCATCTTACAGATAAAAAAGCTAAGGCACATAGCTTGCTCAGCCAGTTAGTGGCCAGGCTGGTACTTGCGTTAGAATTCGCTTGTCTTCTGTGCTCCTGTGCTTAAATGCCTTGTGAGCTTATGGAGAACAGAATTTCTGCACTTTTTTTGTTTGTTTGTTTAGGTTCCTGGCATTTCTTTAAGTGTTCCTTTAAATTTCTTCTATTTTTTTCTATGAGAATGATTTGTTAGTAAAGATATTAAGCATTTAGTGTGGTAAAATACTAACTGACCTCCTACTTCCTCAAGAAAAAGACTATAAGACGCTAAACAATTTTGAGAGAGCGCATTAAATAAGTCAGGCGACACTGGGGTCTTAATAGTAGCGAAACTTCTTCCTGCCTTTCTATAACTTTAAAACTACTTATAAACCCTTAGGCTCTAAGCTCACATGTATATGGTGACTGGACAGTGTTATATGTATATTAGCTATTGACATGTGAGGAAGATTTTAATTCCTGGTGCAAGCTTATGAACAATCCAGTAAGCTTGAACACTTCTAGGAAGGAGAAGGGATCATTTTTCTTTTTCAGTTCTGCACCTTTTCTTTTTGCTTATTCATCATGTTTTAAATAAACAGACTGAAGAAAGTTGTTATTAAAGCCCTCCTTGGGCTTCTTCAATTTCAGTTTTAAGCCAGGTTCAGAATATTCTGGCAAAAATTAAAGGCAACATTGAAAACGTTTGCATAAATTTTAAATTGTGCAAAAGGTGATAAAACTAAACTGAGCTGAAAGAATGACTAATAAGCATCTCCTCTTATATCTTTGTCTTTTTATCATACTCAGTGATTACTTTGGTTTTAAAAAATTATTTCTGAAGTGCATTCCTTTTCCAGAGTATCTGCATTACACTTACTATTCTAAGTTTAATTTGTTAGAAGTTTAGTGTTTACTTTTAAAAGTGTGAAGGCTTATTAGCATGCTAATAAATAACATTTAATGTCTGTTAACAATGTTTCTATATTTGCCCATAAAATGAAATAGAAAAATACTACCTGCAAGGGACTCCATGCCTTTACTACATTCTGGTGGTAATTGAAATCCCTGGTTCTCATTTCATTGTTAGAAAGAACTAATAAATTTGTCACGAATGGAACAGGGGTGGAGGAAAGAGGCCATTTATGAGCTCAGTGATGAAACTAATCTCCTGCAGCTCAGATCTAAAAGAACTGGGAGACCAGCACAATAGAGGTGCCATTTAACTGCATAACATCTCCGCTAATTAAGTGTAGATCTTTGCTCTCCTTTATCCTTTCTTCTGCTCTTTCCCCAGTGGTATTGACTATGTGTGTTTCAGCTGGCCTAATGTCAGACCCAGAAGTCAGAGAGAGTTGCAACTTACTTAAGAAAGGCATATGCCAAAAATATAATCTTTTTTTATTATATACCAAAATAAATATAAAAATGTGTACAAATAATGGTTTTTATTTGAACATTAAATTTTGTTGTGATATAGTATGTGTTTTGTTACACTGTCACATGACATCTGTTAAAAATAAGGTTTTGGAATGCTCTTCTGGCATGTGTAATTTTGAGAAAAGCCTGCAGAACAGTTATCCAGTATATCCTCTAACCTCTACCACACACATAAAAATAGCCCTGGTGGTAATATTGGCATTTATTGGCTATTTGCTCATAAAACTGCTCTGTCAGCATATGGTATTTCCACTACTCCATTTTGTCAACATATTAAATAAACAAACACACACTTTTTTTTAACGTGACCTTTTATTTGTCTTTCAGAGTTAATGTAGACTCCTTTGAATCAGGTGGACCTGGATTACAGTCTAACTGCCAACATTTAATCACAATGTACAATTCAATACATATATCTTTGAAGTCTGTTTCTCTGATTTAAATGAATGAAGTTAGTCATTTTCACCGTCGAGAGTTTTTGTGAACATTAAATGAGAACATATGTGAGAAGCACCCAATACAATTTTTGCAAATAATAAGTTTTTAATAAATGGTGTTGATTTTTATGATACTGGTGATTAAAAGGAATGTTTTCATTAACAACCACAACACACATACCACTGTCCCTTTTGTTCCTTAAACTAAGCAAATTCTTTCCTGTCCCAGGACCTTTGCCTTTGCCTTTGCCACTCCCTCTCTCTATAATGCTTTTCCCTTAACTCTTTCGGTGACAGCTCTTTTTCATCCTTTAATTTTCAGCTCAAATGTCACCTCTTTGTGAGAACTTAACCTGATTAACCTGTCTAAAGCAAACCTCTGCCCTTACCCCCCCATCATAGCTCCTGGGTGTCGTCTTTATTTATGTCCTTGTCTTCTCCTTTAGAATGTAAGCTCCATGAAGGCAGAGACCTTATCTTTCTTGTTAATAACTGTGTACCCAGTGTCTATCATAGTGTCTGTGTCAGTAAACGTGGATGAATTAATTAAATGAATAAATGAGTGGGAGGGAGGAGAAAGAAAGGAAGCAAGCAATGATGTAGGGAAAGAAATTGGAAGGAAAGAAAAAATAATGGATAAAAGGAATAAAGGACAAAAGGAAGAAACATATACAGCCTGAGGAATGGTTTATATTCTGGGCATATGTATTTATGCACATACAACTTTTAAATTTTGCTTTAAAGTTTAAAAGTTGGGTAAAAATTTTCTGGTTCTTATTTTAGTTTCTTATCCCTGGTCAGCATGTCTCACCTTATCCTCTGCTTCCAGTTACATACAGGGTTTCCTACAGGGTGACCTCTGTGAGGCCGGAAGTAATTCTTATAGGACACCAATATCTTAGAAAAGGGGGTTACCAAACTTCCTGTAAAGGACCAGTATCTAAATATTTTCACTTTTACAGGCCATATGCTCTCACCCAACAACTCATCTCTGACGTCATGGAATGAAAACAACCATAGACAATATGTAAAGAAATGAGTGGGCTATGTTCCAATAATACTTTAATTATGGAAAGTGAAATTTAAATTTCATGTAATTTTCACGTCATGATTATTCTTACTTTGACATTTTTTTTCAACCACATAAAAATGTAAAAACCATTCTTAGCTGGCAGACCTATAAAAACAGGCAGCATGTTGGAGTGGCCTACTGTCGTACTTTGCTGACCCTGCCTTGGAATGAACTACAGTTTAATGGTTATCTGTCTCAAGAATGTTTGTCTTTTGAAAGATGAACTGGAGTGGGAAGAGTCAAAGAGTAAATTTTTGACCTCTTCCTCAAAGAATAAATTTCTGTTGGTAGAATTTTAAATAATTTTGCAAATAGAAGGAAACTATAATTTTGGGTAATCAGTCAGACCTTCCTGAACTCCTAAAATCACACTCCATTAGTGGGCCATTATCCACAGGTAAGGTTGTGAGTGTTAAAAGTAGCTTTCATTACTGGCTAAAACTGCCCAGGTGCGTCTGTTAACAAGCTCACATCTTATTTATTCCTTCCTTCATAGACTTTGGAATTTAGGATCAGTTACTTCCTGGGATGATTTTGAAAGCCAGACAGTTGGGGATATTTTGAAATGAATCACTATTCTTTATTTATAATCCTGAAGAGTAAAGTATTTTAAATTTCAAATAATGATTTCCCTAAAATTTGTGACCTTAGTTGGGTAAACAGTTATTTGGAGGAACATTTTAAAGGTCCTTTAAAAATCATTAGAAATTATTATGGTCCTATTGGTGTTATTTTTATAGCTATTACTATTTATAGTGCTTTAAGTAGACAATAGAGCTTTCCAACTCTTTTTCTTTACTCACATCTCTCTTAAACAGCCAAAGCTACTATTTAAAATGCCACCTTCGGAAGATGCTAGTCAGACTGCAATGAGAAATCAGAATGAAGCTCAATTTGAAGAAAAAGCAGTTAAGTACTTCATAGGTAAAATATTTAGAATATTTGGAGCTGAATAGTCAAAATACATCTGCTTTATTTCAGGACATACAGGGTAAGTCAGCCTTCAGGTATGCTTCCCAGAAGTTCAACTGAAAACTAAGTTGTTGGGTTTTTTCACTCAGTTTTTGTAGATACTAAGAATAGTGCACCATTGATTATCAGAGTACATATAATTTAAGGCTAGTTTTAAATCCTTTAATCACCTTTCCCTTTCTACCTGTACTTGTGTATTACAAAATGGAGGTTAGTATAGTTCTAAGCTGAGTCAAACTGAGTCAGGAAGCAAGAAAAGCCTGAGTTATGTCAGCCGAATACATTATTTTAAAACTATCTATGCCTTGATTATTCATTCTGAGCTGCATCCTCTCTCTTTGTATAGAATGGTGAGAGATAACTGTACGCAGTAGCCCGCAGAAGGAATATGGGGATGAGGGTGAAAAGGAGAGTATCTAATATAATATTCCTTATGTTTTAATTCCTGAAAAGAATTGAGTAAATGACTTTCCATGTAAATTAGGATGTGGATTATTGGAATTACAATTTAATTCCCAAGGTGGACTGTTTGCTTTTGCCATTTAATGACTCAGCCATGTGACATGCACAGTAGTCAACAATCAAGTGTTGCAATTCAAATATTCAAGAGCAAGGAGCTTGGGACAAAGGGTTCTGTGATTACATGGGTTTCCTTGTGAACATGCTTCACTTGGAAACCCAAGAGATGTGCACACTTGAGGGAAACAAAGGAGATGTTAGCCTCAGGGAGTCTCATTAGATCAGCTATGTTTGGTGGCAGTCAGATACACACCCTGAAAAAAAAAAAAGCACACCCAGTTGTTTTCCACAAGTTATGCATGACACAGACCTACTCATAAATTATGCCATAATCACCACTGCACTATGATTTGCATAAGAGTTCAGAGCATATTCAGCTGATGTATGACAGGCCTCACAACTGGAGACACGTACTTTATTTCATAAGGTGTAAATCCTTGAAAAAAAATGTGGTGTGTTGGTTTCTGGATTGTTAGCTTTTTCCCCTGCTACTCAACTCCTGTTCCTGCATCTCTTTTGGGGACAATCTTTGAAATTACATTGGTTACCATTTGCATTACCCCTAACCACGATCATAGCCTTTATATTATCTGCAAATAACTTTTAGGTGTTCTCCAGTCTAGATGTCATTCACTGAACTTTTGTTACCTGTTACTAGCAGTTTCACTGTGGAACTGAGGAGTACCAACAGAAAGATAATTCTGGCTTTTGCCCTTCATTTGGGTTGCAGTCTTATCCTGTAGGCGCAGACCTATGCACCGTATCACATTGTGCATTAAAGAAGAAACTTACAATGATTCTTCATTTTAAAGGGGGGCAGGGGGAAGAAATCTCATTGCCTTGCTTTGTATTCTAAAATATAAAGGGTAAATCTGAGATTTTTTTTTTTTTTTTTTTTTTTGGTGTTAGTTCTGTACTGTTGACTAGAAATGCTTACAGGGATTTTAAGCAAAACCCTTACCTAGCCTTTCTGGCTGCATTTTCCAGTGTGAAATCTGTTGAAACAAACCAACAGAGCCCCATTTCCATGCTTTCTCTTCATTTTCCTCCTTCACCCCACTTGTATTCCCTGCTCCGCCAACCCATGTACACATCCCACTTCAGTGTAAGTGCAACCTCAGCCTTTCCTGAATAGTACTGAATGCAAGTGCAGTAGTCAACAACGGCCTCATAACAATACCGCAAACCAAACCGCTAGCCTGAGAATACAGCAGAAGAAAGCTACAGAAGCAAAACTGGCTGCCTCAGGTCCCTATCTGGCAACGGTAGTGGACGAGATAACAGGTCAGAAATGTGGAGCACACACTTCGGCTTTGTTCTTAAATTTTGTCTTTGTTTCTGCTTCTGATTTTCCAGTCCCCAAGTGAAAGGTAGATAACAAGGATCATT
Organism: Aethalodelphis obliquidens; assembly: GCF_003676395.1. Classification (NCBI taxonomy): domain Eukaryota; kingdom Metazoa; phylum Chordata; class Mammalia; order Artiodactyla; family Delphinidae; genus Aethalodelphis; species Aethalodelphis obliquidens. Next base: position 6,248,098 of record NW_020837965.1, on the reverse strand, counting down.
ACTAGGCTAGGAAATAATACATACCTTTAAACTGGCTTTTCTTGATAAGTCAAATGTTGGGTTTTCTTATTGACGACTTTTTAGGTAAAATCCTGATGCCTTGTTGTGGTTTTCTTTTCAGCATTTCTGTTTTGTTATTTTGAACCCTGAGGTAGATTATTTGAAAAAGGCACATAAGCAGCTAGTGAAATGAGTTAACAAAGATTGACCGGAAATATCTAATGATGGCTAAATTGAACACCAGATGATGGGAAACCACTGCATGCTGCCCTAATGTCATTCAGTCTAAAGTTTTTTAAAATATAGAGTAACTTTGACTTTTAATAGATAAGATGCAATTTTATGTACAGATCTTTGACTTCTATGTGTATTCAAAGCCAACTTATGCTATATTTTAAAACTTTGGTGTTGCAACATTGAGGTTGTTTATGATTTTTATCTATTTTGTTTTAATTTTTTAGAATGACTATGAAACACTGATCTTTTTTTGAGGTGGTTAATAAAAGCCTTTTCCTTTTCTTTCACTTTAATATCTTGAAGTGTGGAAAATAATACATTTGAAATTATTTCTAACTCTTTGAATTATTTAAAAAAATGATTGACAATTTGTTAAATGTGATGGGTTGTCATGTGGAAAAATGCATGTCATTTTATAACCTTCATGTACGAAACAGCAGGTAAAGTGTGAGTGTTGATTAAACCAAGATAACATTGACAGGAAAAATGCCCTGCAGTGGCCTCTCTGGGTGAAGCTCAGTGGATTTTTCTTCCAGAAAACAGGCTTTGTGCATTTAGAACAGTGACGAGAGGGAGTCCTCACTGTGGGTTTTCTTTTTGTAAATTATATGTTCATCATGGCCCTTCAGTACAGAGAAGTTTCCAGAATTAGTCTATGCTTGTAATGTTTCTTAGACTTGGAAGCAATAGAGACTTTCATTATATTTTTACGCCAGTATTGTTCTTTTCTTGTACGCTAATGGATGTATTTAAAGCACTTTTGGAAAATGCTGCATTATTGTGATAAAGTCACTAGACCTGTACAGCTCTACTTATCAGGGGGAGAGAACTCTGAGTATTCAGACCTGTGAGTCTCTATTTCATCTCTTAGATGGGATGGATGAATCAATGTGGCTAGTTGATTGGCTCAGCTGAGTCAAATAAACTGTTAATGACCAAGGATTCAGATACCAACTCTCCACGTAGCCTTCATTTCCTAACAGCCTACAAATATGTTCCCATCTCCAGTGATACTAATGAATTTGCTTTGGTTTATTCATAAACTCTAATGTACGCCCCACTGTGACCAGGTAGCAAAGGAATATATACAGCTCAAGACAGGTTACTAACCTAATGATAAAAAGTTAAAATACATCTTTTTTTTATAGTGCATGTGCTATTGTCCTTCCCAAAAATATAACTCACCTTACTCCATCTGTCAAGCCCAGAATAAATTAAAATGTGATTTCTAGCATTATTGTTTTCATTTAGAAATGGTATGTAGTTTTCACACTGATAATAACAGCTAGTACTCTTCATTGTAACTCAAGGACTATGCAGTGACTATATATGTATAATCCTTAAGAGTAAACATTAAAATAGTTGCTGCCGTTTTAGGTTTTTCTTAGACTTTCCCCATCTTAAATAGCACTAAAAAATAGTGGGCAAGGGACTCTCCAATCACAAAAAAACTGGTAACGATAAAACATATTTTTTCCCTAAGAGCTTTTTTCTTCAAAACATTTGAAGGAAATTTCTCCTCCAATTTTTAACCTTCCACTCCCCATTGTTCCTTTCCTTGTTATCCAGAAATATTTCATACAGGAGAAATAAATAGATTTGGTCTAATAAAATAGTTTATTTGGCATAATAAAATAATTTATTTAAAATAAATTATTTGGTCTACTAAAATAATTCTTACATCTTATTTCAAGTGTTTTTATTTGGAGTAAAAGCACTTGGAGGCCCATGAGTGGGTTTCAGAGAGTCTGCAATTCCCCTAAAAATATATACAAAATTCTGTGTGTTGTGTATAGTGTACATTTTCCTGGGGAAAGGATTCTCAAAGTCCATGACTACAAAAATAAGAACCACTGATTTATTAAAACCACCTGAAATGTCATGATTTTACTGACAGTATCTTCATTACTTCATTACTTCTGTCTTCCCCCTCTACTCCTCTCACCTACTCTCCCCCCTTTCAATATCCTAGCAATTCTTTTCTTTTGGGGATCTAACCTTAGGAGTGTGTATGTGGTAGGAGAGGAGGGAGAGTGCTGAACCTGCAGGCCAAGCTTGAAGATAAAATCTGTTGAAATGAAAATTGAAGATTAAACAGCAACAACAAAACACTACAGTTGCAGTTATAGTAAGAGTGGGAGAGGATAGGGAGAATATATTTTGGTATAATTATATATTCATTCCAAGACATATACTGGCATGTGTTTTCATAGACTGTATCAGTGCCACAATATTGGCTTAAGTTATTGGATATTTTAATGATAAGAACATGAGCAGAAGTATGCAAATATTTTGTTTGAGAATAGAGATTTGCAGTAGCCTAATTCTTTTATATACAGAATTATAATAACTAATCTTTTCTGCCAAAAAAGAAGTCAACTTCAACCATTTAAATTTCGCAATACATTTCTTAAATTGATACAGCCACTATGGAGAACAGTATGGAGGTTCCTTAAAAAACTAAAAATAGAACTACCATATGACCCAGCAATCCCACTACTGGGCATATAACCTGAGAAAACCATAATTCAAAAAGAGTCACATACCACAGTGTTCATTGCCTCACTATTTACAATAGCCAGGACATGGAAGCAACCTAAGTGTCCATCGACGGATGAATGGATAAAGATGTGGCACATATATACAATAGAATATTACTCAGCCATAAAAAGAGTTATTTGTAGTGAAGTGGATGGACCTAGAGTCTGTCATACAGAGTGAAGTAACTCAGAAAGAGAAAAACAAATACCGTATGCTAACACATATATATAGAATCTAAAAAAACAAAAAAAAGAAGGTTCTGAAGAATGTAGGGGCAGGACAGGAATAAAGACGCAGACATAGAGAATGGACTAGAGGACATGGGGAGGGGGAAGGGTAAGCTGGGACGAAGTGAGAGAGTGGCATGGACATATATACACTACCAAACGTAAAATAGATAGCTAGTGGGAAGCAGCCGCATAGCACAGGGAGATCAGCTGGGTGCTTTGTGACCACCTAGAGGGTGGGATAGGGAGGGTGGGAGGGAGATGCAAGAGGGAGGGATATGGGGATATATGTATACAGATAGCTGATTCACTTTGTTATACAGCAGAAACTAACACACCATTGTAAAGCAATTATACTCCAATAAAGATGTTAAAAAAAGCAAGTTAATAAGTTCATAAAGATTAGGAGTAGTTTGTTTTTATTTATGGCCTACAATTAAGGCCAACAAAACTGCAGTTTAGACAGAGCTCACTAATTGGCAACAATGACGGGTATCCTATTAGCTGTTGTTGATTGGCAAACTGAATTATTTAAATTCAGACTAATGAATTGAATTTCTTGTTTCCCTAATTTTCTCATTTTCTTAACATATATATTTTTCATTGAAAGCTATCTCAGTACCATTTTGGAATGGAGTAGATTATAGACAGACATAAGTAAATTGTATTGAAATAGATTATTGATCTTTATATTTTAACGAAATTGAGATTTTTTGACCATTTGCGTTTTAGCCTTATAGACTAGGGTTATGTTTCAGTCAGCTGGGACTGCTATAACAAATTATTGTAGCCTGGGTGGCTTAAACAGCAAACATTTATTTCTCACGGTTCTGGAGGCTGGCAAGTCCAAGGTCGAGGTGCTGGCAGATTCGGTTCTTGGTAAGGGACCTCTTCCTGGCTTGTAGATGGCCATCTTCTCCTTATTCCCTTACCTGGCAGAGAGCAGAAAGAGAGGCAAGCATTCTTGTGTCTCTTCTTATAAGGGCACTAATCCCATGAAGGCTCGATCCTCATGACCTGGTTACCTCCCAAAGGCCACATCTCCTAATGCCATCACATTAGGGATTGGGGTTTTAATGCATGAATTCTGAGTACACAAACATGTAATCCATGACAGTGCGTATTTTAAAATCCTGTAACAAATATTTAAGTAAAATGAAGACAGTAATACATAAATTATATCAGTTTATCTTTACCAAACAGTGAGCTATGAATTAAAATGGAATTTAATTCAGTTGTACTATTTTGGCATCATATGATATCACGGATTTCAAACCAGCTGTATGTGTGCTTTTAAAATATGCTAATTCTAAATAATATGAGCCCCATAGGTACATGGTGTGGGGAAAACTTAAGGCCCAAATAGTGGCTGTAAATATTTTCAGCCTTCCAAGATGGTTCATATAAATGCGATACTTCCCAAAGACTGTCTAATGAGGTTCTGTTCAGTCTGCAAGTGATGATAACACTTTGCTGAATGATTTTGTCCCAGATGCACTGTGAATAAGATGCCTGGTAAGAACAGATCAAAGCCCCGTTGAGGCATTATATGCATTTATTACGAGCTACTCAAATGTGACAGTACACAAGTCACCAATAAAATAGCAGTTATTTTATGAAAATTATGGGGGTAAGGGTGAGGTTCTCTCAAGTATGCCAACAAAATGTAATTAAACAGATTATATTGTTAAAAGCAATCTGCTTTGGGCTGATTTTGCATAATATATTCATTTAGCTTGTGCCCACATAGCCAAATATTTAAAGAGGCAGAAATGTTCAACCCAGTTTCGCAGTCTGAGGGTTGAAGGCTGGGTTGCAGAAGTCCTCAAAGGCAAGGCCTCTGTGTGCTAGGTGAAGCTGGGAGAATGCAGGGGAGAGCCAAGTTTATGCTCCTAAGTGTCATGGGTCTCTGTCAGTCTCTGTACGGTCACAGAGATCTGAGCTGAATGGCCCTCTGCACCATTTTCCTTCCTTTCCCTCTTAGCGCAAACAATTTAATTTTTAAAAATCCAGATTTTATATATCTCCTCCAACTACTTAAAATGAAAGAATAGAAAGAAAAGTGGCCTTGACCCTCGTAAAAAGGATGGCTTTGCACTTCCTTGAATTTTCAATCTCCTCTCTCTCAAGTCAGCTTTTTTTTTTTTTTTTTTTTTTTGGTAAAAACTTTTAGTATGTAGCTGTTAGCTCTGGGAAGAGTTGAGAACACAACTGTTGGATTGAGAATGAAACCATTCTTAATCATTTAGCTTTTAAAGTGATATTATCACTGACTCTTTTTAAAAACAGTATTTCTATGAAACCTTCTAAGATATTGTAGGTAATGAAGACCTTTCTGGGTTCAGGATTGGCTGCATGTGACATATCTTTCTCATTTACTTTTCCTGACTTGTTTCAATTAACAGTGTACTTATTAATTTTAATTGGTGAAGTCATTCTTATGTCTGAACTTTACTTCCTGTGAGAGCATACTTTGTGCTGTATACCTAATTGAGAGCTGGTATATGTGCTAAATTCCTTTTTTAAATCACTACTATTGTCTAGTGGTTCATATATTCAGATCTAATAGTTATATTTCACTAAATAGATGAATAATTTTACCAATGCAAAAGTGATAAAATCTATTCCACTTCGTAACTATGTTTGAATTTATGGTATTTACTATTAAATTAAACCTTGTAGTCCTCCTAACACTAGTTGAGATGAGAAAAGTGATTCTTTTATGACTATTTTTCTATTGGAGAGATTATCCTGAGTAGGAGTTTTCATTTTTTACATTTTTTAAATGTTATTGTTCATAGAGGATAAATAGAAAATCTAAAAATTAAGTAAACTTGAAATGATTTTTTATAGCTTTGTTTTAATAATTATGTATTATGCTTTATTTGCAGGACCGTGTACATGCGTTAGAAATGGTAAGTTGGGGCATTTTCTTTGTCCTTCTATCAGGATTACTGCTGTGTCCTGATGTGGATTTCAGAGCACTCCCCAAAGGAAGCAGTTCTGGAAAGCGTTTCTAAAACTATATCTAAGATTCAAAGGAGAAAGTAAGCTAAACTATACCAGAAAGATATGTAGATACAAACTTTTAAAATGAAAAAAAAAAAAAAGAATTAAGAAAAAAATTGTGTGTGTTTAAGTGGTCACTGCTCTCTCAAGACAGGTGATGCACTAATTTATGGAAGACATAATTAGCTTAAATGTAATTATGCTTATTTGTTTCTGTATTTCCCAATCACTAAAAGGACTAGTTGATAAGAAACTGAGATTAGGTTGCTATTTATACTTTGAAGGGCAGTCAACATTTTTTTTTTTTTTACAATATCCAAATAATGATAAAAGCTGGTTAGCCTTTTTTTCAATAATCTTACTTGCAGGAATCTGATGTTAGGAAATCATTTTTTTAAGTGCAAATATATAAAGATTACGTGCTTGCAATATTTATTGGAAAATGATATACATTTTTATAGAAAAAAAGGGGAGATGACTTATTGTTCGGCAATAAAGTAATGGTTAGATAAAGTGTGAAATTTCCACCCAGCATGACACAAAGATTTTGGAAAAGGTTTATTATATAATGTTAAATGGAAACAAATTCAAGATATAAAATTACGTGTACTTTAATGATAACATATGATGATAGGTGTATAAAAAAAGAAGCAAGCAAATCTTATAACAGCGACTTGTTAGACAAGAATTAGGGCTGTGATATCATTCCTTTCTCTGTTCCTCAAGTTTTAAAAAACATGGTTAGATTACTTTATAAATAAACATTTTTATAATAAAAACCACATGAATTGAAAGAATGGTAAAATAAATTATGGTACCACCTAACGATGAAATATTATTCAGCCATTAAAAGTCATATTTTCAAAAAGAAAATATTGACATGCTATTATATACAGGGGGAGATATTTAAAGCTATATGGAGAGTATGATACAAATATTGAATATGCATATTTTGTGTTTAAAACTTTTGAAAACACACAAAATATTGAGTGACTTGGGTCTAGTGGTGATTTTTTTTTAATGTTTTTAATGAGCAGGTGAAAAATAAGAAACTTTTAAACAATAAGGCTAATTAAGAATAAAATATTTATATTTTGAGTGTGAGGAAAGGAAAGATGCTAATTGAGAGTATTTTAGTCCTGTGTAAGCAAGTGATTTTGATCGACAGTGTGCAGACCCTAGCTGGGAAATAATCTATTCCTTAGATTTAACCAGGCCATTGGGAAAGTACACTGACTTTCTTGGTTTCAGCATGATGACATCGTAAGTGAATAAAATGTTTAGTGTTCCTCCACATATATTTTACTTATCCTTAGAAAGTGTCTTGCCAACAGTATTTGGCTTGTAAATTAAATGCTCTTTTTAAAAGTATGAACCAAAACAGAAATGTTGAGTTTGAGGACCTGGGTTCAGTACACAAAATGCCACTTCAACATTTAGTAAATCGCTTGTTTCTTGATTCCTTCGTCTGTAAAAGTGAATATAATTAAACATATTTTATCACACTGTTGTGAGAATTAAGAAAGAAAATATATGTGAAAATATTTAGGACCAGACAAGTGTTAGGTTATCGTTATCATTACGTGATTGCTTATTTTTTCTTATTTAATCATTTTGATTATACTAGTATGTCATGTGAAGCTGAAAATTATCAATAACAACAAGAAGCCTATAACTTTTATTAGTATTTGTTGGTCTTTTTTATTTACATAATCTCTTTACTAACATAGTACTATGGTATAAAATCTTAAATGCCTTATTCTAAGGGTTCCGCTAAGAATAAAGGTAAAAAATAAAAAATCATCATGAGAAAAATAAAACTGGTTAAATGAACTAGGTTTTTTACAGTGGCAGTTTTCTCAAGATGGTTTTAATTTGAAATAATTATCATAAGTAAAACCTCGGTAATAATGAATGAAAATGCTCAGTAATAATGTTAATGCTCAAATGTTATGAAATCCTTTGACTTCATATGGCATTATAAAGAGTGGATTTAATATACTTGGTAGACTGTTCAGCTGGTAAAGTATTTTATAGTTCATAAAATCAAATATGCTGGAAGCAGTCTCAAGACCATTTATTAGTCTCTCACAACTTAGCACTTAAACCATAGAAAAATGTTGGTGGTCTCTCATTTGGTTTAGGTAGTATTAGGGTATGTAAGGCTTTGAATGTAGGATACGTGTCCTGGTGATACAGATCTGCAAAATTTGAAATTTCATTATTCCATTAGGAGTATTTACAATAGATTAATTTTAAAGGTTTAGTAGTTATAATACCTGAAAATAAGAAGGTCTTTTTTGTCATAACGAGCAACTTGATTTGGCTTGTCACCAATTATCTATATGCTCAGGTCGCAGTTGTGTCTGTTTCCCTTTTCTTTCTCAATACTTCCCTCTCCTTCTTCACTAGCAGGTAAGCTTCTTGGAATAGAAATTACATTTTATTTACAAATGCACCCCCAGGGCCTGCAAAACATTTCTAACATATAGTTGACAATCAATAAACATTTGTAAAATCAAAGAATGAATGTTGAACTGAATGTATATAATCCTCACATAGACTATTCTTAGGAATATAGGTATACACAGTACTGACAGTTGAGGGAAAAAAGTACCCAGAAGCATGTCAATTTATTCTTTTTTCCCTAGCCTTTCTGATCAGTGTTACACTTTATTTGGTGTTTCACAGAAGCTTCCATTATCTTCATTAAAGTTTAGTGTGAATTCTCCTAGGAAGGAACCACCTTCAGCCAAAACATAGTAGGTTGATTCCCCAAATAAAGCTAAGTGATTACCTGAAAAAAATCTTGGTTGGAAGGATCCTTTTTAGGATCCTTTTTAGATTCCACATATAAGTGATAACAGAGTATTTGTCTGTGGAATCTAAAAAGTAAAACAAAGGTATAAAACAAAACAGAAGAGAAACAGACTCACAGATACAGAGAACAAACTAGTGGTTACCAGCTTGCAAGCATCCTTCCTACATATACTGGGGACTCAGAGTGGATATTTATTGGGCACTAAGGTACTAGGTAGACAGTGAAGAGGAGAAAAGGAAAAGGAATTGTGATCAGTTCTCTCAAGGAGCTTGCACTTTAATTGAGGAGAGAAGTTGCTTACATATAAATGAATTAATGATGTAAGATAAATATGCACTGTCTACAACATGTGAATGAAACAGTGCATTTTGTAGAAGGCATTACAAAGAAACAATAATTGTAAAATAAATTAACATCATTGCAGTCTAGGTTCGTCATGGAAAAGCATGGCTTTTGTAGTTTGAGGACATGATGGAGGAGATTAGTTTCCTCTCTGAAATGGGAAGAATCAGTAGTGTCAGGTAGAAAGAGCCAGAGAAGACATTCTATATTGGGGATGTAATAAAAGTTTAAAGGCAATAATGAAAAAAGAGTTAGCTAGGGCTTCCCTGGTGGCGCAGTGGTTGAGAGTCCACCTGCTGATGCAGGGGACACGGGTTCGTGCCCCGGTCCAGGAAGATCCCACATGCCGCGGAGCGGCTGGGCCCATGAGCCATGGCCGCTGAGCCTGCGCGTCTGGAGCTTGTGCTCTGCAACTGGAGAGGCCACAACAGTGAGAGGCCCGCATACTGCAAAAAAAAAAAAAAAAAAGAAAAAAGAAAAAAGAGTTAGCTAAAAGGATATTTTAAAAAAAAAAATTTTAAGGCAAAATCATGAAATCATGACTCTCATACAAATATAAAATGAACTCATGACAAATGAGTTTAACGCATTAATTAATCAGAGAATGAGCAAGATGTTACAACTCACTTAAAGGAACATTCAAAGAGCAATAGAGTACTGAAGTGAATTTAGAATAGAGGCAAAACTGGCTTCTTCCATAGTGGAGGAAGGAAATCAATTGAACCTCCCCAGACAAAATTTATTTCATGTCTATGTACAAGAATCATTTGCATAGCGATCAGTCATCTATAACTCACAGAGTTATAAATAGCTCCAAGACAGTGACTGATACAGAGATCCTGTAGAATCAAAAAACCCAGAAGCGTCCGCGAGGCAAAAACTAGTTTTTCACTGAAAATACCCAGTAAGTTTTTGTTCCATTTCAAAGGCTTTCACATCTTTTTTTTTTTTTTTTTTTTTAATAGCCTCATTGTCTGTAAAACTTTGAGAGAGTAATAGACACTTCGGGGTTTTGAAATACAAACCAAGGAGTTTAGATTTTATCTTTTATATCAGGGATACAAGTGGGTTTCTTCCTGAGTGCCAGTTCCTACTGGTCAGTACTGGCTATTGAAACATTCTTTTGGGAAGGATTCTGGGCTGCTCTTTTGGAGAGCACTGCTGTGATTGCTTTGCATTCTCTGTTGTGTCCATTACGAGGTTGGGAGGTGAAAGGCGGTAGCATGGCTATTTAGCCAATAAGTAGTCATTAATGGTTTTCAATCAGGGGTTGTGGCGTGGTGAATGTGGTGTGCAGGAGTACAGCTGGAGTGGTGGTGTGCAACCACCACTACACTGGAGTGGAGTGGTGAGAGCCTGCAAGCAGGAAGAGGGAAAGCGCATGCGGAGGTAATACAACTTTAGGACTGTGCTAGGAAAATTAGGAATTGGGACAGTTTGGTGCCAGAAAGGCAGGGTTAGAGTGATTACCCTTGTTTATAGAAAGGCACTAGTGAACTTAGTAAGTGGGAGGTCAAGGGAGAAGAGGAGATATAGGCAGTACAATAAGAAGTCAGGGTCATTTTAGGAAATGAAAGGGAAGGGAAGGCTGTTCAGCTTGGAGATACAAATTCTGTTTGTCATATCGCACTTCAGACCTGTCTTTATTTTCATTTCCATAAATGCCATGATAATTTAGATTCTCAATACCTTTGTATTAGTTAGAGTTAGCATGACCTCAGTTAAGAGAAATCCAAAAAGAATTATGGGTTAAGTCAGATAGAAATTAGTTTCACTCTCGTTTAACAATCCAAATATATGGTGTCCATGGCAGGTATGGTGTCAGAAACCCAGGCTTCTTTTGTTGTTTTGCTCTACCATCTTCAATATACTGCTTCTGCCTCCTGATCTATGATGCCTGTTCCACTCCAGCCCTTAGATTAATATTGTAAATAGACAAAAGAAAGAAAGGGAGAGCATGTATGTAACTTGCCTTTAGTGAAAACTAGAATTTGCACATATCATTTCTGTTCATTTCCGTGGACCGGAATTTAGTGACATGATTATAACTAGCTTTAAGATTCAAAAAGAACGAAATAAGCTATAGACTTTTGGAAATTTCAAAGTAAACTTCTAAACAACTCACAGGTCAATAAATAAAAGAAAGGACATGCCCAACTCATTAGGAATTGGCATAACCTTTGAGACAAAACCAGACGGAATGTATAAATAAGGGAAATTAAGGAACTTCTCACATATTAACATGGATACAAAAATATTATACACAAATATTAGCAAAATAAATCCTGGAAGGTATAAAAAGGAAAATTACTCATGAACACTGACAAATTACCAATTCATCAATTAATTGAATTTATTCCAGGAATTGAGTTGGTTTAAAATTAAAAACTCAGTCAGTGTAATTCACCATAGTGACAGATTGAGGAGAAATAAATTTAATAAGGTCATCCCAATAGATGAATAAGAAGATTTATTCCTATTATATCATTATCATCCTCATAAACCTTTTAGAAAACTAAGAATAGAAGAGAACTTCCTTAATCTGATAAAGGTCATGTGAAAAAAAATCTCTGGCAAACCTCACCTTAGCATTTTGAAAGTCCCTCTTTAAGACCAGGAATAAGCAAAGGATGCCCCATTCTACAGTTTCTGTTAGACACTGTGTTGGTGGTATTAACCAGAGCAGTAAAACTATCATTATTTGAAAGTAATATTATTGTTTGTATAAAAAGCTCTAGGAATTCATAGTTAAATTATGAAAAATAGTTTAACAAGTTTGATAGAAACCAGTATTTGAAAGTCCCTTTTCCTTCTAACTCCAGCAACAATCGCTGAGAAAATGTTATTAAAGTCACTATATCAATACAAAAGTAACAAAGAATACAAAGTATACAGGAAAATATCTGACAAAAACATTCAAGCCTTTGGGCTTCCCTGGTGGCGCAGTGGTTGAGAGTCCGCCTGCCGATGCAGGGGACACAGGTTCGTGCCCCGGTCCAGGAGGATCCCACATGCCGCGGAGCAGCTGGGCCCGTGAGCCATGGCTGCTGAGCCTGCGCGTCCGGAGCCTGTGCTCCGCAACGGGAGAGGCCACAACAGTGAGAGGCCCATGTACCGCAAAAAAAAAAAAAAAATTCAAGCCTTTATAGAGAAGACACTCTGGAATAGTCAAGATACTTCTGAAGAAGAGGAAGTGGGGAGAGTTTTCCTAACATACATATAACCTTATTAAAGCTATTGAAATTAAGATAGTGTAGTCTTGACACAGGAATATATAAATAGGTTCATGTAATCAAATAGAGAATCCAGAAACAAATATGTGTACATAGAAACTTGATGTCTGACATACCTGGCATCACATATCAGAGGAGTAAGGATGGACTTTTTAATAGATGGTATGAAAAAAATGAAATTGAACCCCTATCTCAGATGCAAAAGTGGGTGAAAGCCTAAATGTGAATGATGAAACCATAAGGCTTTAAAACGAAGTATAGTTTAGTATCATCATGACCTTGGGACTTTGGAGGATTTCTAGGGGTGAGGGGAGGGGCACTGAAAACATAGGTCATAAAGGAAATGACTGATTTGACCACATCAAAATTAAGAACTTCCATAAATCAAAAGACAACATAAAAAGAATGAAAAGAAAAGCCACACTTGGAACACATTTGTAGCAGAAGATATAACTGACTAGCAGTTTGTATCCAAATCAGTTCGTATCCAAATCTTGTTGCCAACAAAGCAATTAGAAAAAGATAAACAATGCAGATTAAAAAAAAAGAAAAAAGAAAAAGGATAAAAGGCATAAGCAGGCATTTCAGTTGAAGAAGAAACATGTAAGAATATATTCAGCTTCATTCATAATCAGGGAAATGATGACTAAAACCACAAAAATTGTCATTTTCTTTATGTATATGTTTTATGTACTCATTTGTATCTATGACACATTTTACCAAAAAGCAAAGGAAATTGAAACATGTTAGCAGCACTTTTTTTTTTTTTTAATTTTACAACGAAATGATTAATGCTGTCCCTGACAGTAAGGTTCAAAGAGAACTGGTGAGGTACAGCACAGTCTTCCCATAGAGTACCTCCAAGAATACACAAAGATCTTCCAAGGGGCAGTCAAGACACAAGTAGGTTTAGGAGAATCCATTTTTATATCCTCAGCTACTACCTGCACGTTCTCTTAAAATATCTCGGCTTGAAGAGGCCCTCTTACTTTTCATAATCAGCCCCCTCCCACTTTGCAGAAGAAAGGCTTCCTTCTCACCCATCCAGGGTCCCATGATGGCAAATTCCCCCAGGCACATCAGGGTGCCAAACAAGGGGCAGTTTATGATTTGGGTGCCTTCATGTCCTCCTTTAATCAGGTCACTAAGGTAAGGCTTCTTGTCCTTAGTCATCCATATATTTTTGATAAGAACAAAGGGTTGTATTAGATATTTGGGGTGTTGAGAATGGGTTGTTCTGAAATCGACATGTATTGTTGATGGATGTTGAGGAGGAGTAAAGACAGTTTTATTTAATGACCTCACCTCTTCCACCACCTACTATAATCAGAGAATGTATAGCTCCAGAAAACAAAGCTAAGATGTGTTGGAAAGAAATCATTGAAAGCCGCAGTGTCTTATTTCATCCGGGTGACAAACTCTGGTCCGGCTCCATGCCTTATCTATTTATCTGTCTTAGAATTATGATTCAAAAGTGAGACGGTTGTCACGAGCACACATCAACACATTACATAGAATTGAAAAATGAAGTCAGACTTTTTTCTGCCAGAAAGTACTGCTGATTTGGCTGATTGGTTTGACAATGAGGACTGGCTTTGCCAGTCTGCAGCTCTAAGTTTTGGATGCAGATATATTTAATGCTGAGATAAAATAAATATATTAAAATTTCATACTGATAGAATGGTATTGAAATTGAGATTTTTATTTTTTGCATGTGTTAAGTTCAATGAAATATCTCTAAGTGAAAAAAGAACAGTTGTAGTCATTTAAGTCTTGGTGAGTAAAGCCTTTTGGGTTTACCTTCCAGAAATGGAAAGTGAATGACTTTAATAACTACATTACAATCCTTTGGCAAGTCAAGTGGTTTCTAATTCTTTGCTTTCAACAAAATTGAAAGAGGACCTAATCGAGCTGGTAGATCATTTAAATTAATTTTTGATGACAGATCACTGTGTAATCTTTGCTATAAAACTAGGAAGGCATTCAAGAAATTGAGTGACATTGTTATAACAAAACTAATTTTATTCTCACGTACTTTTTTATGTGAACAAGACTTCTCAGTGAGTAAATCTATAGAAACAAAAAATAGAAATAGAAATGGATCGCTGTCTTATTGAAACAAAATTAGCATTTACCCATGGATACATGAGCTAATTGAGTACAGGAGAAGAGGAAGCTATATCCATCCCAGTAAGAGATATACATTTGGAAGCCTTGAGGTTTTTTGACATTTCACATTTAATTTTTTCTCAAAAATTTTAATATACCTAATATTAATTATATGATAATTCAATCCATAATAATGTTTAACACTTAGAGCATTATGGTCACAGAGAGTTTTAAAAATCAGTTCTTCTCTCTGTATATATATATACATTTTTGTTACAGAGAAGGATAAAGTATGATAGGATAACCAATAAATAGGCCTGCAAGCGTAAGTATATTATATATTAGGATAAAAGTCGGTGAGGGAAAACAGATTTGAAATAAATTCAAAGGGAAAAGGAATCATATAAAATCTGTCTTTTAAAGAGGATAGTATTTAGTTATTTTGGAAGTGGATAAATGGTGGTAACAAATTAATGAGATTTAAAGTTCACTGGATAAGTTTATATGAGTAATATAAAAGTTTTATTTGAAAATGACAATATTTACTACATTCCAGAATTTTCATCCTTTGCAACTACCTAACCTTATGATGAAAACATTCTGACAACTTAAAAATGTGTGTATGGAAGGGGGGAGAGTAAGGGAGATATACAGTTTAAAAATTATTTAGGGAGGATGTAATTAAAATTTTGAAAAGTGTTGACTGAGAGCAAATGTGTAACTGTGTAGTTGCAATTTGTCAGTGTTTAATCAACTTCTCAAACCAAAGTTACTTAAAACAATCTAAGCTTCCTGTATTTTTAGGATATACTTGCAGAGATAACATAATTTACAGGATAAATCCTAACCTGCAGCTATATGGAGAAAAACATGCACAAATTTGCCTATCTGAGAAAAATTACAAGACACAGGAAAACTGTTAGAAATATGATTTCTATTTTTAAAAAACTGCTAGAGGCTTAAGCACATCTCTAAAGGATTCATTCAGCTAATATTAGTGGTACCAGACTTGAAGTTTGCATACCAGTTGATCTTCAAGATCTTGGTATCCACGAGTACAAGAGTATGCCAGTATGTCTCTGGAAATTACTAAGTGATGTTGCGTATTCTGATTTCACCTGTCTACTGTTAGACACTGATTGTTGGGGATTTACTTTCAATTTCCTTCCCTTCCCACTATGGATCTAACACTAATTGTGCTTCACCCTACTACGTGTGCAAGCCAGTCTACAGGCACATAAGTTGTTGAAGAAGGACCATTATTCTTTGTTAGGACACCAGAATCTGCTCTGGGGCAGTTAGGAGTATATGGACCCAGTAGTGTTAATGTATTTAACTAAAGTGTCCTGGTTTAGCTGAGGAAATAACTGACTTGAGTATGTAAATGTGGCCAAATAACAGTTAATTATCTGCAGTGCCTCTTCTAAGTATTTGTAAGAATCTTGAAGCTGGGTAAAACTTGCCTTTATCTCTTTATAAAGCCAGAACTTGCTGTTTCAAAACCAAAGATCAAGCCAGGTTCATTTTTGGTCTTGCCAAGGCTATAAGCCTCTCATTGAAGTTGCCTGAAAGGTTCAGTCAAATTGGCTTTACACCAAATAAAACGCAGTGTGCTCTGTACGGTTTTGACCCAGAATCAGGTGAATCTCAGCAGTTTTGGCTGAGCTGCATTGTAAAATTTTGGATTTGTTCGAACTTGACACTTCCTGGGAACCCATTCAAACTGAAACCGGAAAAAGGTTTTGCACAAACCCTGTCCTAGCCCGTTCTGCCAAGTTTCCCACTGCTCTAATGTTAGTCTACCTTCTGTATATTCGCATCGAGGGCAAACGGAAATATCCTCATGAATCTCTCATGAGGGATCTTGGTTGAAACAATCTAGACATTCTCCTTTCGCCACCTTGTCCCAAAATACAGAGTCTGTATTCTGTGTTAGTCAGTATTAAAATGTGTATATTTTCCAATAATGGGGTCATCTTCAAAGGGTTAAATTGCAAAAACATGACTGTGCTTATGTTAAAATGAAGAAAATGGTGCTGAAACCAGTGGGCTGTTTATACAGAGTTGCAACCTTGTGGCAAAAGGTGATGACCAATTTAAAAATGTAAGACTTCCTTCAGCCTGCAAAGATCGTTTCTCACAGCGCTGTCAGATTTTTCATAAATGCGGTGACATAGGGAAAGTATCATTGAGAAATTACATAATGAATGCAGCTTCACCAGCAGATGAATTTAGTATTATTGAACTCCTCAGTGTTTGGAGGTCAGTCTGACAGCTTCATAGTTGGTGCTGATAAGTAGTCAGACTGCCTAACTGCTTTGCTCGATGATGTGTTTTATAGTCCTGTTCCAAACACTATCAATAACAGTGCATTCTATGGGTAAGAAGTGCTTGTTTTGTATTGTGAAGATAATATGAGTGTATATATTACAAAACACTTTCTGAAGTATCTTTCTGAAAAATATAATACATATAAGAAATGCTTTCTGTTCTCTTTAAGAGCGCATATCTGGGTGAAATCTCAGAGTAATAATGTATTACATCTTTTTAAGATCCTAATCTAACTATAAAATGAAATATTGGTATTACACCCTTAACATATAGTTGATGGGAGTAGTGTCTGTTACACACATTTTGAAGTAGCCTTTACATAAAAAGCTAATTTGGGAATTTTTCATTTTGTGCACCTAATTTTAACCAATTGCATACAGGTTTCAGCTGAAAATTATTATATGCCTAGTTTTAAATGATGGAAAGTGATATAGTACAACAGGATCTGATTTAGAGTCAGAAATGGTGGGTTCTGGTCATATCCTCCCCGATAACCAGGCACATGACTCTGGGCACGTTGTTTAACCTCTCTACATTTCAGTTTTTCAATTTTTTTTTTTAATTGTGCTGGACTGTATCATATTTTAAAAGTCTTTTACTTAGTAGACTCTAGTCTAGGAGGAATTAAAAAAAATTATCTTCATTAAAAAATTTCCACCCTATGAATAGTTGCTTTCAAACAATTTACCCTGATTTAATCACGTAATTGTGTACAACAGATACTTGTTGAATCCCTGCCATATCTCGACAGTGTCCTCGGGCATATAGCAGATTGGGTCCCTGCTGCCGTGGATCTCACATTCTAGGTAATGTTACAAATGGAAGGACTCTTAGAGACCCTTGTCAAAACCCCTCACCCTATAAATAAGAAGTATGGAGGACAGAGGAATTTATGAATAGCCAAATATGGCAAATCAGGGGCTAGAATTCATTTGTCCTGATTAGTGGCTCCGTGTTCTTTCCATTCCACATACTCCACTTGTGAATGTTGAGAGTAATGAAGACATGAGTAAGGAATGCTTCATAAGTAAGTACCTAGTGAATGATACTAAGTGAAGAGGAAGACAATTAACAACAAGATCCCGTATTTACCTTGAGCAGGGCAAGAAGTAGAGTCATAAACAAGACACTGAATTCTTGAATCATATTTAGAATTGTCAAAATATGCCCTCGACCTCTTGGTACATGGAGTTTAATAAAGCAGCTTTGATCTGGTTTTCTTCCTTGTGAATGTCGAAGAGTGTTGGCGTGCCCCTTGGCTGCATTACTAGTTGTGTCCTGAGCTTTTGCTCAGTGATATCAAATGCCTCAGTCGATCTTTTTTTAATTTTATACTCTAATTCCACTTACACAACTGTTTATAAAGTTTGTTTAGGGCTTTTAACAAACTTTGATCTCAGATGAAAGGCTGGAGAGAGTATACTGTCACTATTAGCACTATTAATATAAATATCCAAAGTGGTCTTGTGTTAATTATTTAACATTAGTGAACGATTTTATCCTATCATTGCCCCCAAATACATTATACTTGAACATCAAACAGTGAAAGACCATCAAAGTAGCCCTTCCCTCATTATTGTCTTTAGGCTCTGTTCTTATTTCGCATAGTTCGTGCTCTGTAAATGATTTTCTGGAGCTTCTTCAATGTTTTTCTCTACTAGGATCTCACTCTACCTATATCCATGGCAAAGGCCAATAGAACACATCCTGACTTTTTTGTTTCATTGTCATCAGACATTAACCAGATAGTCTAAAGCATATTAAATATAGACTCACTGACTTAAAACACCTAGATTCTGTGAAGTACTCCCTTTATATCTTGTCAGAGAACTTACTGTTTTCAGCTTTTATCCCTATCATTTCTAACTCAGAACTTGTTTTGCTTTGTAATACCCCAGAACTCCACATTAGACATTAGTTTTTCCTTGAAGAAGAGTGTATTTGTTCCCAGACATGAAGGAGTTGACTGAGAGGGTAAGGCAAAAGCCAGGTGATCTCCACATTTCTTAGAGAACGATTAGAATTTGGTGCCCTGAGAGTTCGAAAACCTGGTTGTGAATCCTGGCTCTTTCACATGGACAACTCACTTAACCCCTCTGATCCTAATTTCTATTATCTATGAAATGGGCCTATTACTTATCCTATTTGTGTCACAGATTTGCTGAGAAGATCAAATGAGGTAATGGATGGAAAGTCCGTTTCTAATTTAAAACAAATATTCCTCCCTTATGTGTGCACTACCTTTCCCAGTCACAGGAGCAGTACATGGACTAGAAAGATTTGGCTGACTAATCGGGACATTTGCATTCTGGTCCTAGTTTTGTCACACTGGTTATGTGTCTTGGCACTCTATGTTATATACATTTTACCTCCAAAATTCAATTTAATTATTTCAAATTTAGGGTCTCAGAAATTTAGATTTATAGTTCTTATTTAATAATCCTAATAATTTTAGTTCAACACATTCCTGCCTCCAGATTCAGTTGACCTGGGATAGGACCCAGTAGTTTCTAAAGTTCCTCAGATGATTCTAACTTGCAGTCATGTGTGGGAATCACTGATTTAAGCCATCTTCTTTGTGCCCTTTAAGAATGTGCCTTTACAGTCCATCCCCTAGAGCCTGGTGTTACTCTGCCTTCATGTCTGTTGGATGTAGTCCTATTAATTTCCAGTGAGTTAATTTCATGCCTTTTCTACTGATACCATCATGTATTCTGTGCCTACAACATATAATTTCCAATCTACCAAAACAACATTCATAAGATTCTTTCTCAAACATTATTTTTTAAAAAATTTCCAGGAATCTCGTGTGCTTACTTGTAGCTTCTTACTAAAATTTAACCTTGTTGGGCCTAACTTCAAGGGCAAATTTACCCAGTCATGAGCTCACCAAATGATTAATTCTCTGATTTTAATAAACCTTAATGAATTGTCCAGTTTACAAACTAGTATTTTTGGAAACCATATAAAGAGTTTAAAAAACAAATACGTTGTTTTGTAAATCAGTATATTGAGCAAATTGGCTATTCAGTTTTCTTTTGACTACCTGCCTCTCTCATCTCTCTTCTTGTTACTCCTCTTTTCTACTTTTGTGTTAGTTCCCCCCTCTGTGACATCACACTCATTTCTTCATTCATTTCTCTATTCAACAAATGACCACCAACTAACCCATGTAAAGGACTGAGTATAAAGCATGGTTTATCTTGCAAAGCAGCATAGGACAAGTACTTCATGAACTACCAGACTTCGTATCAGACTCCACAGAAGTAGTTTACAAAGGCTCCTAGGAAGGAGAAATTAGGTACTAAAGGATGAACAGGGTCTGAGAGGTGATGATAAAAGGCAAAGAGTTTTTCAAGGGTGATTTAATCTTTATTATACCATCAGGGTCATTTGGACCCAATCTTAGTCTATTAATTTCTTTTGGTAAGGATTGATTTTTTTAAATTATTTTTTTCTTTTTTTTTTTTAGTTCTTACAAAGAGCAAAGAGAAATTTTCCTCACTTTTAAGATAGAAAAAATTCATTCTGTCTTGCAAACACCATGAGTCTATTGAAGCCTATTATAAATCCAAGATGTATAATGAATCTTGGTGATCTTATTTTCTTGAAACATTTTCCTATTTCATCATCCTAGAAATTATTTTATTGGTACTTGTCAGTTGTTCCCAAATATGCTAGAAGAGACCAAAATCATATGAAGATGGAGGGATAAGGGGATCACACAGAAGGATGTTGCAATAAGTGACCTAAATCATCACTGTTACATAACATTTCAATTTTCTTATTGTGTTGTCCGAAGTATATCAAGAACTGAAGAGTCTGAGAATTTTATCCTTCTCACCAGTTACCAAGTTAGCCTGCCGTACTTTTACGGATGCTGGAAGAAGACATGAGACAAAGGACTTTATTAGTCACAGCACAGCTGGCCCCATGAGCTGCATGTTTGTATCACTTCCCTTTGCCTCCCAAGTCCCTCAGGGGCAATACGGAGATGGGTCCAGGTGGGCGTTGCACATGCAGTGAATTTGTGTTATAGCTGAGGAACCCTGAGCTTATGTAACCCCAGTCTTATAAAGGGAGCTACAAGAAATTCTACCGAACCTTTGCCTAAGAGGAAGACAGTGTATTTCCAAGTCTGTTTGCTATAGAAACATTCTTGGAAAGCTATTCTGGGATAAAAGCCATCATAAGACATGTAGCAATGCCACGGAGAAGTACCTTGCATCAAAATATTGTATTATCTTTCAAGAAGAAGTTTTATAGTCTTTTTCTTTATTATTATTACTTTTATTGGATGCAGGTTGATAGTTCAGAATTTCTCATTTTCTCCCATAATGACAAAGAGAAGGAAACTGACAGAGGAAGACATTTCATACTTATTAGATGAATCAGAAGATGAATATAAAGAGACAGACAGTGGCATTCCAGATACTAATGATGATGGTGAAATTGATTGTATAAGCAAAAGTCAGATTATGAGTCTTCAAATGATAATATCATAGATGAATTTTTTGCAAATCAATGAATGAACAATCAATTTCTGAGGACAAAGAGGAAATAGGGTGCTCTCTTCCAGTTACTTAATCAACAAGAAGGACTTCATTATGCAACATTTGGCAACAAGAACCTGGAGCAGTGCATTTGCTGAAAGAATGTGTGACAGTACTCTTTCATCTTTAGTTATGTTTGTGCACCATAATTTACTTCATATCGTTCGTAAATGGGCAAACGCTGAAAGCAGGTTGTATAAAAATGTGATTGAAAGGAAAAGATAATATAGAAATGAAAATTTTTATTGGATTGACCATTCTAATTTATACTTATAAATCTAAAAAATGAAAAAAAATCTGCAATTATGTAGTAAAGAAGACTGCATTATCAATTTTTTAAAAATTAGAAACAGGGCTTTCCTGGTGGCACAGTGGTTGAGAATCTGCCTGCCAATGCAGGGGACATAGGTTCAGGCCCTGGTCCGGGAAGATCCCACATGTGGCGGAGCAACTAAGCCCATGCGCCACAACTACTGAGCCTGCACTCTAGAGCCCGTCAGCCACAACTGCTGAGCCCATATGTGCGCCTAGAGCCCGTGCTCCACAGCAAGAGAAGCCACCACAACGAGAAGCCTGTGCACCGCAAAGAAGAGTAGCCCCCGCTCACCACAGCTAGAGAAAGCCTGCGCGCAACAATGAAGACCCAACGCAGCCACAAATAAATAAATAAATTTATATTTAAAAAAATTAGAAGCTGTCACATTTTTAGAGGTATTGTGTTTTGAAGAAGCAAGTGCAAGAGAACAAGCCAGAAGTAATGATAAAATAGAACTCATTAGAAATATATTTGAAATTTCTAATCAGTATTTACAAGATGGGTGTTTTCCAGAATCATGGATGACAGTTATTCAGTAGTCCGTTGCGTTCATACCTTCTAAATCAAGAGAATATATAACGTGCTTAACTTCTTACTAAAATTTCTAATGACATTATTTTTTTTTACTATCTCTTTATATTCTTTAAGTTATTTATCAAGTAGCTAAAATATTTTTTTAAAACTTCACCCGTTGGGGACTTCCCTGGTGGCACAGTGGTTAAGAATTGGCCTGCCAATTCCGGGGGCACGGGTTCGACCCCTGGTTCAGGAAGATCCCACATGCTACAGAGCAGCTAAGCCTGTGCACCACAACTACTGAAGCCCGTGTGCTCTAGGGCCCACGTGCCGCAATTACTGAGCCCGCGTGCTGCAAGTACTGTGCCTAGAACGTGTGCTCCGCAACAAGAGAAGGCTCCACAACAAGAGAAGCCACCGCTATGAGAGGCCCGTGCACCGCAGTGAAGAGCCCCACTCGCCGCAACTAGAGAAAGCCCGTGCACAGCAATGAAGACCCAACACAGCCAAAAAATAAATTAAATTAAATTTCAAAAAAAATCTTAAAAAAAAAGAAAGAAACTTCACCCGTTGGACCAGAATAGTAAATGGTGATGACTAATTATTACCGATACACCAAAGATTAAGCAAAAGTATGTTGTTGTGTTCCGAGATCTAGGAACAAACTGCCATTCTGTACTCCCATCTCCTTGTTTCTTTGTTTTCTGTTTGCTTGTTTGTTTTTGTTACGAATGAATCTCCTGTAGTTCCCACAGTGTTCAAATTGCAACTGACTTCAAGCGATATTACCTATTACCATAAATTTGATAGACCCAGTTTTCACTATCAATAGGCATCTTGTTTGCATCTCCAGAAAGTTCCTTTAAAGCACTGGATTCCCTCTAAGTTTAAGAGGAAGAGACCATATATATATTTAAAGTTTGAGCTCTGCATGGCTGTGATATGTACCTATGTCTGTACCTTCTTAGAAATAATATAGAGCAAAGCTCTTACCTTTGGCCTCCAACTAAAGTTGGGTGGGAGGGCAGGAAGGACAGGGAAAGCAATATTATGTAATACTTCATATTTGCTCTTCCTAACTGGTATTCCTCGTGGGTGTCATGTCCTAGAATATCTCAAGAAAATTTAGGGAGCAGGCGTCCTCAGAGAAAAAGTGGAGTACCTGTCTCATGTAATTGATGTTACTGTTGCAACTTCATTATATAGAGTATATCCCAGAACTCCTGACACACCCACATTCACTTGACAGGATATGGAATTATCCCCAAATCAAATATAAATTATCTAATCTTTCACATTAGCAAATTTTAAAAATATTGTTGCATATATGTAGTTACTGGATGACTGAGAAGCAATTATAGCACCAAATTCAATAAATATTTATTGAGTAGCTTTTATGTATTAACACCATAGATTTAAAGAATAGTAAGTAAGGCTTAATCCCTATACTTAAAATTTTCCAATTTAATGGGAAAAGGCAGTTAACAAAAAATTATAAATATTTCTATTGCCCTAATAACTTATTTTCATTCAGGAACCAAAAGAATATGCTTGAACTAAATCTAATCAGCTTTAGCAAAATGAAGTCTGATGTAGTGATGTTATAGTTTGATTTGTACATAGTAGGTACTTAGTAAATGCTGTTGGATAAAGGGAAGGCCAGATGTCCTATCCAGTTTCTGTATAATAAATGCTGTGAAATCCTGACTAATTTCCAGAGTATTGCATGTTTTCTAAGTTTTTACAACATACTTTAAATGTCCAAAGTCATGTGGTTTTGGCTACTTCAGGGGGTTTGTTGGTTGTTTTTTTGTTTAGTTTCTTTTTTTTTTTTTAATGTGTCTAGTAAGGGCTACAGAACTCGTTCATTTTAGTTGAGTATGTTAAAAAAGAAGTGGGGGAAGGGAGACTAAGTTCAAAATTTCAAATTGTTTTGGCAAAACCAACTCCTTTTCATACTAACCACCAGGCCACAAAGCTTCATTGTTGTCCAGTTGAATGAATACATGGCTTTCACTTGGAAAAAAGAAAAAAACCTTTCTAGCAATTGAAGTTTCAGGAAGACGATTGTTTGTGGCAAATGTCAGATGAATTTGCTCATCAAATAATATTGTCAGTTGTGTAATGCCCAGTGGCTTTCATGG
Source organism: Aethalodelphis obliquidens (assembly GCF_003676395.1). Classification (NCBI taxonomy): domain Eukaryota; kingdom Metazoa; phylum Chordata; class Mammalia; order Artiodactyla; family Delphinidae; genus Aethalodelphis; species Aethalodelphis obliquidens. The sequence goes on along the minus strand of NW_020837965.1, from coordinate 6,223,719 downwards.
TCTATCTTTCTCAGCCAGGGCTTGCAAATTCAGAAACTAGATGAATTTATTTAAAAATATATACTTTTGCTTACATATACTTCATCTATCCTCTCTTGCCCTTCTGTTCAGCCATTCAGGACATACCTTAACAGAGCCTCTCAAACATACTTAGAATTCACCTTTAACATTACTTGTTTAGGTGGGCTGTCTTCCAAAATGTATTGCTATAACTTCAAATTACTGGTACTTTGAACTAAGTATGGCCTTAAGAGATAGTTCAGTTGAATTTTCAATAGTTTTGAAGGATTCTAGATAGTCTCTGCTTCTGTCTGCTTTGGCAGCAGTCGGCCAGGGAAATGCTTTGTACAGGATCCAAAAGAGTGTTTCTAAGTGTTCAAAAAAGGATTAATTATGAAAGCAAACTTTAAAAGTATAGTCAGAGTTGGTCTCAGTTATTTTTGAATTAAGTCTCAAAGCCACAATGATAAAAATAAAATACCTTGCCTGATTTCTATTTAGATCTGATCTGCCTGTCACCAGAAACTCATCCATATAGGCAGATTAACTGTTCACATGCTCTCTCAGCATCCAAGTGCTGTGTGCGGAGTAATGGAAAATGATTAATTTGTTTTGTCGTTCCTTTTTAGAACACAGGACAACTCTTTAAAAGAAAATAACCCTTTACTTTGAGAACAGAGAAGGTTAATTATGTTCACCTCACCAAGGAGCTTTTAAGTAAATTAGCCTGGACCCTACCTCAGCCAGAACAATTATCATTCCTTATCAGTGTTCCATATCAGGACCCTCTGTTCCATGTTAAATATGGAAGAGGCAAATGTGATTGCCTGCTTTGGCATATCTTGAGGGCTTGGGGCAAGGGCCTTGCAGTATTCAGGGAAATGATTAGCGTTTCTCAGTATCTGCCCTGTGACCAGTGTCTTCGTGGCCTCAAGTGGCTAAGCCCCTGTCAGCTCATCCACAGGAGACAGTTTGCTGTTCACATCCCACATTTCCTTATTAGGACATTATTAGGCCCACAAAAGATTTTATTCTCATCTTCCTCTCTTTTACTCTGTCTGGACCATTCAACTCAACTTTACTGTCCCTCGTTTTCTTCCATTTGTTTATTTAATTTTGAGTGTTTAAAAACATTCACTGTCCCTCAAGTCAGGTTTTAAATTGTACTTTTAGAAAATAATTTGTGCTACATATATGTTTCTACAACATTTATAAGTTCTAAATGAGTATTTATTGATCTTTGCGTTGAGAAGGTTTTTTGTTGTTTTCTTTTCCCCCATAAAACTAAAATCTATTGTGTATAATAGCAAGTACTCAGCCCTGGAAATTAAGGAAGAATATAGTCCTGCCTTTAAGAAATTTGCTGTCTACTGAAAGGGACAAATAGACAGGAAGCGATTAGGCAGGTGATAGGAGGCATGTGTGTGCATGGGAAGCTCTGAGGATGGGTACCCAACACACATTTTAGGAGAGATGTTCACGGAATAATCACTAGTATTATCGTTGTAACAATAGCTAGTGTTTATTGAGTGCTTACTAGTGCCCTTCCCCATTCTGAGTACTTTACATATGTTAATATATTTGATCCTTAAAATAGTTCTACGCTATGGGTGTTATTATCATTCCTGTTTATAGGTGAAGAAACTGAGTCCCAGTGCAGAAGGATCAGGAACTTCCGTAGGCACACGTGGCCAGTAGGAGACTAAATCAGGGTTTCAACTCCGACCACTCAAGAGGCCATGCTTTTAACTGCCATGTTAGAGGAGGTATAACCAAGCCAAGTCTTGCAGAAGGACAATCAGTGGGCTAATTTAAGCAGCGTGTAGAGGATATTCCAGACAGATGGGCCTTTATGTTGTCGACTGAAAAAACAAAACAAAACAAACAAACAAAAAAGCACAACCTAAAAGTCGAGAATTATGTTTTCTTTGGTAATCTTACTGAGGACTATATAATTGGGATATAGGCTCTCAGATAGCTCTGAGGAACTGTTTCAAAGAGGTAAGGAAGGAGCCAAGATATATAGGAGTTTTTGCTGGGAAAAAAAAAAAGAAAAAGTCAAACATCGAAAGATTGCTGCTAATCACAAAAAACAGCCATCTCAAGTTAATGATTTTAGTGTTTTTTCTATGTATGGGAAGATGAATGAGTCCAGGTTCATTGAAATTACTGCTTAGATATGCATCTTAACTATCTAGGGCCAGTATCCTGTTTATCTCCATCCTGAATTCCCCTCAGGGTACATCATTGGAGGTGGCTGCATTGGCTGATGGATTGCTGGCAAGGCTACATTTGTTGTTTACCAGAATGGCAGCAACATTTGTTTGGTCCACAGTGTGCAAAGTCATGATGGCACAGAAACTTTGACAGAAGCAAAAATATAGAATAGCATTTATGGTAATAGAACCAGAAGCTAATTAGCAGCCTCTAGATGAGGGCAAAACTGTAAAATCTTTTTTCTGTTTTAATTTTTTTTTTAATTAGGACAGTTATAAAATGGAAAAAGAAAAAAGAAAAGCAAGCTCTTTGCCTGCTTTTGGAAGTATCTGTTCTAAAAATACAAAATGACAAATATTTGGAGTTAGTAATTTGATAGGGCAAATACCCAAGATGACAGAAATATCTTTCTTCCTGGTTTCCTTATGCAGTCATTGACTTGCTTTCTGCCACAGAAGAATGAAGGTTTTTCCACCCCTCAGGTGTTCTTGGGTAAATAGTAATCCCTAAATGGTTTTCTCCTTATTTTACTTTCTCTTTATAGAAAGCCATTTTTCTTACTCTTTCCAACCTTTCAAGCTCCCAACCTACTATGGGAAGAAGTTAAAGCTACAGCAGACTAAATCTAGAGCCAGAAGGGCTCTTAGAGATTTTTAGATCCTTCTTTCCCATTTTCCTGATTTGGAAACTGAGATCCATGGGTTAAATGATTTTCCCAAGTTCATATAACTGGTAATGGCAAACCTGAGATATAACTTTTTATCTCCTGATTGCTACTCAGTGATCTTTTCCACTGTACCTTGCTGCCTCGAATATATCTTGATGTCCTTAAACAGAAGGCTACCACAAATAAAAATATTATCTGAGTAATCTAAATAATCTATCATTATTAGAGAAACTATTTTGTGGACATTTAAGACATTTTCAGAAGTTTATGGTCAGAATGACTATTCTTGAGATGTAAGAGTATTTGGGGTAAATCAAGAGCTTTAGATGTGGCACCATTGCCCTTCTGGGGTTTCAGTACATTCTCCCAATAAATTTCTCAGGGAACTCCACCCAGATGGTACCCCTGATGTGGGTCTCAGAGTTTCCACTGCTCAGCAGGTCCCCAACCTGGGAGTGAGACGCCTTGACCCCTTCTCACAATACTCCCAAACTCCACCAATTCTTCCCTTGCTTGGGGCTCAGGGGCCAGCAGTCTGCAAACAGCATCAGAAGTTCCTTTTAGAGCATGTCACTCCTCTGCTGAAAACCCTCAGAAGACCTTCTGTCTCATTCAGAATTAAATACACTTACTTCACTGTGGCCTAAAGGCTCTGTAAGATCTTACCATAGGCATCTTCAGCCTCATCTTGGGCCCTCCCTCAGCTCACCTGTAGAACAGTGTCTGCTATAGAGTCAGTGTTTAGTAAATGCTTGCAGATTGAATAAATGGATAAATCCCTCCCCTTCGTTGAGTAAATTGCATTCGTTCACTCAAGAAGCAGTTATTGAATACCTTTTCTGTGGAAGCACTGGGTGGACTGTGGGTACAGTGGGGAACAAAGACAGACATTCCCCACCCGGAGGATGCTTACTGCCCAGTGTCAACACAAGCATTAATTAAATAACCGCACAAATAAATGGAACACTAGTACTCTAATACTTGTTGCAAAGGAAAGGCTCATGATTTAACTGAGAACTTATTTGACAGAAATCAGTGAAGGCATGGGTGCCTTCCCTGAGGAAGTGATGAAAGATAATAAAAATTAACCAGTTCACTTAAGATTTATACATTTCATTACAAATTAATGTAAATTTTACATTAAACATATTCAAGTGGAATTAATGGTATGCATGCTGAAGTCTTTAGGGTAAAGTGTACTAATGTACACAGTTTACTTTGTAATGCATCCAAAAAATAAGTTGGGTTAATGGATAGACGTGGGGATGGATAGATGAATATGTGATAAAGCAAATATAACAAAATGTTAATAGTAGAACTTAGGTGGTGGGTATTTGTGTGATCTCCGTAAATTTCTTTCAGATTTCCTGTATGCTTGAAAATGCTCATAATGTTGGGGGGAAAAGTTTTAACCAGATAAGGAGACTGCAGGGAACATTCTCCACCAAGGGCACAGTATGTACAAAAGCAATTTGCGTGCCATTACAATTCTATTATTTTTATGTTTTGGATGATGTCTTTAGAACAGTAATGTATTTCTAAATATTGGATATAGTTTTAATTAAGTTTGCCTTGTTTCTGCTTTGTACTCTGTTGACTAATTTTTATTAGTAATTTTAGATTGTCAAATTTAGATTGTCACTGACCTCCTTTTCTCCATTTGAGAATCCTTGAGCTGACAGTATTTCACAGAATCAGGTTTTTTTTAATACTATTTAGAAAGTACTTGACAGTTTTCAATGTACTTTCACATTCACTCTTACTTGATTATCACAGTTACTCTATGAGTATGGGATAATAAAGACCATCATTATTTATCCCCATTTTGCAAATAAAAGACTGAAGCTTAGAAGGGCAGGGGAAACCACAAAATACAATTAATGTTGCTGGAACTGTGCATCTCCACAAATGAGATAGGCTGACTTCTGGTTCAGCATCCCTTCCACCTCACCACTGTCCTCCATCAGCCAGCTTGAAACACGTGACTGGGACCAGTAAATCCCACAAACATAGTTTCTTTATCTGCCACCTTAAGCAGAAATTGCTAAACTCTGTCTCTTTCAGCAAACACTTGCTTATACTGTTTGCCCATTATTAACATGCAATCACATTTTGGGGGCAAAAGTTCTTAAATTTCTTCCCTTTGTTGAGGGCATTTATGGATCTCAAGACACTCCTCCTTATAGACTGGTTGTAAGGGCCCAGTTCGTTATCTAGCATACAGAGAACACTAAACTAGTCCTCACTATTCTTTGTGTGTTATTTTTCCTTTATATCAGGAAAAATATTTAAAGAGGGGATCTCAAGGGGAAGAGATATGTTTCTTTATTCCTTCTGTATTCCTTTCTCCTTCAGCTCATTCTTGGTGTTCTCTTATTGAAAAAAAATCCCCAAATTAAGCTAATAATAAGATAACTCATCATTTGGTTATGTCTAGAAACAAGAAAGCAATAACCTGGAATGACAGATTCTGTACGTTTTTTATAGTTCTTCACTGAAAAAAATTACTGTGAACGAGAGTTGGAAAATACCTAGAAAGTCTTCTTTATTCAAATTTTCTAGTGAAGATATTCTACCTATTCTCAAATTTCATAAATTTGTGCTTTTTAAAGGAGATCTTCTACCATGTTTGATTAGAATGGTATTATATGAAGACAAATAGAATTTGTTGTTGACAAAAGTCACTGATGCCATATTGCCACATTAACTGGTGGGTTTTTTTGTTTGTCTTTTTAACAAGCCTTATGTACCCTCTTACCCTGAGACACATGTAAACACTTCTAAGTGGGTGTCTGATTTTTAAAACTCTCTTAAAGTGAAGCCATACCCGGCCTCTGTACCCTGACACCAAATTAAATCTTGGAGACAAGAGTTTTGGGTGAAGTAAAAAAGAACAGCTTTACTGCTTTGCCAGGCAAAGGGGCCACAGCGGGCTTGTGCCTCAAAAACTGTGTGTCTCAACATGGAGGCGATAGTGAGAAGTTTCACGGTAATGGTTCAGAGAGGGTGTGATCAGCTCGCAGACACTCTTCTGATTGGTTGGTGGTGAGGTAAGTGGGAGTTAGCATCATCAACCTTCTGGTTCCAACCCGTCTGGGGTCTGCCTGCTTGAGAGCAGCATACCATTAATTTCTCCCACCTTGTGGGGCTTTCAGTATCTGCAGAACAGCTCAGATATTGTTATATATGTATATCCCTTAATGGGGAACAAGAACCCTGCCCCGAGGCTGCATTTTTGTTTCTCTTGACTGTTCCTCCCTTGTCTCCACATCCCCTCCCTTCCCTAATTAGCAACTGTTTGAACCTTCTCACTGGAACTCAGGGAAGGTCATGGAGGCTGAATGAAGCCTATTTCCTGTTATCGAGACATGGAGGACACAGAAAGGCTTTTGTGCCCAGGAGCCCCACAGGGTCCTGCTTGGTATCAAAAGTACACAATCTAGAAATAGAGGACTCCTCTGATATTCCAAGAAATCCACATGACTTTGAGCTCTGAGGCTCTTTGAAGGATGTGTGTCTACGAAATGACTTTGCCAGCCCAGCCTCTGCTACTTTTTCACTTGGTTCCAGCTGTCATACAGTTTGGATGAAAAGAGGACCCTGTGAAGCCAATATAGCTGTGCTGGATCTAGTCACCTCAAGTGAAAAGGCAGACAGTCTCTCTTTTTCATGATCTCACTCTTCCTCTCCTTCAAACTTGTTTACTCAGGTCCTTTTACCATCTTTCAGGCATTTGTCAAAAAAGTTTTTAAGTGAATCTCTTTCCAAATGAAATGGAATTGCATTTTTGAACCCAAATAAACTGCTTCATAACCTCATGTATTTAATATCTATATAGTGCCAAAAATGCACACACATTTTTAAAATAAAAATATAGACACCATATCCTTTATGTATCATCCAGAACCTCAAAATATATGATTTCAATAGCACAATAAGAAAATGGTGGTTGTTATAGGTTAATAAGAAAATAACATGTACATTTTTACAAAGAAAAGTATATTCTGTTTCGTAAGCTTTCTCTACAGGAGACAGGAATCTAAGAATTGCAGTGAAGCCCCTTCTAATTCCTAATAGCTGCTACTTATGTTGTCATACTATATTATTCAATTTCCCTCAAGTCTGAAGCAAAGGAACACCTAAAGAAAAGTATACTGTGGACCAGTACAAACTGTTCAACCCCACAGCAGTTTGGTGTGTGTTGAAGATTTTGGAATAGTAAAATTGCCAGCTGATTCATTGCCCCTTCCAACAGGTATCTAAACACGCCCGTACGCACAGAAGCCGGAAGTCCTAACAGACAGGACTTCTGAATTTCACTGTTGTTTCCGCCACTGGATCTTGCCCTTAGTCTAGAGAAAATAAATGAAACAGCAAACTTTTGCTTCTAGGTTTTTAATACAGAGGTCAAGATTCAGCGGGTTGATTAGAACACGGTAACCCTGCCTTTGCCTTTATGTGGCCAACATTTGTTGAAGCACCTCTTGTGGACAGATAGTGTGCTATCCTAGTGCTAAATGTTTCAAAAAAAGAGAAGGGGGTATTAGTATCATAAAACTCAATCTCATACCTAACGCCCTCTAATCAACAGAAAGACTGTCCTGACCCCTTGTGTGTGTATATATATTGGATGCGTGGTCTTGAGCACAGACCCTTCAGCACTGGCAAGATGAAATTCTTCCTGGGTTCATCTTAAGACTTCTTTTTCCAGAAACAAGCTCATCAAGGACATATCTTCAAAATTCTAGCTGCTAAGAGTTGATAGCTAACAAGGGATTAGGAATTTACCTAAAGCATGCACTATTACAGCTACTGGTTGCTGTCCTTTTCAATTGGTGATTTGCCATGAAAATATTTATGTAATAACACTGACATTTCTGCATTGAGACTGCTTGGATTTGCATACCAGTTTTGCCACCACATGACTGTGAGGAAGTTATTTACACTTTGGTCCTCAGTTGTCTCATCTGTAAAATGGGGATAACCTTAGTATCTACATTATACAGTGGAATGAGGATTAAGAATTGTATTCAAAATTGAATTACTTTTTTTTTTTTGCGGTACGTGGACCTCTCACTGTTGTGGCCTCTCCCGTTGCAGAGCACAGGCTCCAGACGCGCAGGCTCAGCGGCCATGGCTCACGGGCCTAGCTGCTCCGCGGCATGTGGGATCTTCCTGGACCGGGGCACGAACCCGCGTCCCCTGCATCGGCAGGCGGACTCTCAACCACTGCGCCACCAGGGAAGCCCCTGAATTACATTTTTATAGTTAGTCTTTCATTATCCTACTAAACAGGATTAGGAGTAATTGATCATTTGCTTCCTAGGCCAGTGGAAGTCCAGCTCCTTAAGCCTCTGAGATAAAGCAAGTACTATAATCAGCGTATTGTATCAGTTTTTTATGAAATGGAGTCTTAATTGTGAATTTCTCTGTTTTCAAATTAGATATGAAATTTATTATCTTGTAACATTTTCAAAAGAGAAACACTCTTTAAACCCCTATGTGAATGTCCAATTTAGTTCTTCTAGAAAATTGATTTAAGAAAATTAAAGACAGGTTAAGCACCTGTCATTTCCTGGTGCCATTATTCATAAACTTGAGAAATTGTTCCCTTAATTCTACCAGTGGAGACTTATATGTGCCCTTTAATGCATTCGACCATGTAAGGCAGAAGTAATTAATCAACTTAAAAAATAAAAAGGTTCCCTGACTGCATGAGATATTTTGCCCTAGGAAATAGCATGCAGTAGGTCCTCATTGGCACCTTTAAAATCCAAGCAAGTTCCCTATTTAGACTTCCCATCTGCTATTAGTTCTTGTCTCTCTAGCACAGTTAGCTTTTGGGGAAAAGTGAACTTGAAATGCCATGTAATGTGACAAGACTCTAAGCACAGGATGCCAGCCAATCTCACATTAAAAAACAAAAGACGGAAAAAAAAAAAAAAAGACGGAGTTTGAACGTGCATATGCATACTTTTTAAGTCTATATGACAACGTGGTAGGTTTAAGCACACTAACATGCATATAGAGGGAGAGAAGGCCAGAAAATAAACGTACTCTCCAAATACCGCTTAATCATGAAATTATGAGACCTGAGGTGACTGCAGGCCTGGACTCATTATCTTCATTACTTTATGTCTTATTGTTGCAGATGCCTTAGAAATCTCAGCATCTGTACATGTAATTTCCTTAAAATAAATGCAATTAACTTTTTTCTTTGTATAATTCTTACATCTTTTACATATGCATATTCTCCCTCAGTAAATTTAAAGTTCCTGCAGAAGAGAAAGTGTGCCACCTACGTCTTATGGATCTTTCTGTGGTATCTAGATATACATTTGGTGTTACTTAACTGACTAGAATATAAGGATGAAGAGAAGGACATGTGTACCAGAAAGTATTTCTGATATTGAGCAAGATATTGAGAAACAATCCATAAATGGAATATAAAATAATCACATCTACAATAGATGAAGAGAAAGTATAAAGATGTTAATGGAGACGCGGGGGGTTAGGGGAGGGAAGTAGAAAAATAACCGGTTAAGAAAGAAGAAGCCAAGCAAATTTTTAAGGTTGAAGCTTTACTCAAAAAAAAGTAGCCGTTTGAATATGTACCCCCAAAACATAATCAAATAGAATAAACCAGTATGTGTAAACATGCTAGGAAAAAACCTTTTTAATGCATCACCTGATTGATTGAAAATTTTAAGCAAAAATATTTGCATAACCTGCTAGCTTTACAGTAGGGAAAGAGATCATTTGCTTATTTTAAGATCAAAATAAGTATAACATATTTAACCCAGGTTCAGAGGGTCACTTTTGAATGAAAAAAATTATGGGATGAAAAAAAGGAAATAAAGTTTTAAAACTACAAGTTGTACCGAAACCATTGTTTATGAAGAAGATTTTATCCAATGCATAAAATTTTGCTTTAAAATCACCATGGCATTGATTTGGATTTTACTATTCAAGGGCCAATATAATTCTTGAGGAAAGCTATAATTTTACTATTTAAATGAATATAGCACATATGGTGACTAAAACTACTAGTTCTCCTAAATCTACACATTAGGGCCTATGTTAAGAAACATGTCATTTTTTTAATTGAAGTATAGTTGATTTACAATGTTGTGTTAATTTCTGCTGTATAGCAGTGACTCAGTTATACATATATATACACATTTTTTTTATATTCTTTTCCATTATGGTGTATCTCAGGATATTGAATATAGTTCCCTGGGCTCTACAGTAGGACCTTGTTGTTTATCCATTCTGTGTGTAAATAGTTTGCAACCACTGACCCCAACTTCCCAGTCCATCCCTCCGCACCCCCCGACCCCATCCCTTCAACCCCCGGCAACCACAGGCCTGTTCTCTATGTCTGTGAGTCTGTCTCTAAGAAACATGTTATTTTGATTAATCTTTCCTATTCATGAAATAATTAAATAATGCTATTTAAAATGCATGGCAGTTTGAGTTGAGCACACGCCACAAAAAAGACTAACAATGTAAGTGTTAATCGGAAGGAACAAAATACTAAATCTTTTAAATGGAACTCGAAAAGGAAGCTTAAGTGGAACTTGAAAAGTTATGAATGTGAAGAAACAGCACGTACAACTTCCAATTTCAAAATGGCCAAAGTAAGGATGTTTCTACTACTCTCTCAAAAATCACATTAGAAGAATACAAATATGAAGAGATAGAAACGGTGGTTTACATGTTGACAACTAGAAGACATCTATAATGCCAAGTCAAAGAACATCGAAAGAAAAAGGGTAAAATGCCTCATGACAGACGTGAAACCCAAATGCCTGTCAAGGGGATAGCTATGGAAAGCAAATTTTATTCACCCTGTAGAATTTCTGAAAGGCTTTTGAGCTAGTGGTACCCTTTGATTGCAGAAGGAGAGAGTGGAAATGAGTACATTGAAAGTGTCTTCAGGGAAGAGTTAGACCCTCCACTGTCTGTCTCCATCCCTGCTCCTCCAGAAACCCTGCAGGAGATGTAAGGCTATGCTCTGGAGAAGCTCTGGATGGGAGGTGAAGACAGAGCATCAGGGTGAGATAGGGATAGGAAGAGTAAATGAAAGTGAGTATACCAGACGATAAGAACACCAGTTCCTAACCCAGGCTAGTTCCAAAAAAATTGAACTCCCCTGAGAAAAAAACCCTGATGCACATATAATTTGGAGCTTCCTCCCACCAAAAAAAAAGAAAAGAAAAGAAAGAAAGAAAAAGAAAAAAAGCCATTTGACCACCTGATTAGCCTATCATTAAGTTACATAATTCTCAGGTATTGTTTGCAATAAATTCTATGCTATGCATTGGTAGCTAACAAACCATGTAATCTTATGGCTTAGCACCATAAAAGTTGATTTTTCACTCACATTAAGTCCAATATGGTGGGCGGCTCTCCTCTATCCTGTAGCTCTGCCGTCTGGAATATGTGGCCTCCAGGGTCCTTATGGCAGGGTGTGAGGTGGAAAAGGGAACACACAGACTCTTAACTGTCTCAGTCCGGAAGTGACACATGTCACTTTCATTCATAATCTATTGTGCAAAACCATTCATGTGGGAGATGTAGGGGAGTACATGGAATAGTGGGTGGTCACTAACTTCCTGATAGCTCTGTGCAAACTTATGTCCAGGTTCCTGCAGGACACTTTCTTCCCATGCACAGCCCTAGGGTTTATTTTTTATTTCATTGAATAATTACAATTCGTTTTAAATGTAAAAGCTACTATCTGTGTGCCTACCCTGTGACAGGACTAAGAATACAGAGGTGTATATGGTACAGTCTCTGGTCTCAAGGTTATTCTACCATTTAACCTCTTAGTTCAACATTTGCTTTGAAATAATTTTCAGAGCATTCCCTCTTAGTGGTTATATCAGTATGTGTAAATCAGTGACTAGCTAATCAAAGACTGTAGAAGTTATTGATTTGTAATCAACAGGACCTTGTGTCCCTGTCGCACATATTTAATTTCAGATTATTTCTTCCAAGTCTTTTGAGAACTACTCTTTTCCTTTTTAACTAAAATAATTGTTGAGAGCTCTTTTCTTCTTTATAATGGCAACATGTGAGGATCTCTAATATGCTCCATAGATAAATAACTGCAAATTCATCTATTTCTCAGTATTACCTTATGATTTATTTCTGATGTTCACTGAAGCAGGTTTTTAAATTAATATGAAATTCTCCATAGAAAGTTTGATAGTATATCAGTTGCAAGCAGTTATCTAGGAGGAGCTTTATATTCAAATCAGTCTTGCAAATGCATCTCATATTCTTCTTGAAAAAATTTTTTCTCATGTAGATACATTTATCTTAGACATATTATTTGTTATTTGACTCTCTAAATCTACAGCTTGAACTGCTTATACCAGTGGTACAACTGATTTTTAGTACTTGGCTTCTGAAAGTATTAATCAATTTTTCATCATGTTTGCTTGCCTTGTGTTTTCTAGAGTACCCGAGTGGCCTTAGACCATCTGGAGTCTGTGCCTGAGAAACTGAGCCTACTAGAAGATTTCAAAGGCTTCAGAGTGAGAAAGAGTTTGGCTTTTCTCTTTCAGTATTTTTATCTGAGTGAAAGCACTTGACATCTTCCTGATGTGCAAAGAAAATTGTAGGGAGGGAGGAAAGACCATAAAACATTGGGGACTCTTAACACTCAGTCTTACCAGAGCTTATTGACATTTCTGAAGCCAGCATTGAAAATAGTGGAACTTACATATTAGCACAATATAGGAAAATAGAGGCTTTTACCCTATTACCAGAAGCTCATTTGGCCCCCTAAAGCTTCAACTATAATTTAGAAAAACCTAAGAATTAAAAGGAATTACACATTCCTTTTAATTCTTTTAAAGGAATTAAATGACTTTTTTGATAAACAATTTTAATTTATGAATTATCTTTTTTTAAATTATAAATTTCCAGAGTACTGTTTGTCTTAGAGATACAGTAGTGCACAGGTTATCCCTGTTCTACAATATATGAATTCAGATCCACATAGAATTTTAGATTTTATATCCAATGTTATTTATTGATAGAACTCTAACCACAAAGGACTTTATTATCAAGCCAGTTAATTACATGTCGGAATTTACCTACTGTAAATATAACCCTGCCACCCAGTCCTGCCAGACAAGGTCCAGGCCAGACAGCACATGTCCCCATAGGGGTGCATATGTAATGGACAGTTTTAGTGATTTGTAATTTCTTGACCCTGTATGAACAAACAGAGATGAGAGTTTCTCTTTGAAAACCATTTAACTGTTTATTTCACGTTTGCTTTAAAATATAACATATATAGATTCTGCTTAACTCTAACATATTATTTGAGGATATAGTGAGTAAGAAATATAACCAGATCATGCCATGTTGATTTATTAGAGGTACTGATACGATGTAACTTTCAAGGTCTACACTATCTTAAAATTTCATTAAGTGTATTTTGCTAGTTCAGTAACTAAACATTTTTGAGTGGGATCTAGGGTTGAGCTGACACATCTAGAAATCTAGAATATCACTTATAGAATAAAGCCAAGTGTTTCTAGTATATTTTACTAAAGTTTTAATTCTTTCTCATGATTTAATTGCATATTTGCAGTCTAAATCTTTATCAAAGAATTATGAAACCAGTGTTCAAGAATTTCTTTTCACCCTTATATGACCCGATATGGAAAGCAGACAATATGTTACACCCATGTCCTTTCCACTTTTTTCTTCTTTAGCTAATAGAAACAAGTGGCATTTGCCATTGAAAAACTAATGCCTGTCTTATACCAGCATAAAAAAAATAAAGTTTAACCTCCAGTGACAGCTCATTTTTCCCCCAGTGGTCTACATTAAACAGAATGTTCATAAGGGTAATTTAAAAGTTGTGTTCTCTACTATTGCCAAAAAATTTATTATTTTTTTTCATCTTATAGGCTAGTGATTATCTACAAATCTAGCTTATATGTGCACACACTCACATAGGAAGGTGCCTATATAGTGAAATTTTTAGGGACAGTGTTTTTCAAATTTCAGAATTGTACTTTCCAGTATTAGTCATTAAAATTGAAACATTTACCTTTAAAAGGGAAAGGAGTTCATTAGCAAGTATTATACACTGCTATGTGGCAGGCAGTAGCTAAGTACTTTACATTACATTTCCTCAAATCCTCAGAGACACCCTATAAATTGGCATTATTTTCCCCCATTTTACAGCTCAGGAAACTGAGGTTTGGGGTATGTAAATTAGAGAAATCTACGATCTACTTCTCTGTGTTTACAGCAAAGCGCATCTGCTTTGCCCTACTGCCTGTAGCTTGAAACCCATTCTATATGTACTCTAAAGCCATCTGTATGATTAAAAAGAGGTCATGTAATCAATTTAATGAAAACAACTAAACATAGCCTTAAATAAAAATACATGAAGCCTTTAGGTTATTAGACATAGATTATATTTTTCAAAACCCAAAACTTTCTAAAATTCAGTACGCTGTTAACAAGAGTTCAAAGACCTAAGTTCTGGTCTATGCTCATGCACCAGACAAAATCACTTAATATCTCAGGGAATATTTCCTCATCCATAAAATATGAGAGACTTGAACAATATTATCTCTGTCGTTCCTCCTCACACCGGCATCACTAGCATATATGTGAAAATGCATTTCACATATTTTTTTGGCAATACTGTAGTCTATGACTCTTAAGTATGAATACAAACCTCAACTTATTTAGATGGTTTTGACTTTATTCTTATTTAAAGGTGTCATAGTCTCTCTCTCTCATTTTTTTCCCCCTTATTTTGAAAGAAGTGATTCAACTTGACAATCCTACATTTAAACATTACATATTTGATATGGAGGAGAGGGAATAGAATTGTGTCCCAAGCCCAGTTTGCCGCAAATTGCCTACCCTTGGACAGGTCATTCTTAACTTACCTGGGCTGTAACTTTTTTTTTAATAAAAATGAGAACTTTGGAATTCTAATACCCCTTCCAGTTTGAACATTCAAAAAGTTCTTTGGGGCTATTTGGGGAACTAAATCCCATAGATGATTTTTCTTACATATGAAAATCAGTTGCCCTAATTCTACTCTAATTTCTCCCTAATTCATAATAGAAATGTCTAAAAAACTGGCTGTGGTGACTTATTTGCTGTGTTCTATCCTCTCTCCCCGGAATGAAGGAAAAATAGAAAGGAAGGAAGGCAGGCCCTGGAAATTTTTTCTGTCTTAATTTATTACCTGACTTTTTTTATGCTTTTGAGGGCCAATGAGCTATCCTTAGGTTTAAAAATCTACGTGATGTAATAGTTAAAAGTCAGAATGTTGAACAAAGAGTATATTTTGATGCCAGGTACTATTCCAAGGGATCATATATAACATCCAAAAGTGGCATGGTATCATTAAGTTCCATCTTTGGACAACTCACTGTTAATTAAACCTTTTTCCCTTCCTTCAACTAAAGGAAGGAAGTCGTTTCAGATTGGCATGGGGACTAGCAGTGAAAAGAAATAACCAATGTGGGACCCTGTTTCTATTTTTATGATAGCATCCAAAGTGATCGTTTTCTTCTTTATCCTTGGGAACCTATGATTCCTCTATATATCTCTCTAAACGGCTATAATGATTAATCATCTACATATCAAAACTTTCTTATTTTAATTTCAAGCACTGGTTTTTCTTTCATCTACCAGTTTAGACCCTTTGTTGTTTTTGCAGGGTTCGCGCAGTTTATCTGACAGAATTGACGGGACATATTCTAAGTACGGAGTTCACAGAGAGTCTCTTCAGCAGCGCCTGGATGACACCAAGTACAGAATCCCAAGCTTCAAAGTAATGCCCTTTATATACACTTTCAGTCTTTGGGCATTATTCATGTTTATGGCTACAGCTTTCTAAGTAGCTGCCGCAGGTTTTGTGTAAGGGTACTAATTATAAAAGAAATTTCTTGATGTAGGAGATAGATTTTCAATTCTGTAGGAGTAGAAAATAAAAATCCAAAGACTGTGTTTATAACTTTTTCCCTGAGAACTCATCTTTAAGTTTATGCCATTGTTGCTTAATATGTTGTTTGTCTATGGGAATTGATGCTGCTTAAGAAATCCTGAGCCAGGAAACCTCTGGTCTCTTGATTGGTCAGAGGCTTAGTGTGGATGGTGGCCCCTCTCAATATGTAAGTTCAACTACTCTCGGTGCTGAGGTCCCCAGTAGGTGAAGTAACATATAGTATTTCATAGCGTTGGCATTTATAGTCATTCCTTTCGTAAGAATAAGAACTCCATATTACTACTTCAGCCTATGGTTCACTAGTGTGGAATCAACATAGGAGAGTGGGAAGATCTGACCATATTGACAAAAAGCCTACCATTCCCTAGAGTCTGTCCAAGACCCATGTGGGGTATGGGTGACTTTAAACTCATTTGACCCTGAACAGTTATTAGCCTAGAGCAGGGCTTCTTAGCCCTGGCATTAGTGACATTTGTGCCGGGTAATTCTCTGTTGTAGAGGCTGTCCTGTGCATTGTAGGATGTTTAGCAGCATCCCTAAGAATCTACTTACTAAATACCGGTAGCATTCCCCATCCCAAGTTGTGGCATCTAGATGTGTCTCCAGATATTGCCAAACATCCCCTAGAGCAGCAGTCCCCAAACTTTTTGGCACCAGGGACCAGTTTCGTGGAAGACAATTTTTCCACGGACAGGGCAGGGGGTGGGGGGGGGAGTGAGGGATGGTTCAGGCAGTAATGCGAGCGATGGGGAGCAATGGGGAGCGGCAGATGAAGCTTCACTTGCTTGCTAGCTGCTCACCTCCTGCTGTGCGGCCCGGTTCCCAACAGGCCATGGACGCGTACCAGTCCACAGCCCAGGGGTTGGGGATCCCTGCCCTAGAGGGCAAAATCGCCCCCCATCGAGAACACTGACCTAGAGAGAATCCATCTATATTCTAATGTACACTCCAAGTCGATTTAGAAAATAAAAAAACACTAAAGGTTCTTTTGGCTTTTTTATATTCTTACAAACTTCAGTATATATGAATATTCATTACACTGTATATATTCACTTATTTCAGCCAAATATAATTATTTTTAAGATGCTTCTTGCCTCCTCTGAATGTAATTGGATAGAATGCTCAGTGGATATAAAGACAGTATTCATTTACATAAGTCCTCCCTAGCATGCTTAAAATGAGCACTTCACTTCTCCATCTCAAACAAAAATTTAACACAGTTATGCCATGTTATTTATACCCTTATTGTAAAGAGGGCATCCTGGGGCTTTGTGCTTTTTTACCTTTGCTTTTTATATTGGTATTATTTACTATAGTAGTGACCTTGTTGTCTCATATAGTGAATTTTAAATTGTCTTCCAACGTTCTCATCAGGTCCCATATACTCAAGCATTTCTCCACCACTGAGAGGAGTGCCACTAACTTTAAACAGAAGTGAAAGGCTTAGGTAACAAGAGCTAATAATAATAACGACTCATTATTGAGCATATATTAGAACAAACTACATAAAATTGCTCTTTTTGTATGTGTCTCATGCTTTATGTGCATTACCTCATTTAATCCTCACAGCAACCCTGTCAGTTGGCACCATTATTTTTCCATTTTTACCATTGAAGAAAATGAAGTTATAGGGCAGTTAAGTGGTTGAATCAGGGTTCAAACCTAAATCTGCCTGGCTTCAAGAATCTATATCCTTGAGCAGCAGGCTATTATAGTATAAATTTGTACCTGATATTCCTTAATTTTTTTAGAAGTCACCAAATGTAGGGACTATATCTTTAATAAATAAAAGTCAGTTGTCTCCAAAAGTACATAAACACATTATATGCCTCTTAATTCAATAGAGGTCTGGATGCAAATGAAGCATTAAAAACATTATTTCCCAATACAGTTAGATCCGGTATTAGGTAAGTCAGTGCTGTCTAGTGGCACCCAAATTGCTATAAATCAATGCAATTTCCATAACAGCATATGGCAAAGCTATGAATGTTTAACACGTTCAGCCAGTAATCTCATTGGAGTTCTCTTTAAAATTACATTTGCAGCTGAAGAGGAAATCAAGCCTGGTTTGTGAGGCCAACACTTATCAAAATGAGAAATAAGGTTGAAAATTTTGCAAATAGACAGTACAAATATAAGGAAGAGCCACAAAGCACATTTTGTGATGACGTTGTCCCACATTAATACTAAACATTTTTAAATGTTAATCCATTTTACTGATGAATATGTAGGTTACTGTCATGTGTAGCAGAAGTCTGGCCTGAAATAATGTAGTGATCTAATGCAAAACTCATGAGAATATCACATCTTTTGTAGTCATTGTTGAGAAAAATGTGAGAATGCATTTTTGTGAATTGTAGATACCAATGATCATTTGCTTATATGCTTTTTATGAAAATAAGTTATTTATCAAGAATGAGAGGGGAGGCATGGATAATCAGAAAAGCTACCTCTGATTAACTATGGACATCTTGAAGAAAATAATAAGAGGCATTGAGACTCTTTCTATCAAGGGATAAGGCGTCCCATTTACTACATCAGTTTCATAAGATGTTATTTCAGCAGCTCTTGACTTCTGTCATATTTTGCTAGGACAGAGTTCAAAGAAAAGGCTCTTGAGTTCATTGGTTCTACTATAAACTCTGGTTCCAGGAAATCAGTTAGTGTAGGATTCAGTTTAATGCAACAGACATAGACTATACAGATACTATATTGCAAAAGCACTGCACTACCTGTTGGAGGTGGGAGTGGCAGGATGTACAAACATGCAGAAGGCATGGTCTTCAAGTAGGGAATAGTAATCTAGTCATCTTAATCCTTATAGGTAATTCTTGCACAGTTGTTTGAGAGCACAGTTTGGCTAACTACCACCCATGGGCCAAATCTTGCTTGCTGACTGCTTTTGTAAGTAAAGTTTTATTGGAATACAGCCACATTTATT
This sequence comes from Aethalodelphis obliquidens, assembly GCF_003676395.1. NCBI lineage: Eukaryota > Metazoa > Chordata > Mammalia > Artiodactyla > Delphinidae > Aethalodelphis > Aethalodelphis obliquidens. The sequence continues at coordinate 6,204,891 of NW_020837965.1, read as the reverse complement.
TATTCACGTGTTGTCTGTGACTGCTTTCATACTCAGTGGCAGAGTTGAGTAGTTGCAACAGAAACTGTATGGCCCACAAAACCTAATATATTTATTATCAAGCCCTCTACGGGAAAAATTTGCCAATTCCTGGTCTAGAGGAAGGAGAAATTACCAATCTACTCTTACTTCCTTTACACATTATGTAAAATATTCTCTTTTCTTTATTTAACCAAAACATACTACCCAAGCTCTTTATAAAGTCATAATACTATCCATTCATTCAACAAATTTATTGAGTTTCAGCTATGTGCCAGGAACTTTCTAGGCCCCTGGGACTCACGTCCGTGAACAAAACAAAGATCCCTGCCTTTTAGAGCTTCTGTTCTAATTGTGAGCTGTTCAAGTTTGTTCTCGTTGTTGTTAAATACAACATTCAGCAAACCTTTACTGAGTTTACATTGTGTATAAAGCGTTGTGCTGGAAGCCGGAGAGGATGATGGCATAGTAAGAAGAGCCATTGTCAGTCCTTAGGAACTCAGAGTCTTCACACAGACAACTGTAGTACAAAGGAGAAAGGGGTACATGCTGTAAGGGTGACCCAAAAAAACTGCAGTGGGAGTTCAGAGAAGAAAGATGCTCTCAAGTCTTGAAAAGAGGCTTGTGATGACAAGGTACAGGGAAAAGGATCACTATTAGCATTACAGTTGTAGACCCCTGACTGTATTACTGTTAGCAGACAAATAACTGTTAGACTAGCAGAACTATATTGGCAGCTGGCTGCTCTCATGTCGTTGCTGATGTCAGAAGGCAGTGAAACATCCAATATGGCCACACTGCTGGTGGAGGGGAAGTGTAGCAGAAAGTGTACAAGTCAGGTTCTCTTTCAATCCAGAAAGAGAACCAACTCCTGCTGTTTACTCCCATGGCAATCACCAGGACCAAATGATCAGATTTCTAGAAACCTATTGAGAGTTTTAGCAGGACCAATGTCCACAACTGCTGAGAGCATAATGTAATATTGTACTAAGCTTACCAAGTTAACTGGTCAAAGCCTGATCTAAAAGTTTAAATTTAGAATTCAATTCAAAGCTGAATCTGACCCAGATTGTCTCTGTGTAGACAACAGAAACATTTCACAGCTTCTCGTTCATGAGGCCTAACTGGGTTTCAGTAGGACATACAGACTTCCTTGCTGTCCCAGCTGTTTCAAATAGAACAGAATGTTCAAAAGTCAGCCAATAACACAGCATTGCTAATCTGAATTCACGAAAGAGCATGGTTTGGTCCAAGATATTCCCATTTGCTACCTGCCCTTTTTGCTCTCTACCCATGCTAAATATATGGTTTTAATTAGCAGTGGATTTTTTAGTAAAATCACAAAAGGCATATTTTGTTCCCATCCTTCCTCCTCCTGAAAAAAAAATCATGATTTTCAATTTCCAGTAGAAGAGTTCATATGCAATTTCTTTTTAAAGAAGCAGATTTTTACAGGATAAGATGAGGTAGGTGAGGAAGTGTTGATAATGGCTTTCAGCACAGGTTTTGAAGCCAGAGTTTGCCGAAGCCCTTTGTCATATTTGTTCAATGTAAGCATGTGTATGCTCTAAGAATGTGCTTTGCTCCTGGAAGCTATTTCTCCCTCCTTGAATCTCTCCGTGGTTTGTTTATGCTTTGCTCATAGCAATTAATGGCTGTTAGCACTTTCTTTCTAAGGTCAGCTATTTCTGTACATATCTTAAATCTTCTACAATTGTAGCTTCTGAAGCACGCAATGCATAACTCCTCATGCAATTCAAGACTGTAGGTGATTTTTATTTAATGACTACTAAAATATATCACCAGTGTATTATTCAGATAATTTTACAAATATTGCTTGGGAACAGTAGTAGCAATCATGGGGGAATTTGAGGGAGCTTTAACCCCACAATACCCCAGTTATCTCATTTATAACCACCTCTCTCCATGATTTGTTAAGAAATCCCATGTAATCTCCTACGTAAATATAACTCCATGCTCCCCCAACCCCAAGCAATTTTGCCATCCTTTAAGCCTCTCCTATATACAGATTTAGGGTCCAACATTAATCTTTAAGTTAACATAAAAGAAATAGTAAGATAACTATAGGTAAATACTGAAATCTGGGAAATGCTATTCTACTGGATTGTATGATTTTTGAGGGTAGACACTGTCTGCCTTATCTTTGGCTCCAGAATCACAATTCATGCTAAATTGGTGATTAAACTTTCTTTTTTCTAACTTTAGCCTTTTATGGAATTCTAACAAAAGTTTAATTGCTATTTTTCCAGTAATGCTTAGATGACACATCTGAAACCTCGTAGACAATCAAATCATGCTGAACTCTGAAGCAATTTTTATGCTTTTGAAGTGATCCAGCCATAATATTTAACTAGTTGATTACATCTTGCTCTTTAAAAGTTAAACAAAAGGTTGCCAAATGAGTTGGTATTTTTCTTTGGTATAAAACCTGAAAATAGCAATGGATCAAAAGTGCTTATTTAGGAATCAACATGGGTACTTAGATGAGCACATAACTCTACCAAACCCAGTTCCCCTAACAAGCCACATGCTTTCTTCACCTTTCTCAATAATTTACTCAACAAGAACATTAAGAAAGGAAAGATTATGAAGGAGTTTAACTATAAAGATACCATTGTTAATCATGTCAAATTCAAAATTCTAGATATGAATACTAGATACATAAGGAATACCAATTAAATGTCTTATTAGTTTTTAAATAAACATGTTATAACGTATTCATCCAAACAATCACTGTTTCCTTTGAAATAGTCACTTCAAGAGAGGAAGCACTGATTCCAGTGAGGCACCATCATTATAAAATATCTCTGCATCTCTGCTTTTGTTTCTTAAGTCAGTGACATCTTTTTGCGTATCCTTGTTTATGGCAAATTTCTACCCACTACGAATATATTCAGTTTCTGAAAATGGATTAAAGTCATGTAGAGCCAAGTCCAAAATGAGTAAAAAAACAAAACAAAACAAAAACTGAGTATGATCTTTTTCATTAGTGAGTCATTAGTAATATTAAATTTTATACCATAAAATAATCAATTGCATAAAGGTAAATTTATCAAATTGCCTGATCTAACACGGTATTTTCATGAGTCTGTTCATGAGCGTGGCTTCATGTTTATAGCATTATGGTATAAATTTGGAAAAGATAGTTTGCATAGTTAGATGTACTGGTTGTTCAGTGGTTCTGCTCGGGTAGATTAGAATTAGAAAACGTTAGTGCTGAGAAATCTTAGGAGATGATCTGGTCCAGTGCCCTCATTTCCTTATATGAAGAAACAGAGAATGTGAGAGTGACAGTCTCCTTCTTCCCAACTTCCACATAGCAAACTTTCATTTCGGTACTTTGGTCAAGAATAATTATATATGATCATTATTGACTTTCTTAATGCAAATGGCACTGTGCTAAATTGTGGAATATTGGGATGGGTAGGTAGAAAGAGGTGATCAAAGCCCCACCCTCATGGAGGTAAAATGCTATATAATAGCAGCCGTGCAGATTGTTACGGAGGGCAGACTTTAAGTAAACTGTCTGTCCAGATTGAAGTTTCAAATAGGAATAAAGTTTACTGAGGAAGTGGTTAAGCTTTTTTGAGCACTGATGGAGAATTGGGAATTAAGAGTGGGGAACAGTGCATTGTTAAGCTAGAGACAAATTCAGGAAAACATTTCTGCCACAGATTCAGAAACACATAAGTGCTTTTTCCTTTTCTCTGGGGGAAGAGTTGGATAAATTAAAATTTACAAAAAATTAAATGCATCGTTTGTCTTATAAACTTTGAACTTAGAGTATTTCTGAGAGAAAAATACTTGGTGGGCATCATTAAATATTAATCATTAGAGATTAGTTTAGCAAAAAGATTTAGTTGGGTTGGAACAACTTTTAAGAAACCAATTACAATGTGGGTTATGAAAGAGAAGTGGAAGAAACCCAGGGAAAATATTAGAAAATGCAAGTTCCTTCACCCAGTGGAATTTTTGCAGGGAATTCTGGTTAAATAGCTTGTTGAGACTTAAGACAGAAATAAAAATAGGTCCCTGTGCTAAGGATATAAGAGTTGGCAAAAAGCAAAAGCTAGGATTATTAAAATTGCAAAGAATCTTCCTTTTTAACCAGTACTTCCTTTTTAATATTTAAGTATTTAACTGAAAAACAGGTAGGAATTAGAAAGAAACAGTCATCTTATGGTCACCCTGTAAACTTTACTTAGATAGAAATTCCACAAGTTAATCAATGTATAATTGGAGAATATGAAGATATTGTTTTCATATTCTGATATGTTGATTGTTCAAAGGGATCGTGAAATATTTTTCTTTTAGTATGTTCTTTCAGGGTTCATTTCATTAGTTATCTTTCAAGGTAGCATTGGGGATTCTGACAGTCTTTTGAAGACTTAGAAAATTTGGGAACTTAAAGACATACAGCTGACCGTTGAACAGCTCGGTAGTTAGGGGCACCGACCCTCCATGCAGTGGAAAATCAGACTTGTAGTCAGCCCTTCACATCCACAGTTCCGCATCCACATTTCCACATCCTTGGGTTCAACTAATAGCAGATCATGTAGAACTATAGTATTTACTATTGAAAAAAAATCTGTGTTTAACTAGACACACACAGTTCAAACCTGTGTTGTTTAAGGGTCAACTGTTCATTGAGTCCCAGGTGTATTCCAATAGCTACTTTAGAATGAGTTGACATGGGCCAACTAGAGGCAGAGCTGTGGATCTGGCTATTATAGTTCAGATGTGCCATACTAAAGGCCTGGGTGGAGCTGGAAGATACACAGATAGAAAGGAGAATTATGCTTTCAATCAATGCTAGAAATCTCCACTTAATCGTGGTTCCTATATAAAATGTGAAAGAGAAAAGCGTAATCTATGGTTTCCCGCTAAGAGATGCTTAGTTGATTATGGGCCAGTAAGAGAAAGGAAAAAATAAGGAAAAGCAAACACTCACATTTTGCCCATTGACACCTGGGCTGAGAAAGACAGTGAGAAAGGACAGGAGTGGAGGTGTAAGTCTGGGCATCTTGCTGAATGAAGCAGATGGCGCAATGACATCCTCAAAATGTGCCTCCCAGAGGAAGGATGAAGTACGCAGGATAGTCAAATCCTATTCGCTCTTCCCAAGGTATGGTTTTAAATTTCTAAAACAAAATCAACTGGCATCAAACCATAGATTATATCTTTTCTGTTACCAGAAAAAGAACCACTTATATTTTTAATTATACAACCAGCTTCTTGGCATATGACAGTTAAAAATATGGCATATTTAGGAAATACAAAAAAAATTAACAAGAAAATAAATAATCCAACAAATATTTTTAAAAACCTATTTGTGTAATTTAAGGGTGTATGTTTCCCAGCTCTTACTTATAAATATCTTTTTATATTGAAATCACCATTTGTTGATAATTTTATTTCCTCCTTTTTTCATGTAACATTGTGTATATGTGGGAATTTTCTCTATTATCATCATTATTATCATTATGGTTCTACCATACTTTACTTTCCTGATCTCCTATTGTTGGAAATTTAAGGTTAATTTCAGCTTTTTTCTATTATAAGTAGTCACTTGATGAACATCTTGGTATAAAAATCTTTGTCCGTATTTTTAATTTATTAACCTAATATAGATGCCTAGAAGTATACTGGATGACACATTTTTTTTTTTTTTTTTTTTTGCGGTACGCCGGCCTCTCACTGTTGTGGCCTCTCCTGTTGCGGAGCACAGGCTCCGGACGTGCAGGCGCAGCGGCCATGGCTCACGGGCCCAGCCGCTCCGCGGCATGCGGGATCCTCCCAGACTGGGACACGAACGTGTGTCCCCTGCATCGGCAGGCGGACTCTCAACCACTGAGCCACCAGGGAAGCCCATGGATGACACATTTTAAGGCTGTTTATTTGTACCCATTTTATCTTAGTTGTCTAATACATTGGCAGAGTTGTTCAAAATATTTCCTAATTACCTTCTTAATGTCTATAGATGTTCTAGTAATATTCCTCTTTCATTCTTAATATTGGCAATTTATATCTTCCCTCTTTTTTCTTAATTAATCTCAGTAGAGGTTTTTAAATTTTATTGATCTTAAAAAGAATAACAGTATGGGTTTCATTTTTTCACTGCTTTTCTGCTTTCTATTTAATTGATCTTTGCTCTTTATTATTTCCTTCCTTTTACTTAATGTAGGTTTAATTTGCTCTTTGTTTTCTAGTTTCTTAAGGTGGAAACTTGGATTATCAATTTGAGACGTTTCTTCTTTTGTAATATACACGTTTAATGTTATACATTTCCCTCCAAACTGTTTTAACTGACTCTCACAAATTTTGATAAATTATGCTTTTCTTTTCATATAGTTAAAATATTTTCTCATTTTTCTTTTGATCTCTACCTTGACCCACCTATGAGCTATTTAGAAATATGTTCTTTAATTTCTAAATTTGGGGGAATTTTTCAGATATCCTTCTGTTGTTGATTTCTTCTTTCACCCCATGTGGTTAGATGGCATCCTTTGTATAATTTCAGTCATCTTAAACTTATTGAGATTTGTTTTATCACCCAGCATGTAGTCTGTTTTGGAGAATATTGGATGTGTGCTTGAAAAATACTTGTAATCAGCTGTTTTGGGGTATTCTATAAATGTCAATTAGGTCTAGCTGGCCAGTAGTGTTGTTCAAGTCTTCTTTATGTTTACTGGTTTTCTGCCTACTGTTTTATCAGTTACTGAGAGAGGAACGTTGAAATATCCAACTATAATTATGGTTTTGTCTATTTTTTCCTTATAGTTCTATCAGTTCTGCTTCATATATTTTTGGCACTGTGTTAATATGTACATACAATTTAGGACTGTTATCCCTTTCCCTTAAAATTGTTGACTTATTCAACCACTCACATTTCTTTTTTTCATATATAGAAAATGAGGAAGTTTAATACAGTCGAACTTTGAACAACACAGGTTTGAACTGCATATGTCCACTTACATGCAGATTTTTTTTTCAATAGTAAATACTACAGTACTGCACAATCCACAGTTGGTTGGCTCCACAGTTGCAGAACCATGGATACAGAGGGCCAACTATAAGCTATACGTGGATTTTTGACTGCACAGAGGGTCGGTGCTCCTAACCCCTGTGTTGTTCAAGCGTCAACTGCATATCCTTTCCTTTCCAGGAATCCTACAATGAATGACTTCCAGTTTCTTATGAAATTCTCATAATTAGTGAAAACTATAAATCACTTGGTTAAAAACCACAGGGCCTTCATCCTAAATGAACCTAAACTCCCTTTTGGTACATGAAAACTGATGATCTTAAGTCATTTTAGGATTATGTCCATGCTTTTAGCTCAGAATAAATGTGTCTTTTACAGACGTGTGTGTGAGTCTGCATGTGTGTGTGCACATATACACACACGCACACAGACTTGTTCTTTTTTGGCCTTTCTTTTGCGTTTGCATACATATATATGTGACAAAGAAATAAAATATAAACTTGGTACTTAGTGCAGAGAACGACAACTAATTCATCAGATAGTCATGCTACATGAGGCCTTACTGTTTTGAAGAATCTGTTTAGGCCACCTAACCAGCAGTTGTTTCATCTAGAATCTTTGCCACCATTCTTGATCCCTTCCTCTCCCTTGACCCCGCAGTCATCCTCAATCACAGTCTTTTAACTTGTATTCCCACTTCTACATTTGTGCTGTTTCAGTCTGTTTTCCACAAAGAGGCCATAGTAATCTTTGAGAAATACAAATCAAAGCATGTCATTCCTCTCCTCAAAACCCTTGATTGCCTTCCGATTGTACTTAAGTAAGAAGAAACCCACATCCAAATCCCACCTCTGGATCTCATTGTAACCACTTCCCCAGGCTCAGTGTGCCTAAGCCATGGGCTTTCCTTCAGTTCTTCAAACACACCAAACTCTTTCTTACCTTCTTAGCACCTTCACACGAGCCTAGAGCACCACTCCCTGACCACCCTTCTGCTCCCCCTTACCTCCCACTTTTCCGTCCTCCACCTATGAGTTTTCATCTGGCTAACCCATTGATTCATACTCAGCATTCAAATTATTGCCTTAAATATCACCTACCAGAGGAAACTTCTCTGGACCCCAAATCTAAATGTAGTTCTGCCTATTATTTCCCATTCTTCTTCTTATAGCTCTTATCATAGTTTTAAACTATATTGTGTTTTGTATAGTTTGTTTAATGCCTTTCTCTCCTGCAATCCTGAAGATTTCATGATCATATACACCAGTGTTTTATTTGCCCTTTGACCAGCATATAGTAGGTGCCAAATAAACGATTGTTGAATGAATGAATGAGTGCAAGAAAGAAAAAATGAAGTGAAGTAAATAATTAGAAAACATTTAAGAGAAAAAAATTGCAATTTTTTATCAAGTAAATGTATCTTAAAGCACCTGTTTTTTAACCTATTTAATTAGTAAAATTTTTCAAAGATATAATTCCCTAATTCCGTTTTTCAGCTAAGATTTGGGGAAAAGGACACATTCATACAGTCCATGAGGAGAGGGACCTTTTCTGTATTCATTTTGGTTTATGTATTAAATATTTGTTGAATGAGTATTTGTATAATCATTATGGAAAGCAGTCTAGGTAAATGTATTTAAAAACATCAAATTGTTTTTACTGACCCCGTATTTCCACCCAAGAATTTGTCATAAGGAATAGACCTAAATATGGGAAAGGTTATATATTTAAAGGTATTTCTCATAGTGTTATTTATAGGAGTAAAACATTGGAAACCACCTAAATGCCCAGAAGACTAATACCTGAGTAAAGCATGATATATTCACTAGACAGTATATGAGTAACATAAAGCTAAAGGTTAATGACTTTTAAAATGTTTATATTATTAAATGTAAATAAATAACAGAGTTTTACAACAATATTTACAAATCTTATCCACAGGAAAAAAAAGACTGGAAAGAAATATGTTATGCTGTTATGGCTACAGATGATTTCCTTCTCTCTCGTTTTTTCATATTTTCTTTAACATCCACACATTTTATTTTTTACAAGGATTATAATTATATTAAACTGTGGTGTAACATAGCTGGCATCTTGAGGTTCAATTTTATTTTCAGTACATTTAAGTGAATCCCAAGCCTTACATTTTTCAATGATTTGAACTAAAATGCTGTGCTCTCTTTTTTAGGATGACAGAAACTTTGCTGAAGGTTCCCATGCTCATGGGTTAGATCAGTCATCCTCTTGGCAGGATCACAGTTGCTTCCTGTCTAGTCCTCAATTTTCACACTTGCACTGTAAGTAATGATGTCCTGTACCAGCTTTTAAATTGGATTTAAGAAAATGCATCTCATGGAAAGATTAAAGCATAAGGCCAGTACATGATAGTAATATTCATGTTGTAAGTTTGAAAAAATGTTCATTATGAATCATACAAATAATACCCAAGTACATTTATAATATTACCTAACTTACTAAAAATATATGGAATCGCTTCTTTTTAGACCTTACACTTCTCATAAAAACTGAAAATGAATTACCCAAGGTAAAAATCTTAATTAAGCAACTTTTTTTTGGCCTGGAGATTGCTAGTAACTATGGATGAGTGGGTAAGGAAGTTAGATGGTATTGTAATAAAATTCAAGTCATCAAAAAGTAGAAAATCTCTGCATAGAACTGTTCAAAAATATCTAATTTTGTGCAAAGAATAAGGGTATGAAAACTATTATCGTCCGATTTCATTCTGTGAATAATACAGTGTAAATATTGATAAAATGTCACACACATTGACAAAGTGTGAGTCTGTTGACCCAGGATACCATCTCCAACCACTTATGCTTCACCTTGGATGTAATGTCCTTAAAGAAGCCTTCAGGACTCAGTTTTAAGTATGGTTTCTGTTATGTGTGCCCACAAAGCATTACAATTTTCCTTTAAAACCTTTCTCATACTAATTATGGAATTATTTGCTATTTGAGTGACATTTTGTTTACTGACTCTTCTCTTCACCGAAGAGTGAACTCCATGATGTTAGGAGTGATGTCTGTTTTATGCACCACTGTTTCCTCAGCATCCTATATAGAACTTGGCACATAGTAAAGGCTCAATTAATATTAGATGAATGAGTGTATAAGTTTTTTATTTCAAGTCCACTTTTATCCAATCCATTTGGGACTCAAATGTTAATAGATTCTTAGTTAGATAACCATTTAGCTCTTCAGTTTTCCATGGACATAGAGTTTGTACATTCAATTTGACAATGCTGTCATTTAAAAAAACTAGGCTGCTATAAAATAAAATATCAAAATTAGCCACAAGGAAGTAGGTCAAATCCAAAAATGATAACTCTCATTTTTGCTGATTTATATTCATAGTCATCAAATAAATATTTACTGGTTTCTGATAAATGGTTTGGCTTCCATTATATCATAATTATTTTATTGCAAAAGCTAAGCATTTTCCCTTTCCTGTCCTAACCATTTTACCAAGTGATTCTATATATTTTCATAAACCCTCTGCTATTCTAATCTGGCAGTCACCCTTCAAATTGGATCATATCTCAGGTTTGGTTACTGTACCTCAGAATGTGATATACACATAGGACAAAATTTTTATTTTTCATATTAAGCAATGGAAAAATTTCCTCAGGTCTGTTTGATGTATGTAAGCATGGAAGAGGAGGAGGGTGGGGACAGAGCACCATCAAACATCATATCCCATCCATTAAGACATTTAAGAGCCTGGAAATAAACAGCACCATGATATGAGCACAGAGGTCATTGTTCTACTGGTATTTAATTTTGCCATTATGACTTTCATAAGGCTCCCTAGAAAGGTACCTAGAAGAAAGTGGTTAGAAGACATTAAGGGGAAAACATGAAATTTTTTAGAATTTTATTTAATACTGCAATAAAAGAAACTGTATTCAGCTTTTCATTCAGTAACATTTCATGACTAGCCCTGGTCATTTCTCTAAGATATAGTACTTATAAGCTGCCATAGGTTTCTACATAAATACACTGGCTCAAAAAAAATAAAGTTAAATAAGAATAGGAAAAAATATCATTGAGAACATAATTTGGATAAGAAAATACTTATTATAGTCTATATTGTACAATCTGACTGAAAATTTAGCTTAGAAAGTAAACCTCTTTATTAATTTATTGATAAATTATTTATTTATTTACACATAGTTTTACTGTTCTTTTTGACAAGTTTGTTTTATGATTTTCCTCCCATACCTACCTCCATGTTTTTAAGGTTACTTTAAAAAGTTTAATCATAGGTACTACTGTTAATCATTTTAAGTGATTTAATAAACTTATTTCTAGAAATAATGTTTATTCTTATTTGCTTTTCTGATGAACCTTGAATTTTTTATATCTTTTTCATGATGTAGTATTTTTGGAAGCGAATTAGAATCATCCTGAATACTTCTCCATTTTTGTAGCACAAACAATTTCAGCTTAGTTATAGAAACTGTCCTGTAATTTTTCTTGAAACTTCAAAATTAAAAAGGAGATCTGTCAAGATCAACAAAGAGAAAAATGGAGCCTACAGTAATTCGATAATACAGGGAATGGAAGATATCTTAAAAATATCATTAATGCCCTCAGAGAAACGAGAAAATAGTACATTTAGTAAAAATATGAGCAAGATGCTATAAAAAAGGAACACAGGATAAGAGGTCTCAGAAATTTAAAATATGAACTAGAAAGGTGGAAAACAAAGTTGAGAAACCTACAAAGTAGAAGATAAGGAAAAAGAAAGAATGGGACAATAGGAGAGAAAAGATAAGATATTCAGAAAATCAATACAAGGAGGACAGTACCTGATTAGTGAGAGTCCTGGGATGAGAGAACAAAGAAAACAGAACAAAGGCCAGAAGCGGGGCGGATGATGAGGGCTCACCCAACAAACAGCTGTTGCACATCTTTTGTGGGAGCACATCCAAGAAAGGGAGGTAAATATTTTCAGTTTTTGTATCTCTGAGAATGGGTTTCTTCCACTCACACTTGACTGAGACTTTGGCTGACTATAAAATTCTAGGTTAAAAAGGACTTTTCTTCTGAAGTCATTACATTGCACAGTCATCTTCCAAAATCCAGTGTTGCTGTTGAAAAACCTTATGTCTTTTTGTTTTGACTCCCATTCCTTTGACGTGATCCTTTTCACCACCACTGCCCCACCCTCACCCCTGGCCCAGCAACTTTTAGGATTGTCCCTTTAACCCCAGTGAGTTTTGTGATGATATGCCTCCCTGTGGGTCTTGGTTTATTGAGTTTTCTAACTATTTGCTGGGGCAGGGTTGGGGGGGGGAGCTTTTCATCTGGACACTCATATTCTTTAGTTCTATCATAGTGAAGGAAGAAAGAAAAGATTCCCTCAGGAGAATCTTTACGAAATAAACAAACTGATAGATTATTTGATTCATTTGAGTGCTTAGAAAAACTACTAATAGACATATGATTATTATAGGTATAACTGAGCTATAGAAACAATTGAGAATGGTTATAAAGAGTAAATAAAAACAAACAAAAATTAATTTATTAATGAATTTTAATAAATATCAATTAATAACTCCAGGAAAAAATGAGCAAGAAAAGAAACATTGTCATAGTAGACCTATTAGGTTTGTGTGAGCCATATTTACATAGTCATAATAATGTAAATACTATTGACATAACTACAAGTCCAGATGTAACTATATAGGGAGGATGGGATGAGGGAAAGTGGATGGGTGTGGATAAGTCTAAAAATGATAAATCAGAAAATAGCAATATCAGCTTTTTCTTTCAAAAATTGAAGCAAGTACAGAAAATAAAGCTAAAAGGGTTGATTGTGGGCTTCCCTGGTGGATCAGTGGTTGAGAGTCCGCCTGCCGATGCAGGGGACACGGGTTCGTGCCCCGGTCTGGGAAGATCCCACATGCCGTGGAGCGGCTGGGACCGTGAGCCATGGCCACTGAGCCTGCGCGTCCGGAGCCTGTGCTCCGCAACGGGAGAGGCCACAACAGTGAGAGGCCAGCGTACCGAAAAAATAAATAAATAAATAAATAAAATAAAGGGTTGATTGCGGTTGAGTCTGGGGAGAAGGAGTGTGGGGCTGGGAGGGATGGGGCAAGAGACTGCTGTCTTTCTATGTAGCCCTTTGGTGCTATTTGATATGTGTATGTATGTACGCTTTGGCTAAAAAGAAATCTTACAAAAATAAAACGCTACTGAGAAAACCCCAGCTTTTATGTCTGACTAGCGAGTACTGGATTTTCTTAACCTCTGAATGAAGCATGAAAGCTGGGGGTTAGAGTTTAGAGCAGTTGAGACCTGTGTGGAGACCCGGGGAGTAACTGAGGTGCTGAGGCAGACATGGGTTTATGAGCCCACAGAACAGGCTCCTTCTTACTCAGGTTGGGATTGGTACTGGATGAGGCCCTTTTGTCTGTGCTGTTGATGCTAAGGCACTCATTCTGCTGACTTAGGTGCCCTGTCAAAACTGTGACCAGACGAAAGCGTAGAATCACTGACCATGGAAAAAACAAAGGAAATGGGAAAATACTGCATAATTTGTGGTCTCTGAAATGATCCAGCATTAATGAAAGTTTGTTTTAAGTAGTAATTTATGTCAGCTTTGTGTAGTTCAGGTCAATTCAAGAAAAGGTAGATTCCTCCTGCCAGGAAGAAGGGAAGAAATATATAAATTGTAAGTTTATATTACTATTGGAAATAGGAACACAGAAATCCATTATTTAGAGCCGTGATTACTACCAAATTTATCCTGGCTGGCTGGAAGCTATGGCCATGATTCAGGACACTCTTTGAGGAGGCTTGGATTCCATTACCTGCAGCCTGTAGACAGTGGGGGCTTAGTAAGAGAGACTCATAATGCCAGCTTTTGAAACTGTCATTTTTACTTTTTGTAAGTAGTGACTGACCACTGGTCTCCATGTATAGCTCCTTTTAGGCTAAAGGAACACAACTCAGAACAGGGCCCTCACTCCTGGGGCCCGGACCAGACTGGGTTTGAATGAAGTCTGGAGTAAACTGCTGACTCCTCAAAATCTCGAGTTCTTTGAGATTCAAATGCTAAATGTTTGTGGAGTTGGGATCTATAAACTCAATTTTTAAAATAAATGCAGATTGCAATTTTTCCATAATTCTAACATTGTGGTAAATAATGTTCATTTAAATAAATAAATAATCCCAAAAAGAAAGGACAGTGATTTTTCATGGGGGGGGGGGGAAATGTTATCTGCAGACTACTTCAGGAGCTGGAAGTGAATCTTACATATTAATTTAACTTGATATTCTTAGAAAAGCAAATCAATGAAAGTTACTAACAAGTACTTTTTTTCACTTCCTTACTTCAGAATATGTCACTATAAAAAGAAAAGTTAGTATTCTTCATTTGTTTTCTGACGTTCCTGTAGTGGAGGTTTAAGTCCCTCAGATGGGACTTGACCACAGCGAGAACAGCAATACTCTTCACGTCTGTGTTGTACTTCAGGATCCCCCTGGCTAACTGAATGGATGCTTCATGTGTAGTCTGTCCTCAAATTTGTAAACTAAAGTGCCAAAGATTTATAGCAATAAAATGTTGGGGGACTGCTGATGTAAAATATTATTTCTTGTCCTTTATAGGATTTATTTATTTCATGAAAGCACAATCTTTCTACCTCTCCATCTTATAGGTTCATTGTATGTGATAGTGCTTTTTTATTTTTTTTGGTGATTATCTTTTCACTGACCAATTAGGTGCCAGATATTTTTAAATAATTGAGTTCTGATTATTGCGATTTGACAAGGTATGTACTCTATAAATGCTTTCTAGAAAGCAGCTAGAAAATCCCCAGTTGACTATCGTTTTGAAATCCCTTAAAATATATTCACGCGTTCAAACAACATTTACTAAGAGACTATGCACGAGGCTCTGTGTTTGGCTCTGGGGGAATACAGTAGTGACTAAGACAGAAAAGGTCACCTCATCTCATGGAAGAAACAGGTAGTAAGCAATAAACAAGCAAAATGGTGACTGGTGCTATAAAGGTGAAATCATAGAAGGTACCAGGACCAGAACTATATATTAGTGATCAGAAGGTTACACTTGACCTGAAACTTGAATGGCAAGAAGAACCAGCTGAGTTAAAATTGGGTGGGAAGAGTTTTCCTGATAGAGGGAGCAGTAAGTGCAAAGGCCCCAGAGAAGAAAGGGGTATGGTCTTCTAGAGAGATGGAACACTGAAGGAGTGAGAGAGGGAGGGAGGGAGGGAGAGAAGGAGGGAGAGTGAGAATGAGTGAGGGAGAGAGTGATTGGGAGAGAGAGTGGTGGGAGCTGAGGTCCTGGTGGAGCCTTTTCAGACACCATCAGGTGTTTGGATTTTATTCTAATTTCGCTGGGAGGCTGGGGGGGGTGGGGGGAGGGAAGGGTTAATGCAGTAGAGTGACATAATCGGATTTACCTTTTAGAAAGATCATTCTGGTGTGTGGAGAAGGAGGCAAGATGAAAACAGAAAGAGAGGAAATGGTGGCTTGGGCTGGGCTGATGGTTAACGGAGGTGGTGTGAAGCAGAAGGAATCAGGTGAAATGGGGGGTAGAATCCTCAGAACTTACTCTTAAATTGGATGGGTCGAGCAGGCCGGCCAAAGGAAAGAAGGAACCAGGGTTTGAGAAACTGGGTGGATGAGTGTATCATTTTCTAAGATGAAGAGAGCAAGCGATGGGCAGACATTAGAGATTATAAATCAGGTGGGAGTGTTTGACATAGACATTTGGATATAGGCATCTGGAGCTCAGAAGAGAGGGAAGAGGTAGTAGAAAAACAGTAAACCTACATTCCAGATCTAGTCTGTTTCCTTCTGTGTAAAAAAGAGGATTCTATGAAAAGGAGGCCCTTAAGATTTCGCCCTCTAAAATTCTGCTTTAGCAGAATTAATGCTATTAATTAGCATATTAATGCTTTAATATCATTATATACTGAACAAACACACATCTTCCACCCTCACTCTTCAAATCTAAAACAAAATTAAATCCCATGAATGTGTTTTTAAAAACATAGTAAACTATTTTATTCCTACATCGAAGATTTGTTAGTCCATGTAAAGTTTACAGAAAACTAGATCAAATGCAGCGATTACTTACAATTTTGTCAGCCCAGGGATTCTATTCATCTAGGTTTATTTTTCTCTTTTCTCCTACCTTGGCAGCATTTATCCAAAGAACAGTTGCTCCAGATTCACCTTCAATCAAGGAAGATGCCACAAGTTTACTGATGGATGGAACAAGTCCACAGTCCAAAAAGGAGGAATATGAAAGCAAAAACAGCAAAATGTAATGAGTTGCTTTACATGAGTGTTTTATAAATAATAGCACATGTATCCTTGCCACAGTTTGGCCCGGATTATCTAGCAGACGTATCTGTAGCTTCTGCTCTTCAGCATTGCCAACCATTGACTGAAATAACAGTGCAGTCGGCCTTTGTGGATGATATAAGTTAAACCAATCCAAATGATATCAGCTCATGAATGACATGCAACTAACTTATTGGCAACTTATACCAGCAGAGAAAGAATAATATTTTTCACCTTGCATTTTCCTTTTTCAGGTGTCGTCAGTCACATATTTCTGACCAAAATTTGGATTTATAATTGAGGTGTTTCAAAAATGACTGGCTAAAAAGGAGGAAAATGAGTACCCCTTGAGGCAGAAGTTGCCAGCACTTTAAATTCAGGGAGTGTTTATATACAATTGATTTTATTTTGATGCTTTCTCCCTCATAAATTATCATGTGTTATAACATGTCATGGAGATATGCATATATAATATTAGGCAGTCCACTTTACAAATGCTCAGGATTGTTACATCCATCATCTCAGCAGTCTGCTACTACGTGCAGTATCTTAAAATTTTTTTCCAATCATCCATTTTTTATAGCAATAAAGAATTTACAAATGATATTTGAATTGTAGAGCTCTAAAGAATTCATTCGTAGCACAATTTATTTATTTGTCTCTTTGTGGCCAAATATCCCACTGTGACCACTCCAGTCATATCCTGGACCATCTTTGGTTTACTCTGACCAAAATCACAGCACCAAACTCCTGTGTCCATGACATCTACTTGCCAAGAGTTCTAGTATAATTTGGTACTATCTATCTGCTTTCAGCATCTTAGCCTTTCTCGACATCAAAGTGTTTTTAAGAACCTATCCCCTTTACATGCTGATCTACCAGTGGAGAAAGATTTCTATTAAATGCTAAATAAGAGTAAACATCCAGGAACTAAATCCCACTGAGTCATAATGGAAAGATTCTGAACAGAGACAAGGACAATAAAGAGATATCTTTGGAATGTGCATTACATTTTGTGTTTGTTAACATCTACTCGCTTTTTAGATTTCTCATATTTCATGAAGATGCTTCTTTTTCTACTCAAGATACGTTTTCCTAACTTACCACATTTGAATGTGCAGAAGAAATGGCATTCTCCATGAACTCGAACTCAGTGGTCACTACGGAAGACAGAGATATTTTATTTCAAAATTTACCAGTACAATCTACATAACCTCTGATAGTACAGCCTTGCATTTTATCATTTATTCATTCCAAAAATCTTTTACTGAGTTTTTACTATAGGCCAGTCATGATGTTAAGAAGGAAAAAAGAGACATAAGTACAGGTGTGTATGTCCCAAAGTTTGTTTGGCACTAGGAATTACGTGAGAAAGGAGTGATGTGTTCAGGCTGGCTGGAGAAATTCTGGAGTAGACACCACTAAGCAGGTTTGATTTGTTTGTATCTAACCTTAAGACTTGGAGCCATTGATGTGCTAATGAGCACCAGAGGTTTTAGTGGGGGTGGTATCACTCTATGGTAATATCTGGGGTATTGAAAAATTATGTCAGTATTTTTTCCTTGATGTTTTGACCAGTACCATAATATTGATATTTTATCTCCTTGGATCTAAATGACTAACTGGGAAGGAAATAAGGGAGAAAATTAACAGGTTTTATTTAAATCCTACAGATAATGGTTAGATAGCTTTTCACTTAATGTGTTGGGAAGAACTTCATGTGGTCCATTCTTTTTAATAGAAACTGATCTAAAGCATTATTAGCACATCTGTGGTCATTAAAAAAAAAAATTACATCAGGCCAGTTAGGCCTGAAAAGTGAAGGTAATTCAGATTGTGTACTTGGCAAAGCCTTGAAAACATGTTAGCTGATGATTTTATAACAGAGAGGGATCTTATGAAAGACTGTTTTTAATCTAAAAAAAAATAAAGCATGATATCATATTATTGAAGGCCGCATACTATGGTTGGATGAATAAAGGTGTCTGACTTTAAGTATGGAACACACAAGAACTTCAAAGGCAAAGTTAGCTTTTTGTGAGCAACAATTTTGTCAAAATTCCTTGGCCCTCTGTTTATATGGAATTAAATCCAAGGACCTGCCTCCTCTGAGGATTTTTCCTATCTCTTGCAGTCACCATAAGCTTGAGTTGGAAATTAAAAGGAATGCTAAAGAAACACTAATAGCTTGATTTGTACATTTCAAAGCCAGCAACTGTTTTTCCTTTACTCACCCCTTTGGCAAGATAATGTGTGATATCAGCCCCATTGAGTGGTTGGTCAGCCATATTGCTTGTAGCACTAGGACATTGGAAGGGATAAACCTTATTCTTGAAATGATCGTGGTCCAAGACTTAATTTGAAGATTGACCTTTTTGGTTTAATAATTTTGATTCTTCTGGCCACCTTTCTCCCTAAACATACTAAACTTCCATTGAAGTTACTGAAGGCCACAGAGGGGAGAAACACAGCTGGGAGGAATCTGGCTTGATGTTTTTCCCATTGGCTAAGGTTATTATTATTTCCTTGACTAATGTCTGATTTGAAGGCTGGAAACCAGTTGGTTATATAACATCTTATGCCGTTTCCCAGAATCACGAATTTTCCTTCTTGTTATAGTTTACATATTTTTACTAATAAAGAGATAAAATCTATAGCTTAACATAATAGTGCACATAAGGCATTTGGATTTAAAGGTTATGTGGATAAAAAATGCCTACCTACTTAGCTAAGAAAACAATTAAGCCTATTTTTCTTCATTCTCCTCCTTTCAACTGTGGTAAATGCATGAGGCTCAAGTCAGAGTTATGTAAAGCATACTTAGAATCACAGTGTTTATTACATTTTCTCTAATCTGTATTGAATCTTACAGTTAAAAAATAACTGTTTTATGTGGGACTAAATTCTTACATATAATTAGGTGGTATATTTACTTAGCAAACCCTATTTTAGGAAAGGGTAAATATCTCAAATTGTTTTACTCAGTATTTGTACCATAAGCCCAGCTACACATCATATGGTGGCCAACGATGTGAATTATCATTGAGGAAGTTATTCCTTTTCCAAGATTCTTATACCCCTCTTCAAACAAACTGTCCCAGTATTTTCTCTCAATTTAAAACAAAACAGAAAATTTGTGATTTTCATGGCCTTCAAATGAGGAAGCTGTCCTCATGAAAGCGTCTGGTTTTCTTGGATCAAAACTAAACCATGGGGCATCCCTGGTGGCACAGTGGTTGAGAGTCCGCCTGCTGATGCAGGTGACACAAGTTTGTGCACCAGTCCGGGAAAATCCCACATGCCGCGGAGCGGCTGGGCCCGTGAGCCATGGCCGCTGAGCCTGCGCGTCCGGAGCCTGTGCTCCGCAACGGGAGAGGCCACAACAGTGAGAGGCCCGCGTACCGCAAAAAAAAAAAAACAAAAAAAACTAAACCATGAACCTTAAGCTGGAATGTAAATTTGGGAAAGTTTGTATGTAAAGGCATTTCATGCTCTGAAGTATGATATAAAAATAGTTACATCTTTCAACTTTTAAGTTCTCAGATGTTTAGCAGTAAAAACGTATCAGCTTATCCCTATTTGAAAAAAGAAATTTAAACCATGAAAGGTTCCGTCTAGTTTCATTTCCGTACAAAACACGACACATCTAGGTTAAGGCTAGGAGAAATGCTTACATCTAGAAGCAGAATTTTAGATTCCAAGCCCCCAAACAAACTTCAGAGAAGTCTCCCTTGCTTTTGATTAATAACAAACTAAACGAATCTGCTCTGCTCTGGTAAAACCAGCTGAACCTTTAAGTTTCAACCTCATCTGTCCCCATCTTAGCCTCTCCTGCTCTATCCTATGCCCACATCCTACCCAAATCCAAACCCAACCCAAGTCACTCTGAGTGTTTTACCAAGTCAGCCCTTACTGTTGACCTCTGGTGTCTGATACCTCAAAACCTACAATGAAGCGGCTGGCTGACTGGGGTTTGTAGCACCTTCATGTCTTTCAGAGCCAGCCAATTAAGAAAGGGATTTGAATGTCACGTGTCCTTGACTACTGTCGTGGTTGAAAGCCCAGGAATACTTCTGTGGCTAGGTATCTTTTCTTCCATAACACAGCTTGACTCTGACGTGGTCCAAAGCCATGAGACAGCTGTGGATGTGAATGTCCCACGTTGCTCTCTGCAGGAGTATATTGGATTTCTAAACATAGCAGCATGTTAGATCCCTTTCAGGAGAATAGTTAAAGCAACATATAATCTGATGACCTCCGCTTTTCAAAATGTAAAACCTTATGCTTTTGAGCATATAGGTGGGAATCTGGGGGAAAAAATGCTGCTGTAGTCAAAATACAGCCATACATTTATCACCTGTAATTCTAACAACTTGCTATGTTTTAAGGCATTGACATTGCATACTTGCCATTCCCTGGAATGAATGCTCTGTTTTTCTCAAACTGGCAGATGCTGGACGTTCATGCCCAGACTGTCTTCTATCCCCTCTCCATAGATCCTCACGACTTGACACCCTCTCATTTTTTATTCTTTGGTAAAGCATTTTGACCGGCATTATTTACATAAAAACAAAAATTACTATTTATCCTTAAATACAGGAGCTCTGTGTCATCTTAGCTGTATACTCGACTGGAAATAAAAGATCAGAATACTAGCTTGAAGCAGTATTTTTTTAAGCAAAAGTAGTGGATATTAAACTACCAACAGTTCAGATGTTATAATTTAAGAGAAAATATCTTATTCTGAGGGAAAGTAGGATAATATTATATGTTCATTTGTCACTAATTGACAGTCTCCTTTAAATCCTGACTTAATGTTTTCTTAAAATCATACCTTTATTTTTTAAGTGTTACGAATCCTCCAGAGCCAGTCCCCAGCAAGGGTCCTTCTGCCCAGTGTTGATCAAGCCAATAGAACAAGACCAAGTTTGGTTCAGAAGCACAGACAAGCTCTATTCTTTAATCAGAGAATGGAGAGGCGAGAGCTCTAGAGCACGCGATCTCCCGATTGGCCGTGGGCCGGCCCTCTTTATAGGGACCTTGGCAGAGGAGAGGGAGGCGGAGTTGTTGCAAGGCAGGTGCAGCTGCGCTGCTCAGGCCCCGGATCACAGTGCCGGGCGCAGAGTCTCTGCGCACGGCCCGCATCCGCCATCTTGAATCGCAGGGTCGTGAGCAGCCGTTTTCCACACAGTCCGCTGAGCTGAGGTGTCGGGGCAGGCGTTTCTCCCGGGGAGCTCTGGTCTGAAACGCCGGATTGGAGGCCTCTGCGAGCGGCACCTTGTGGGCCAGTGGAACTAGACTAAGCGCCACGCGGAAAAAAGGTTAGACTTTATTACCCGGATTCTATTTTTATTTCCTGGGGATTGTTTATGGGCTTTTCCTGTGACGACAGGACACGTCTAATGTTTTAAGTATCAGGTTTTCTCCATCAAATTAGTTTCCTTTTGTTTTTCCTTACAAATGTTTCAATTTCGAGTCAGGTGGATTTCTGAATCATTTGAAGCCACGGAGAGTTCAACTGGCTTTTAAAAGAAAAAAACTTGGCCAGTAGTGTGAAAATTTGTACTTCATTATAGTGCACCTCTCTATTCTTTTTTTTTTTTTTTACTAAAAATATCAGTTTTATTCACAGTGTCCCATAAAAAGTTATCAAACTTTGAAGAAAGGCTAAATCCACGTTATATTCTTTGACACATGAGGCAGCCTCTCTTTGTTCTTGACATGCTATATTTCAATTGGAAATATTTTTCCCTCCCACTGTCTCGCATTTCTTTCCCCGGGATCCATAGTCATTTCCTCAAGGACCTTTGGAAGGAGCTTTATGTCCTTGACTTGGGCAAGCCTGTGGACTGGAGTCATGCTCGCTTGTCCTGTGCATGCCTTGCAAGACATCAGGATAATGGCACCATAAAGAGCTAGTGAGATTAACACATGAAACGCTTACGTTTTTTTCTAATGATGTGGGCTGGTCTGTTAACCAGGTACGAAAGGCTTCTCTTGGTAAAACAAGATTGTTTCTCTTCATCCTTGTGTGATGATGCACAGCTATATTTTAAAGCAGTATTTAAATGTATTTCATATATCATAGCCTATTTCTATCACTTTTTTTTACCCTAAAGCCAAAAGAGCAATTCCCAAACTGTGTGTCATGTTGCACATAGGATTTAAAATCTAAATGTCTAGTATATCCCCTTTACAAGACATTGTTTTCCTTTTCAGCTCTTGAAGCCAGCTATTATCAGATCATACTGCGTAACTCTCATTCAGTGGTATCCCTAGGGTAGTGGTAATGCTAGTTTAGATTTTGTTTGCCCGTTATTGCTGAGCCCTTGGTGGAATAAGGGAATGAAGAATGGCAGGCGTTCCGTAAAAGGATATGAACACGGAAGCTGTGTTGTCATCAACAACATACATTTTAAACTGTTTATTTGAAAGAAAAAACTGCGGGAGTGCTCCATTCTTTATCTGACGCAGGGTCCTGGAAAGCAGCATTGTGAGAAGTCCCGTTGAACTTGATGTGCGCTATTTCTCATGAAAGTTACACTATTGCTTAATGTTCTTTATGGACTGCTGCCTGGCAGTTTGGATCAGGTGCAAAGTGGCCTTATTTCAGATATTTTTCGGTCTCAGTGCCCTGTGCTTGTCTGTCATTTTGGATTTTCATTTTATTTATGCTGTCAGCCCACCATGAGTGAAGATATAGGTGTGATTTATGGCTTAGCATCACCCTGAACCTCGAGCTGCCAGTTACCACAAGTCAAGCAGCCATGGCAGCAAAGCCACCATCTTACATGGTGGCTTTGGGGAGGTCAGATAGTTAAAAGAAGTTTGGAGAAGCCTAGAGGCTCTTGCCTCTTTTTCTTCTTTTCCCTCTGAGCTGAATAAAAGAGAAGCATCAGTTCTAACGAGGAACTTCCTGCCCAGAGTCACTGGCAGAGCAGCCTCCTCCCAACAGCTGCAAGCTTGAGAGACCTCATGCTGCTGGCCAAGGTTCATTCTGTGCTTTGACTGAGACCACAGCCAGTAAAGCCAGTGTGTACCGTGGAAAGAGTTTCCTACTTTTTCCATTGGAGAAGGCTTTTGTGAGGTTAGTTTGACTGTTCCAAATTAACGGTAGTGGTCATTGCTCATTTTTTAATTTTAACTGCATGTAACCCTTCTGATTAGATTCCATTGAGGACAAATCATAGTTTTCTGTGAGGAAGATACATATCCTTTTATTCGGTATTCCTTAAAGCACTGGTTTTCAAAGTGTGGTCCCCAGACCTGCAGTACCAGCGCCCCAACAGCTCCTGAGAGCTTGTTAGAACTACAGGTTCTCCGACCATCTCCAGACCAAGGGATTCAGAAACCCTGGGGATGGGGCCAGCAATCTGTGCTCTAACAAGTCTTCTAGGTGATTCTGGTGAATGCTGGAGTTCAAGAGCCATGCCTTAAAGGTTCATTTGATTATAGCCTTCTCTGAGTTTTAGTCTCTATCCCAAAACCAAAAAAAAAAAAAAATTCTTTTCCAGGTGTTGTGCAAGGGTTATTTGGTTTCTAATAATATATATTCTCCCAGGTATCCAAACTGTGACTCCAGGCCTGAGGGTCACCCAGGTTAAGGACATAAAGCAGCTTCCAAACATGCTTGATTTACTATTAGAGGTCACTTCTCCACCTGCTTCTCCTAGCAGGCTTCCATTAACCAGAACCCTTCAACCATTCACCAAGATTGTTATGAAGGCATCCAGTTAAATCAGGACCTACAGGTGTAGCTCTTCTCTCTGGTTTGAAGTGCAAGCTAGTATCTGATTATCAAAAGGGTGTGAACTTCGTCAGGGCTGAATTTTTATCCTGTTTCCTTCCCTCCGAGGAACTTGGGAGCAATCCGATTTGGGGCATTAGTTCTGCATGATCATTTCACGTGGGATTTCAGTTTTTCCCGTCTGTGCCAGTGGCTCACAGGCATCCACTGTGTTTCAGAGTAACATTTCCAGCCTCTGACACTGTCACCTTAAGAAAGATTTTGATTTAATGACTGTTGAACATTTAAGTCTCTTCCAACTTTTCCTCACTGTCTACAACTGAGATCAGGGATTTATCATGTCATTCCATCTCGTTGTCCTCTGATAATTAATGGCCGTATATAATTTGTCTTGGCCTTTTACCTTACATCTTGTACCCTCCATTTTGTATCACTGATAATTTGAACTGTTTGAAATTAAGTTGCTTCCTCTTCCCCTTATTTACTTAGGAATGGACTAAATCAAAAGCTATTCAGAATTTTCCAATTCTAATGTATCTTAACTAAATCTTTTCAGGAACTTCTTTCAGTTTCTGAACACTTGATTTAAATATTACACTATGCCATACATCAAAGAAAGTGTATTTTTTGGAAGAGTGCTTGTTTCTGGAGCAACTACACTGTGACAGGCCCCTTCAGAGTCTTTGCTAAGGAGCCCCCCACCTCCAGCTAGCCAACTGCAGCAAGAAAAGTACTGAAATGTACAGGTCTTGCATAAATAACAAAACCAAGTAAGTTGAGCAAATAGCGTAACCCCTCAACTGTGTTTAAAGTGTCTTCAGTTATTTTATGGTTTGAAATTTGTACCAAGTGGTTATATAGATAATTTTTTATAAAAACAGATGCATTTTATTACACCTGCTGCTATATGCCTTGGAAAATCTTCCCACTGTTGAATGGGGACTGTGCCAACCACATATTTAGGTTCATAAGTTACTCAGGACTAGTGACCTTCCACCCAAGAAAGCATCATTTCCATTAATTCAATTGTCTATCCATTTCTACATCATTATTAATTAGTGTGAATCTATTATGTCTTGTTTAATTGGCTAAAAAAAAGGTCTTCTGTACGTATTACCAATCTTAACCTTGTAATTGTAAAGAATTTAAGTATAATTTCTTCGCTTAGTGCACTGATAAAGTTGATTAGCTGGACATGTATGTTTAAATATGATCATACTTCTTAATTCCTGCTCACCAATTAGAATAGTTATACACAGTTTGAAATTGATACAGCTAGACTTGCATACTAAACTAGACTTGCATGTGCTAACCTTTCATGCCCCTTTTGCTGATAATTGCTCTTAGAATGAAACTGAACTTTTGAAAAGTAAGCAAAAAGTTATATATATTCAGATAGTGTCAAATAATACAGGAAGACAGTATGTAAAAACCCTTACATTACCCTTGATAATCTTTTGAGTGTAAACACTAAAGGTGAAGGATCAGTTTGGACACAGCCATACAACCCCAAAGTGATCCTTCTAATTTTAATATTTTGCTTCTGGGCAACATTTACTTTCCAGAAACAAGGATATTGTGTATATGTGAAAATTTATTATTTGTTGGGCACTACATGAAGCTTTCATTCAAATTGTTAGAATTGTTACTGAAGACAGGCTGAGCTTCTCATACACAGATCTCATGTGAGAACAATCCATTTCTGGAGCCACAGAGATCCAGATGTCCAACTGAACAGCTGCCATCCTCTGCGGTAACCTCGAGATCACTGCTTTTGAGTTGTGACCATGTGTTATGCATTTCTTATCCTGACGCCCATGATTGAGGTCAGATGTTCTCTACCCTTAATTTTGCCCTTTGGGACTCTATATTTCTCAGTGGGACTTACGGTCACAGACACTGGTACCACAGAGCAGCTAAAGAAAGAACTTTCCCATGTGATGTTCATGCAAGTAGATGTTCAGGCTAAATTTTCATTATCCTTAAATATTTAGTGTTTATTGCTCCTCTCAGAGAGTGATTATAAGTGAACTGGAAACAAAGTAGGCATCTAAAGAAGAAAAACTTAAAATCGTCTGGTGTCTTGTAACTCGGGTGTTATATATTGAAAGCATGGATGTGTAAGGAATCTTCTTTGTCCTTCCACATGTGCAGACAACACATTTGAAACCTACAAACTTTCCTAATATGATATATGCTCATCAAAGTGACAAACACCAGACTAAGATCCATATTTATTTTGGTACTGGTCTCAACACCATAACTTTATACAAATGTTTGATCAATTTTACAAAAGTAATACTGTTACCAACAGAATTACTTACCTTTTGCTGGTAGCATCATGGGAGCTAATTCCCAAGTTACCCATAACTTGTGTGAAGAGACATTTATTAATATTTGAAATCCAGGTAGGACTTGGGAAGGTCAGACCAAAGTAAATCATCACCAGTTTAATATACATTTTTATAATTATGAGCCAAAGGTCTGGCATATAGAAAAATGTGTGTAATAGGAACCAAGAGTTAGGTTTTTATTATAGTTTTGATATCATCATAGATTGGACATCTTCTTACCTCTTTCAATCATTATTGTATTGAGAATCAGAATCTTTGAAATCTATGTAGAAAATTGCTGAATGCAATCAATGGTACCTAGAAAGCATCTTTAATTGATGATTTATGTATATATGCTCTAAATATAATTACTATATTTCTAAATTACAAGATGCTTCACTAGACAGTAAGCTCTTTAAATAAAGGCATCGTGTTTTTTCTAGCACAGTGCATGGCATATTTTCAGTCTTCCGAATACATTTGATAACTGAACTAACCACACCTACGCTGTCAACCATCTTTCCCTACTACAGTGAGCAAATGGTGTTTATTAACTGATCTTGGTAGCCAGATTTGCAGAGTCTTTCATCACTTAACAAACCAGTTGCCTGATTGTATTCATGAGAATTCAAATCATAGTGTTCTTGGAATTTCCACTTAACGGTTTAAATTATGCCTTCAGTGCCATGATGGCAGGAAAACCACACCAATCAGATAACACCCTTACGTCACCAATATTAATAACTAATTTACTGAGCATGAAATGTGCTGAATTTTCCATAATGGATATCCGTTAAGTATCTGTGTTATCATTGCATGCACCATCTTTTGTGTTTCCATAAGTGTATAACTGAGGCCTGAGTATGTGTTGCCATGATATTTGTGGATTTTTGTAGAGATTCCTATCATCATTACATAGTTTGCCAGAACTTTTCCACTGGAAGGATAATGTAGAACAAAATCCTTGAGATTGTAACGTCAGTCCTTTAAATCCCAAGTTAATTTTGCTGTACGGTACTTTAGGGAAAGTGGAGAGACCCATGTGATGAATTAAGATCAATTGCTCCATGATTGTTGACTTTTCAGTATCATCTGCAGGAAGATGCTTCACCCTTTTCACAATAAGGCAGGTAAATCTTTGCTAGGCCTTATAGAGACCTGCCCATATCCAGCGAATTTGTGGCTAATTGTGGTTTCGTTGCTTATTCAGCCCACCAGCATTCCTTTATTTCAGGATGTTTGGCTTGAGAAACTCAGTTAGTTCATATGACAACTGCTTGTCAGTTAACAGTTTATTTGCTGACCTGGCTAAGTGTCTGCCGTAAAAATCACTTAGAATTGTGTACTTCCATCCTTCTTTGTCTTTACCTTCAGTACTTCCTTTCTCTCCACATTGCTATTGCAATCCAAAACCCTTCCTACCAAAGTAATGTTTTGCATATTTTGAAGTTTAGGTCAAAAGTTTGATCTTCCCAAGATCTGGCATTTTTAGCTTTCTTCTTATGTTTGTAATAATGCACTATTGCTGAAGCAATGGATAATGTGCTTATCATCTGTCTTTTATAACCTGCATTAACAAAGCTTGGCCCTATGATAGAACTGTGTACTATGACATAATTAGATAGTGCAGTTTTTTTCAGTATGGCTACCATCACATAGCCTGATGGTTGCCAGCCTAAGAGACAGTACATGCACATGTAAAACATTGGACTTTACTGAAGATATTATAACTAAGAAAGTGCATATCATGCTGCATGGTTCGGGGCAACACAAGCATTGGAATAGTCAAGAGCTGTGTCCTTCCTTCACCTCTGTAGGAGGATATAAATAGTAGCTCTCATAACCTCAATGACTTTTGTCCTGAAGTCATTTAATATACTGAACATAGGATAAAGTACCGCCAATTAATCAATGACTGCCAAAAGCCCAGCACTGTAATGAGTGCTGTGAAATATGCAAGAAAAGTAGAACTCCTGCTGTCATAGCTGTTTGATGTTCAGTAAACATTTGGTGAATGAATGCAGTACAGCAACAACAACAAAAAGTTAAAGATCTTTTTAATTCCTCTCTGTATAAAGAGCAATACTTTCCGTTAAAGGGCTCTTCTACCCAGACAATATTTAATTTTTGTTCTTGTGGGTTTTTTTGTTTTTTTTTTAAAATAAATTTATTTATTTATTTTTGGCTGTGTTGGGTCTTCGTTTCTGTGTGCGGGCTTTCTCTAGTTGCGGCGAGCTGGGGCCGCTCTTCATCGTGGTGCGCGGGCCTTTCACTGTCGCGGCCTCTCTTGTTGCGGAGCACAGGCTCCAGACGCGCAGGCTCAGTAGTTGTGGCTCACGGGCCTAGTTGCTCTGCAGCATGTGGGATCTTCCCAGACCAGGGCTTGAACCCATGTCCCTTGCACTGGCAGGCAGATTCTCAACCACTGCACCACCAGGGAAGCCCTGTTGTTGTTTGATAAAATACAACAATCCCAGAATTTTAGTCAGTTTTTAAAAAGAAGATTCTAGATCATAGAAGCTTATTTTCACTAGAGAATATTCTCATTATTTATTATATCTTCCGAAATAATTTTAAGAATCACTCTAATATTCTTTTTAGGTTTAAGTGCTAAAGTAGGAGTTGGGGTATTTAAAATGAACTAGAATTTACATGCATCTAAATGGATGGATTTAAAACCATGGTGTCCCAGTTGGCTATCCTGCATGCTACAAGGGGAGGAGCGTTGGGTCCAGAAGAATCCTGGCTACTTCAACCACTAATCACCTGTATGACATTGGGCCGGCCATTGCACCTCTTGTGTCTCTTAGGTGTTAACGGAGGAGGTTGGACTAAATGGTCTTCTGGGTCGCTTTCTATCTCTGATGGTCTGTGAGTCTGCTGTTGAAAAACACAATGGCATTCATTCTTCACTGGATTAAAACTGAACAGTGTGTAGGCTGAGTCTCTACCTTGAAGCTAATTCTGACAGATACCAAACCATATTTGGATTATAAACAAACCTTGTCAGTGAGCTCTTCAATAATGACATTTTCATAAAATCATTTTACTTGCACAGTCTGCCTTCCTCCTTTTTCCATGTTATATTTGGTTTTAAAATGGTGTAGGATTAGAATCCTACCTCTACCACTGACTTACGAGCTGGGGTAAGTGTGATTTGGGGTAGTTAACATTTCTGAGCTCATTTATCTCATCTGCTCAGTGGAACTAATTGTGTCTCCTTCAGAAGAACTGTTTAGAGACTTATGTGTAATGTCTACGAAAAGTGCCAGGCTCAGAACATGGCACACATTGATTCTCCATAAAAGTTTCTAACTGTTCTTTAACATCTAGGCCTGATCCCCTCAATCTGTAAAATTCTCCAGTGAGCTCAGATTCTTGTCTCCTTTTACTAAACAGCAACAGATCACTCAAACTATACAACAATCAGAGGTGAAAGTATTTGGATTCTATAATTAGCATATTTATTCTGTTAGATTGTATAAATTCATCAAATATTTCTTGAGTGCCAACTCTATGCTGAAATACTTTCCATAGTTTAACTCAAAAGCCTATGAGGTTGGTATTTATCATTTTCATTCAGAAATATATCTCACATGAGGAAATTGAGACACAGAGAGGTTGAATAACTTATTCAAAATCATACATTCATAAGTATGGAGCCCACATTTGAATGCATGTATTTTGTCACTCGGCCACATTTGCAAAGAGCCACTTTAATGATTTTTATTTTAAAATGCAAAATTCAGATGTTTAAAATGCAGAAGAATTAATGGCATTAAGGGGTTTCTTTTTTTCCAGAAAGTCTTTTAAATAGCATTTCTAGGAAAAAAAAAAAAAGAGAGGCAACAGCTGCCAACTCCACTGACCTTGCTTAAATATTACTAAGGCTTGATAATACATTAGGTTTTGATACATCCTTCCCGCAGCCCAAGAGAGGGGAGGAAGAGCCGTCAGGTGGGGTTAGAGCCTAGGGGACTAAGCAGACTCCATTTTCTGTCTCTATACTCTAGCCAGTGCCAACCAATTTTTTTAAACTTAAATCCTTGTTTGCTCTAATAAATACAAAATATACTCTGCCTAAAGAAGAGCCTCTACTAATAAAAGTGGCTTCTGGTTCAGTAGGAAAGAAAAATAAAAACAGAGTGGGTGTCAGAAGAAGCCGAGGGGAAGTGTGAAGAGAGGCCGGGGGGAATGGCGAGCTTTTCTCCTGACCGTCCTATTAATGTGTGAGTGGAAGTTGGGAGTGAATTTCATGAGAAAATATGGAATTTTGCCACCACATTCTTTCCTCCAGAGCTAATATTCTCATGGGATATTAATATTAATGCAAGGAAGAAGGCCCTGGTTGAAGAAAATGATTTTCCTTTTTCAGGGGCAGAGTGAAGTTTGAGTGTCAGAAAGTGGTAATAGAATACTAAGCATTTTATCATGAGCAAACAGGAAAACAGAGTACAACCTGTAGGATTCTCTTTGGAAAGTTGAAAAAAGGAACCTAGTAATACCAGCCTAGTCAAGAACCATTTTCCCTACCTAAAACCCTCTAAGCTTTCCAGGGTGTGTGGGCCTTTTGATCCTCATCATTATTCCAGACTAACTAAGGTCATCAGAATAGAAATCTGGTAAATGTGGATGTTGTGACTGCATCATGCTTTAGATACATAGGTAACACATTAGGTGGGAAGGGCATTTATATTTTATGAAGTTCATCATTTCATTATTATGAATTAATCTTTTTATGATTTCGCTGAATCATTCTTTTGGAGCATTCTGAAAGAGCTAAAAAAAAAAAGAAAGAAAGCTTTTTTTCAGGCAACTGACTTAATGTATAGCTGCATGTCCAGTTTCAAAAGCTGTTACTTATAGAAGGCCAAAAAATGTTAATATGGCCTTATAACTGTAACATAATTTTTCCAAGGTGGGAAAGGCAATAAATTACAAAATACCACACTAATGGAATATATGGTTTGTAATAAGAGCAGCTGTTATTTCACTAAGGTATATAATGTTTTAAGTCTTGGTTTTCTGTTTTGGAAGTATGTTAATTAGTTCAGTTGTTTTACTTAATTTATTACCATTCTCTGTGTGTTTGTGATTCTTAATTGTATGATGTGGTTTATATTCACTGCTTTTATGTGATGGGAATGCCACAATGTGCCTTTGGTATTTTTATGCTTAAAAAATAAAAAAGTGAAATCACGAGGACTGCTCACAAACAGTTGTATATCCTTGACTAGATTCTTTAGCCATGTGTGTGCATAATGGTTTGCATGTGGGCAATTATCTGATCACTTACCGTGGGATAGTTTCCTGAACTGAGCTTCAATTTCAGTTACACTGGATGCAAATGAGCAATACTAAAAGTATAAATAGGCCCCAGAATGAAAACTTTTCCTTTTGGAAATGCTAAGCCAGGAGCATATATCAATTAAAAAATAAGCTTCCATTATATGAGACTTGCCACATATTGGGAAATAAATACCAGAAAGCAGGTGTATTTTAGGACAAACCTGTAACTCTTCTAATAATAAAGTAAATCTTCAGATGCTTTGAATATTAAAGACTTGAGGGGTTGCCATTAATTGCATTTTGGGGTTAAATTAGGATGAATGAGAAATGCTTTCTGGCCTCAACTCTTCTAGTTGGAAAACTTTCTGAAATATATGAGTAGATTTTCTTAACCAGCAAGACAGTGAATTTTGTCAATGTATTTTTTTATGATTTAGACCTAGCATGCCACAGGGACATAATTCTAATATCGATCACCATATGTATCGATCATCAATACAATAAATAGGTAGAAATGAAAGAGATGAGACTATCTGTATTGCTGGACTCAAAGTAGCGATAGTCAGTCACCACAGGACTCTTACAGACCAGCCCTGTGAAAATTGCTGAAGGGGGATAAAAATATAATTCTTTGCTGTAGGGGGCATTTTATACATTTTGGGATGTTTAGCAGTAAGCAGTTCTGGCCTCTTTTTAGAGGGGCAGAAATAATAACAGACATACTTCCTGTGAGTATAATAGGAATTCAGAAAAATAACACAGGTCAAGGGAGGTTTTGTAGAGGAAGTGGGTTATGAGCAGGATCTTGAAGGATATATAGTGTTGGCATGTCAGGTTAAAGAACTTGATGACTAGGGGGTTACTGCTTTTTAACCAAAAGGAGATCATTGGTGACCTCGATGAGAAAAAATTCAGTAAGCTACATTACAACTATTGGATGAATCATAAGAAGTTTTAAAGACAAATTCCTCTTCTGACCCAGGCCTGGGCATAGCCTTAATACCCACCACACTGATAGAAGTGGACTTTAGGGGCTATGTGAACTTCTCCCCAATATGATTCACACATGACCTGTACCATTCAGTGAGTTATTTCTCCTCCACTTTTTTCCTGATTCTTCTTTCTTCTCCTCCTCCTCCTCTTCCTTTATCTCTTGCTTGCATTCTGTTTCTTAATTTTTCTTTTTCTTCCACCTCCTCTTTCCCTTAGGTTAGGCTAATAGAGGTCTGTGAGAAGAGAATCCACAGTCATGACGAGTATATTCGTTTCCTGTTGTTGCTGAAACGAATTACCACAAACCAGTGGCTTAAAACAACAGAAATGTATTGTCTCACAGTTCTTGAAGCCAGAAGTCCAAAATCCTTTTCACTGGACAGTAATCAAGGGCTGCACTTGCTTCAGAGGCTCAAAGGGAGAATCCATTCCTTGACCCTTCCAAGTTCTGGAGGCTGCCAGCATTCCTTGGCTTGTGGCCACATCCTTCCAATCTCTGTCTCATGGTCACATGACCTTCTCCTCTTCCCAGTGTATCAGATCCTTCTCTGCCTTTCTTTTATAAGAACACTCATCTGTGAAAATGAAAACGCTAGTTTGAAAAGATATATTCACCTCAATGTTCATAACAGCATTATTTACAGTAGCCAAGATATGGAACCAACATAAGTATCCATCAACAGATGAATGGATAAAGAAGATGTGAGATAGATATATAATGGAATATTATTCAGCCATAAAAAAGAATGAAATTCTGCCATTTGCAACAATGTGGATAGACCTAGGGAGTATTAGTCTTAGTGAAATAAGTCAGGCAGAAAAAGAAAAAGACAGATACTCTGTTATCATTTATATGTGGAATCCAAAAAGTAAAACAAAGGTATAAAACAAAACAGAAGAGAAACAGACTCACAGATACAGAGAACAAACTAGTGGTTACCAGTGGGGAGAGGGAGGAGGGGAGGGGCAAGATGGGGTTAGGGGATTAAGAGATACAAACTACTATGTATAAAATGGATAAGCAACAAGGATATATTGTGCAGCACAGGGAAATAGAGCTATTGTTTATAATAACTTTACATGCAGTATAATCTATAAAAATAGTGAACCACTATGTTGTACACCTAAAACTAATATAATAATGTAAATCAATATACTTAAGGGAAAAAAATGACACTCATGATTACATTTAAGGCCCATTCAGATAATCCAAGATAAACTTCCCACCTGAAGATCCTGCAGAGGATCATATCTGCAAAGACCCTTTTTCCAAATAAGGTAATATTTACAGGTTCCAGGGATTAGGACCTGATGTATTTGGGCACCATTATTCAACCCACTGTAATCAGGCTACTACAAAGAGTCCTCCCTTGACATATGGCAGACATCATTAAGTCCATCCTAGACACACATGACCTTCTCTGGTGGATCTCACTTGCAAGCATGAGAAAGGAGTCATACCTCTTCATGTGTCTTGTGTTCACTGGAACAGTGCTCTGTGTTTGAGCAATACCTCCCTGCTAATGACTGAAGAAGGAAAAGAGACCTCACTGTAACTTTCCAGTAACCTGAGTACCAACCATTAAGTCCCAAATAATGAAGGTCAGCACCAAGGGTGTGTTCCTCATGGAGAGCTCCCTATTTTCTTCCTCAGACTTTGAAGCCTATTTTTTGTTTTTGGTAAGGAAAAGCCATCCCCTGGGCTTACTGGTTTCTGGTTCAAGTTGCCAACATACCCTCTTCAACTCAGGCTGGAGGAGAAGTAGAGAAACACGCAGAGAGGATTGATAAGGAATTCTCCCAGCTAGAGATCCTGCTAAATTCACCTGAGATGTTGAGACTGTGAGAAAAGAGACGCTCTGAGTCCTTCACATTTAGCTTTCTTTAATCCCATCACCCACAAAGTATCTGGGCGAGGATGAGGAGGGTGAAAATATAAACAAGGAGCATGAAAATTCGTGCCCACTTTCTTTCCTACCCAGTATCCATTACTGGCAGACCATTTTCCTTGCAAGGTCCTCTGGCAGAGGGAATCCGGATGAATTTGCCAACATTATTTTTTAGGGTGTGGTCTCTGAAGCCCTTATGCATCCTTGTTCATTCACTCTCAGAATTCTTATTCAGTGAATTTTAGAATAGTGATTCTAATGAGGAATATTACTCTTTTAAAAGAACATTTTAAAATAACTCTAAGACATGCTGTTACAGTCCCATACAGTCAATAATTACTTTTACTTTTTCCAGTGTTAGCTTACTGGATATTAAATGGGTTGTAGTTTCTGTAGGGATATTTTTGGTTTTCCAGCAATCTTTGCTTCGTGACCTCTTATGCCCCATGGGGAAATATCTCAGGATCTCTGTTGACCAGGGATGATTTTTCTCAGCTCAGTATTTCTCAACCTTGGCACTGTTGATATTTTAGACTGGATAATTATTTGTCATGGGGGTTGTCTTGTGTATATTAGAATGTTTAGCAGCATCCTGGCCTCTGCCCTCTAGATGCCATTTCCTTGCTGAGTTGTAACAACCAAAAATCTTCAACATTACCAAATGTTCCCTGGGGCTCAAAATCACCCCTGGTTGAGAATTAGTGTTCTAACTCTATTATTTGCTTGGTTAATAATTATAGCTAGCATTTATGGAGCACTTACTAAATGCCAGTCACTGTAATAAGCACTTCACTTGCATTAATAAATTCATACCTCACAAAATCTCACAAGGTAAGTTCCATCATTAACTCTGTTTTGCAGATAAGGAAACCGAGGCACAGAAGTGTTGAGCAACTGTGCTAAGATTACACAACGTTTAAAGAGTAGAGCCAGGAAATTAACCAGAAGTTAGGATTTAGAATTCATGCTCTTAGGCATGATGGTACACCTGTGGTCCAGTGCTCCTGAGAATGTGTTGTTACAGATTTAAAAGCCTCTTCCTTTGCATCTATTTAAAGGTTGTAAATAAACTATAACAGTGGATGAAAAGATTAGAAAGGACCATTTATTAAAATCATGCTATGAGTGGGGCACTCGTCTTGAGACTTTCACATAAGTTATTTCATTTAATCTTCACTGTAGCCGATGGAGTAGATAATATCATATTCATTTTTTCTATGAGAGAACTTGGCACCAAAGAAGTAAGTAATTTTACCCAAGCTAGTATAATAACTGGCAGAAACTGAATTTGACCCAGTGCCTTCTGACTTCTAAGTCCATGTTCATTCTATTTTACTCTGATACTTCCCTTGGGTTTCAAAAAGATGGAGGGAGGGGCATTTTTAGGTTTTCCATATATATTTTCTGGTCCAACCTCTCTTCCTGTACAAATTCCACATTACTTGGAGCTGATACTTGGAGATTTTGAGCTCTCACTTATCCTTCCCCAAAGCCTTCTGACAATGTAATAAAAATATGCAGGCACAGGTGAGTGGGCATGAGCATCCATAGACCTGGTGTGAGTCCTGGCTCTTCTGCTTCACTGCTGCCTGGCCCCGGGCAAAGCACGTAACAACGGGGAGCTTCAGCTTCCTTATTCGTAAACATGGGGCTAATAATACTGCCAACTCTGCAGGGTAAAGATTAGAAATAACGTATCAAAACACTATTTTAGTTGGTACAGTTTTGCTCCTTAAAATTACAAGTTATATATATTTTGCCACTTTTCTTTTTTTCTCCCTTTCAGAGCACTTGCAGTGTTTCCACCCCAGTTCCCCCCCTACCCCCATCAAGGGTATCTGGAGACCTCCTATTTAGAAATTCACTAAGACTCATTCTTGATTAAAATGAAGGTATCTTGGGCGTAGACAGAACATTTGAAGTCTTTGTTAGCTAAACATACTTCTGAAGACTAGTTTGGGTACCTGGAATGGGGAGATGAAGACAAGGAGAAAGTGACTTCACAGATATTTTTCAGAGAGACCATATGGAAAAGATTATTATGAAAGATAGCATACCCTGACCTGTACCCACAGAGAGCAGTGTTAAGAGCTTAATGAAGATTTTCATTTTTTATTGAAAACTTTATTTTTATTGGGGTATAATTGATATATAACACTATATTCATTTCAAATGTGCAACATAATGATTTGATATTTGTATATATTGAGCAATGATCACTACAGTAAGTCTACTTCTCACCACATCTGTCTCCATCTAACCTTGCAAGGTGACCAGCTATTCTCCATATATAATTACAAAAATTGTTTTCCTTGTGGTAAGGGCTTTTCAGATCTGCTCTCTTAGCAACTTCCAAATATACAATATAGGATTGTTAACTATAGTCACCGTGCTGTACATTACATCCCTATGACTTTTTTTCTGGAATTTTTCTTAGCAACATTCTTCTAAATAATTCTAAGTATATATCTCACTGATGCCTCTTCTTTTTTAAAAAATGTTCAACTTTTTATACAATTTTAAAAGGTTACACTCCATTTACAATTATTACAAAATATTGACTATATTCCCCGTGTTGTACAATGCATCCTTGTAGCCTATCTTACACCCAATAGTTTGGTTTTATAATAGTTTTATAACTGATTTATTTTATAACTGGAAATTTATACCTTTCTACCCCTTTTAAAAAAATTTATTTTATCAAAGTCTAAATTGTGAGTTAGATAGGTGGGACTTGATTTAGAACTTATATTTTTAACTATAGATGTATGAGAACACGCATGCATACACACACATACTCACACACGCACACACACACACACACACTTCCCTTGCTACCATAAAATAGAGCGTTCCTATGAAACCTTAATAAACCGAAATGGCATAAAGCAAAGAAATGGTTACGTACCTTTTTTCATAAAAGCGAAAATCCTCTTTGGATTTCTTCTGGTTAGGGAAAACAGGTACTAATGTAGGTCTTTTGTAAAAGCAGAGTTGCATAAAGCAAACTTTCCAAAAGCAGGTGGTACTTGTATATGTACAATTGGGGTGGAGGATGGAAAAAAGTACAAGAAATATTGAGGAATGTAATTCTCTAGGAAAATATTGTGAACTTCACAGCTCAAATATATGGGGAGATGTTAACAAAGTTCTTGTTACTTCTAAGTTGAGCAAAAAAAAGAAATTCCTATAGTTCATTGGAATAGTAACACATGTACTCAACTCAATGGATTGAGACCTTGCAAGGTGACCAGTTACTCAAGGGAGATGTCATTTTATTATTAAAAAAAAAAGTCGATGGAGAAGGTGTTCATATCTAGTTGCCTTGCTGAGAATGTCAGTCACAGTCTAAAGAGATTCCAAAGGTAATGTGATAATATGGCAGGTCTACTCAAGGGCAACCAGTGGAAATGTTCTGAATCAAAAATAACTCAACATTTGAGAATTCTGAGAGGACATTCAATACATCTCCATGTAGAGGAATTGGGGGAGGGAGGGATGCGTTAGTTTGTTTCAAGATTTCAAGAGATTAAATTTAGTATGTTATAAATTTATTGTTGGAAATGTTAAATCTCATTACTAATTGAATTTCACTGAAATAAAGACTTGAGGGAAAGCTGATATTTATCTATTTGGCAGAAATCAGTTAAATTCAATTACACATGATTTTTTTTTTAATGTTTTCACAGTCACTGTGAAGACCAAAGCTGTAAAATTCAATTACATGAAGGTGATCATGCTGTCACATTCTGGTTACCAGAAATGGTCATGATGGAATTCAAAAATGGTATATTGGATATCTGCCCTTTCAGCAAATACCATTATAAGAGCAAAGACAACGCATAGCTGAATGATTCCTAAGCTTCTCTTTTGCTTTCACTCAATAATAGGTATAATAAAATTTCATTCTAAGAAACGAACTTGGAAACTCCCTTTACCACAGAATTTATTCCCATTACCACAGAATTTGACCTGAATATTCATTTTCTCAGTTAAGAAATGAAGATGGAATGACAAACAAGTTATTCCAGTTATTGCTCTTTGGAAATCACATGAGTTCATTCTATAGTATGGTGTGTGAAGCTAGGGATAAAGATTTTTTCTTTTTTCAGAAAAATAACCCATAGCTTCAACTTTGTGAGAAGAAACTTTATAAAGAAAACTTTGTAAAGAAGAAAAATGAAAGAAGAAAAACATATTAGGAAAGGAAAATACTGTTAATCTGAGTAGGAATGACAAAGAGAAAAGCAGTAACGGGTTCATAATTTTTTGGAGGTGCTTGATTTGGAAGACGAGCTAGGGGTTCAAATATGGAACCTGAGTTTTCTTTCTAGCAGTGATATGCCAGTCATGCTGATCATCCTTCTAAAACAGAACCGTGTTGTGTGGGTGAAAAGAATAGATAACCTCCCTTAGCATTTTAGAAGACAAGCAGTGCAAAGGAGAGACAAGTCTCCAGGAAAAGGAGTTACAAGAAGCTACTTCCCACTAACTGTCATTTTGGGTCACTGGAAATACACGTGTGTGCCCAGGACATGCGTAGATGCTTTGGGAAGTTGGAGACATTAACCTTGAGTGTTGCTGAGTGGAAAACACGTCAAAGGCAAGGGGCAGTGAGAGAACCAGAAGCCAATCAGAGTGAAGAGCATGTTTGAACAGAAAGAGGGGGGCATATAAAGACTAAGTGTTTGGGGCTCCTCTCCCTCTGCACTGTCTCTGTTCTAGCAGACACCTGCCAATCGGGGCAGGTATTTACGACTCCAAGAGGACAAGAGGGGTCAGGTGAGTCCCAAGATCAACTAGACTGTGTTTACTTGCATACATTTTGTCCCTTTGCAGTTGCTCCGCGAGACTGGTTAAATTTTGAATCACAATGACTGGCATTCCCCATGTATTCTATTTGTTTACTCTGAACCTGCTTAAGGAGTCTGTCATTGACATGTGAGCTCACAAATGCACATTCAAGAAATGAGTAGAATATGTGGCTGTCACTGCTTCCCCTCGTTTTCTCTGCATAGGGAGAGGCTGGAATGACACTTAGGCCTCCATTTGTCAGATGGGGCTGGCGCTCCCTGCGGCCTATTTGGCAGGTACACCATGATACTAAATGAGACTGCATTTGGACACCTCCTTTGGAAGAAAGGCATATTATGGTTCAGTTCTAAGGTGGCAAACTTTGAATACATTGCTGCAGAATCCTTCTTTAGGAACTTTTTTCTTGTAAGTATCAGAAAATAGAAATATTAGACTGGAGAAGAAATTCCAAATTATTTTTTATACATAATTGTTTAAAATATTTTTACTCTAATATGCATTTTTATTTACACAGTGATCAAATATTTTGAAGTGATGAAAGGAGCCTGTAATAGTGGAATTTCAGGCATCAGCCACAAGACTGGGGGTAGGGGAAATATTTTTTTTAAGTTAATTTTTATTGGAGTATAGCTGCTTTACAATGTTGTATTGGTTTCTGCTGTACAGCAAAGTGAATCAGTTATACGTATACATATTCCTTCCCATTTAGGTCACCACAGAGCATTGAGTAGAGGTCCACGTGCTATACTATAGGTTCTCATTAGTTATCTATTTTATACATAGTAGTGTATATATGTCAATCCCAATCTCCCAATTCATCCCACCCAGAAATTCCAACTTCTGAAAGACCTATATCCCAGTCGTGAGTATTTTTTAATGCCTGTAGACCCTTTTGGAGTGATGCTTTGGTTAAGCAATGAGGCCAAGCACACCAGTAGAACGAGGTATTAAAGTGATAGTCAATGACCAGCTCTTGCTTTTTTGTTTCCATGCCATCTGTGCAGAGATTTCTAACCCATTTTATTATATGTTATCATTTCTTAAAAGACTGGGGCATGGGGGGAGAATCTCCAATGCCATTCTTTGCTAGTTCCAGCGTTAACCTAATGATTTTGCTCTGAGATTTTCAGTTTGAGTTAGATGACTGTCAATACTAATCTGTCCAATAAAAATACAGTCTAATATATTCATTGTTCGTGTTAAGGACTAAGGCCATAAAACGCAATGCTTTACTTTTGCATGTTTTTTAAAAAGATCAAAGGGAATTGATGGATGGTTTCAAATAGAATGGTATTGCCTGAGCTGATGAATCAAAGTTGTTTGTATTAACCCTCCACCTCACAATGAAATTAATTCCTAATTTATTTACCTGTATATAACAAGGAATGTAGCTCACTTAAAACTAACAGGTGGTGTGGGGCTAGGAAAAGGAAAGATTAGTCATTCTTATTCTTATCATCTCACGATTCAAGATTATCACTAAGGAAGAAAGTTCAGAAGAATGTTGTAATAACAGTCCTGCTGAATTTAGGGTACAAGCCTAATGTGCGCCTTGTATTCCACTATGGGAACTTGACACCTCTCAGATGTGACTTCCAGAGAACTCTGGCAGAGTTGGCTTATTAACTTTATCACCCAGGGAGACAGTGACAGAGTAATGGGATATGGGTGACATTGTATGATTAGATGTAGGTCATTATTAAGATTCCAACTTTTATTTGTGGGGGGGCAGTTCACAAGTGTTCAATAAACTATTAGTAATCTGTTATTACTAATAAGGGAACGAAAGTCCCCTTATCTGCTTTGCTTTTAGCCATCAATGAAGAGCAGGAGGGCTCCACTAAAACATGCTTCTCAAGTGTCATCTGCATGGACTTTGTTTTGTTTTAAAGCGTCTCGTTGCACCTTTGCATTGTGTGTTAACCTATAACTGCCTTGACTCACTTTAGAAGCAGCCGGGAAATAAATCCTAAATAGTAAAGTTTTTCAATTTAGCTGATGTGTGCATATCTTTATAAACACACGTGTATATATGTGTTCATATGTATATATATGAACACATTTATAGGTGGCTTTATATTGTTAATGATGCTTTCCTTACATAACACACACATACATACATACGTATGTGTGTGTATATATATATATATATACTATTGTGTATTTGTATAAAGATTTTTATTTTCCAAAATGCTTCTTATAGATTATCTTTTTCTGAACTTCATAATTACCCCGCACACAGGTTAAATGACCTGCTCAAATTCACACTTAGTAAGTAGGAAAGCCAGGGCTAGCAATGAAGTTTCCTGATTCCTAGCCAAGGGTTCTTTCCACTACAACAGCTGTCACTGGTTATTGGGAAGCCGAGGGGAAGAAACTGATTTAACTTCTCTGAAGTTGAGAATTATTGATAGTGACTGAAATATCAGCAGTGCAGTTACTTTCCAAAGTCAGTTGATCTAAGACAGTCCTATGTGTGATTGAGTTAAGTTATGTAAGTGGCTGTGTATGATAATTTTGGTGCCTTCTGGCTATATTATGCTATATTCCACCATCACGTGGTGCTCTAATTCTTTTATGTTAACTATCTTTTTATTAACTTTATTTTTGACAAATAAACCGTCTCATAGCTATTCATTACACTAGTAATAAAAATACTGATGTAAGATACCCTATTACTGAAGGTATACAAAACTAGAATCTTGAATCATACAATAAAATTCTATTTCCGATATTGTCCTTTAGTCAACAAAATTTTTTTAATGGAAATCAGTGATTATGGTATACAAAATTGACACTATTATTTCAAGGTTAAAATTTGATGAACCATTTTTTTTTAGATATTCTCTTTTGAGACACCCATTCCTTTATCTAATTTATGGTTAAGCTTCATAGAGATCGGGCAAGTTGAAAGGTCTTTAGTTTTTTCAACCGGCACTCACTGGCAGGATTAGTAAAAGAAATGGGAAACCGCTACTTCATTACAAACAACAGCATACTCATAATCAAAACCAACCAAATTGACAAGTATTCCCCATTAGAACTCAAAATACTGTTACCAAATAAGGAGTGATGGAAAAGCCCTTGTAGTAACCTTGGTGTAATAATGAATATTCAGAAAGT
This sequence comes from Aethalodelphis obliquidens, assembly GCF_003676395.1. Classification (NCBI taxonomy): domain Eukaryota; kingdom Metazoa; phylum Chordata; class Mammalia; order Artiodactyla; family Delphinidae; genus Aethalodelphis; species Aethalodelphis obliquidens. Next base: position 6,162,334 of record NW_020837965.1, on the reverse strand, counting down.
TCAGCCTGACACTTCAGACTTTCATATTTAAAAATCTGTTTGTCCCATAAAGTCTTAAGGGCAATTTTCACAATTGAAACAATTTTTTTTTCTTGTAAAACAAGGTAAAACCCTGCATTCCATGGGGTAGAGGTTGAGATGCTCTCACCCTCCCTCCCAAAAATGTTTTAAAAACAAACAAAACCCAACTGTAGTGGCTTACGTAGATAGAAATGTATTTCTCACATTACAGTCCCTCTGGTCCAGGTGGTGAAGGTCATTAAACAACACAGGTTTCTTCCTTTCTGCTGCATCACCATTCCCTGATGTGCTCATCAGCATTACCAAAGCTGGGTTTCTACCACGTCTGTGCTACAGCCCGTAGAAGAAGGGAATAGGAGAGAGTCCAGGGTAAGTGTCTTTAAGGAGGTGACCCAGAAATGAAAGATATCAATTCTCCTCTCCCATTGCCCAGAACTTTAGCACATGAACTTACTTAGCTTCAAGGGATGCTGGGAAATGTAGTCTGTAGCTGGGAGACCATGTTTCTAAAAGATGGGATGGAGGAGGATGGGTGGAGGGGTGGTCTCATCTATTAAAAGAAGGTGGAGAAGGAAAGATACTGGAGACCATATACCAGCATCTGTCACAGCCACAGTATACAAAGTAAAATTCATTTATTCAAGCAGGAATAGTATCCACAGTGAATCGTCAAAGGCATTCAAACAATTAAATGAATTAATGCTGGTAGTACTTGTGTTATTTAAAAATAGTGGTTCTCAAGTTTTCTCAGTCTAGTACCACTTCTTTGGAGTAAAAGTTACACAGGTCACCTACACTCTGCACAAAGATTTAGCTGTGTACATGGCTTTGTTTCTAATGAGAAGATACGAAGGTAGTTTCTAGTTTTTATATAACACAAGTATATTAGAGAGGCATGCCATTTTTTTAACATTATTGAAGAATGAACTTTTCTAAGTTAACTTTCCAAATAATGGAAGCTTACCATTTTAAATTTAATGTGAAACAAACGTAAGATCCTCTTTTGTGTGTATTTGTCTAAGTGTGAATGTAAATATTTACTAAACTGAGGTAGTTTTCTATCTCCTTAAAACAGGTATACTGAGCACAGTTGAATGAATTTATACTTTCATTCAATGCATTTATTCAGCACCGATTATGTGCCAGTGATTGCATCAGGCTTTGCATAGGATTTCAGATTTAATCTTCCCAACAAGCCAGCGAGGTAGGACAGATTTTCCCTGTTTCACATGTGAGGAAACTGAGTGTCATCAAGGTTAGGTAACATGCTCAAGGTCACATAATCAAGCCTCATTTAAAACGCTGGTCTCGCTATTCACTCTACTTCAGTCAGTTTCCTTCATTCAACAAATATTTATCAAGCACCTTCTCTGTCCATGCAGTATGCTCATTGCTTTTATGTTTTACTCCTATTTAACCTATGTGACAATCCCATAAAGTAGATATTATTTTTCCATTTTATAGATGATGCAGCTCTAGTTCAGAAAAGTGAAATACCTTACCCAAATTGCAGAGAAATGGGTAGGACAGGATTTACATCTAGATTGCTCTTTCTACTCAGAACCTGCCTTTCCTCCTATCTTATAAAGTCATAAAAGTCCCATTCGGCTCCCAGCTTAGACACAGTGCAGACCTGGTTTACCCTGCTCTATATTTCCCATCCACCGGCTCGGCATATCCTGTCAACTCTTGCAGAAACACCTCTCCAGTCCACCCTCCAGCCTAGCTGAGCCTTTATCATATTGGGCCTGGAACTGTTTCCTAACTGGTCTTTTTATAATCAAGTTATCTTTATTTATTCCAGTCTCTACATTGTCATGAGGTGGTCACCCTCAAATAAATAAAAGCATCCAATAACAGTTCTTTCATTCTTAAAATGTTCCATTTGTTGCTCGGCCTCCATAGAATAATATCTCAGTTTATTACTTTGGCATATAAAGCTCTTCTCAGCTCAGCTGTGGCCTCATCGCTCATCACTCAGCTCCCACCCAACCTAAATTCTATGCATACTTAATGCTTTGCTAATCTCCAAACCCATCTGCTTATTCATGCCGATGTACTTTTTTTTTTAACATCTTCATTGGAGTATAATTGCTTTACAGTGGTGTGTTAGTTTCTTTTGTACAAGATGTTCTTGTGACCTACAGTAGCCTTTCCCATTTTTCCTGCCTGAAAAATTTCTACACTTTAATGATCCAATTATAATATAAAATTATAAAGTTACTTCCCCAAATGAACTTGGTCACTCTTCTTTGCTCTTGATACTCTTGTGTATCTTAAGTGCTATCATAATTATGTGTATACATGCCTGGATGCGTATAGTCTCATCCGGACTATACTCTCCTTGACAGCCAAGACCACCTTGGCCTTGCACAATGCCTGGCACATAATAGCCATTCAGCAAATGTTTGGGAACAGTGGATGAAAAGACTCAGCTGCTAGACATAGCACAAAGGCAGTTGTGATGAAGTGACCATTTAACAAAAAAAAAACAACTGCTTATTGAAAACTTACTCTAGAAAAGCTCTGTCTCTTAGTACTATAAAGGGATCAAGAAAGAATATAATAATCCTCACTTTTAACTCTTTGTCCTAGCTTAAAACTTAATTAAGCATCTAAAACTGATACATTGGAATTAGAGCATTCATGTACCTTCTTAGTTGTTAGTATTTTGTTCTTATTAGATTGTACAGTCCAAGAAGCTGGATCCTATTTTCATCCTTGTATTCCCAGCTCTTGTCATTGTTCACATAGTAAGGGTTCAAAAATCTTTGTTGAAATATGAGTGAATAACAAGTTTTCAAAAATACACAGAACGACTATATTTAAAGTACAAAGTAAGTAGCATAGCCTCTGTAGACGTTATTGGAGATGAGATAAAGATACAGGAACTGAAAGACCATTTGGGTCAATCTGAGACATAGGAAGGATTTAAGAAGATGGAGGAAAGTGTTGAAGTCATGTCAAGGACATAGAAAAATTATGAGAAAGTGCATTATATTAATCAGCTAGTGCCACATAAATACTGCCTAATAAAACTACCCCCAAACTCAGTGTCTTATATCAGCACTTATTTTCACACTTATAGGTCTGCTGATTTAGGCTAGATTAGCCAAGTAGCTCTGTTTCAGGTTGCAGGTCACCCAAGTTGGAGTTGGCTCTAGGCTGGGGTTGGGTTCAGTTCTGCTCCACATGTCTCCGTCCTTGTGGTGTTACTTGGGGAGGACTAAAGTGTAATTTGGGTATGAGAGGGACATGAATAATTACGACCAAAAGATGGGATTTTTGTCAATTGATTCATTCATTGTTCACAATTATCCACACCTGCCCTTTGTTGGCATTACACATTTACACCCTTCCCCATATGACTTTGCAATACCTTCCACGAGAGTGAATGGAGTATATTTCCCAGCCTCACTGATGTTGAGATTAGCCGTGTGGTTTGCTTTGGTCAGTGCAAAGTGGGAAGAAGTCACAATATGCCAGTTTCGGGCTAAGAACTCAAGAGAGACTGTGCTTTTCTTATTCACCCGCTTGTGCTCCTGCCCTTTGCCACAGGAAGTACATGCCCCAGATCGCTGCTGGTCTAAGAATGATGAGAGATACGTGATATAAACTTGTTCCAGATCCAGAGTCTGGAGCCCAGCCAACTGCAGACAGAAGCACATCTGCCTCTGCTGACCATCAAAGAATGAACAAGAAAAATATACCTTTAATGTTGTAAGACCCTAGGTTTGCAGGAATAGCTGACCAATACAGGTGTGGAAGTGGGCAAAGAGAGGAAGTATTCAGAACTTATTTTGGAGAGAAAGCTAAGGATTCATTGAATGGAGGCACGAATAGGATGTGGGAATTGACAGGATAGAGAGGCAATACGGGAGAAGGGGTTAAAGCTGACTGGGTGGTCAGGTCCAGGTTGGAGTTGAATGAGATCTTGAAATTATGTTGGAAATTGTAGTCTCCAGGGCAGAATTTGTCTGTAGAGTGGTTTTGTTTGGCCCATCTAGATCTTTTAAAATTTGAATTTGAATCTATTAGGTAGGTCATCTACTCTCCAGTTCCTTACCTTCCCTACCTCTCCTTTTTCACACTCCATTTCTTGGAATGCATATATGTCCCCTGTTAATCCCATCACCGCTTATTGCCAGGTCCATTGAGTTCAATGAGATAATCTGAATTATAATGATGATGAAAGCTGGTGTGAATTGAACACATTATGGGTTCAGTGCTTTTTCTAAGCTTTATACGTCTTATCTCATGAATTCCCATTTCATACATAGGGCAAAAGTAAGTTAAGTAACTTGCCTAAGGTCAACAGCTGCAAGTGAACAGGCCAGAATTTGAAAATACCAGTTTATTGAATAGGTCAGCTCAAACATGAAACAGGAATTATTTTTGTTTAAACACTTTCCTCAGTGTCCTATCTTGCATCCCCCCTTCCTTTCCTGGTTGTAAATTCTTTAGCCACATCTCGGGCAGATTTATACCTTCCCAGTCACTTTTGGTGTTAAAAGACTATCCAATTTACAACTCCAGTCTTAACTCTAGTTCAGACCTTTCCTTCCCTGATCAACAGCTACATCTAGGGCTCAAGGGACCAGAGGGGAAGAGTGGTGGTTTCCCCTCCGTCCTCTCCCACTCCTCGCCCTGGCACCGTGTGGCATGTGTGGGTGTATTCCGGTTGAGAATCGGGGTCATGATCTGGTTCTCTTATTCTCTTTTCAAGGTCTGTGACCTCTGGTGTTGAGGGAGGGTTGGGAGAAACGGTAGAGGAATGGCAGATGTTTCTTGACTCAATTGCCCAAGTTATTCTCTTTCTGTAGACTGTCTTTGCTTCTCTGGCCAACACAGCTGGCCTGCAGTACTATTGGTATAATAGGTGTCCAAATACTGATGCTACAGTAAGTCACAAGTATAAGTTATTTGGAAATACATTTTATGGTTAAACACATTTTAAGAAATTACATTTTATGGTTTTACTCCCCTGAGCTAAAGGAAATTCTGAGTTTTGCTCTCTCTTTGTCGTCTCACTTTGCCCCCTCAGAAATTGACCAGAGGCATTAGGTGACATCCCTAGTGAAAGGGTAAATTACTCTTACTTTCATGAAAGAAAATTTAGTTTTCTCTTGCAAATTTAAAAAATTTAGCTTATTGAGGTATAATTTACATACAATAACATTTGCCAATCTTAAATGAGCAATTTGATGAGATTGGATAAATGCACCCAGTTGTATAAATACCACATAATCATGATACAGAATATTTCCATCACATCAAAAAGTTCTTTTTCCTTTTGCAGTTAATCCTTCTCCCACCCCAACAAACTCCAGACCTTAAAGCCTAAGGGTCTGCTTTATATCACTGTAGTTTTGACTTTTCTAGAATTTCATATAAATGGAATCATACGGTCTTCTGTATTTGATGTCTTTTATTCAGCATTATGTTTTTGAGGACAATTGATTTGTTTCCAGTTCTTGGCCATGATGGACAAAGTTTCTATGAATATTCCTGTACAGTTTATTATGTGGACATGAATATGTTTTCATTTCTTTGGATAGTTAGAATGGAACTGCTGGGTCATATGGTGGGTATATGTTTTAGTTCATAAGAAACTGCAAAACTGCCAACGTGCCTGTACCATTCTTGTATTCCCATATGCAACGTGTGAGAGTTTTGTTATTTCCACATCTTACCAGCACTTTGTATTGTATTTTTAATTTTAGCCATTACATTGTAACTGTAGTGTCTATTTGTGGTTTAATTTTTTTAAATTTTTATTGGTGTATAGTTGATTTAAAATATTTAGTTAAAGATGTATGTAGTTGGGCTTCCCTGGTGGCGCAGTGGTTGGGAGTCCGCCTGTTGATGCAGGGGACACGGGTTCGTGCCCTGGTCCGGGAGGATCCCGCATGTCGCAGAGCGGCTTGGCCCGTGGGCCATGGCCACTGGAGCCTGTGCTCTGCGGCGGGGGAGGCCACGGCAGTGAGAGGCCCGCGTACCGCAAAAAAAAAAAAAAAGATGTATGTAGTTTAATTTTATATTCTTCTGATAAATAATAATTTTATGAGAAATTGTTTTATATTAAAGAACATAATTTTAAAACATTTTAATATTAATTTAGTATTTTAATTTAATATGTTAATTTAATAATATAATTAATTAAAGATTAATACTGTATCTACTTTTTTTCAGCAAATATTAGTTTACTTTCTATTACAGTTTAAAGTATACAGGTCTTACACATATTTTATAAATTCATTCCTAAATATTTCATTTTATTATAAATGATACTTTTTACATATTACTTTCCAATTGATTATTTCTCATATATAGAAATAAACTTGATTTTTGTGCATTGACCAGGCATCTTGCAACTTCGCTAAATTCGTATCAGCCAGTAATTTTGTAGAATTTTTCTTCAGATTTTCAACAAAATTCCGTGGCCTGAAAATAAAGGTGGCTTTACTTTTTCCGTCCCAGAAGCAACACTTAAATCTCAAGTGAAATTTTACCTCATATAATAAGTATGCTCATTTAGCAATGCTTCATTATAGCTCCTGAAAAATTAAATCACATTGTGGACAACTTACTTTTTTTTTTTTTTCAGAATAATATCTTTTTTCACCCAAAATCACAATAAATAAATACACAATTAAAGGTGATATTTTGACATTATACCCCGGCTAATTTTCTTGGCACAGTGCTTTCTAGTCAAGGACTATCCTATGGAAACAAATAAAAATTGTGTGCCCATTTGGATAAACCCAAAATATTTTGCTTGCATACATGTGCAACAAACAGATGTTTTGCTTTCAGATACGTGCGCAAAGTAAGAGGGATGAAAAAGTAACGTCTTCTACCACAGTTTTGTCTATATTGGATGTGTGCTATTTTCACTTGGTGTTAAGAATTTGGTCTTTATTTTTCCCTAACAAGGAATTGCTGTGCTATAACTTTAAAGTGTAGTTTGATTGCAAGGTAAGAATGAGCCCCGAAGTATTGCAAATTATTTACCGTAAGATTCCTATTTGATTCCTATCTGTTCTTATTCCTGTAAGCATCTGCCTCGCAGTACTGTTTACCTTGGAAGCAGCAGTCCCTTTCAAAAACAGCAGCTGAATCCAGTTTTAATTTTTCCCATCCCCATCACCCACCCCCACCCCCCTCATTGCCCCAGCCCAACACAAAAAGATATCTGCACCAGCTAAGCAGAGCCGCGTTGTCATTGGAAGTCTGACTTCCAGCACCACAGGCCCTCCTTCCAGCTTCTAGGGTTTAAAAATTCCAAACTCTCCCCCTTGTCTCCCACCCCCAGCCCTAAGGGCGGTAACTGCTTCCTTCAGTTGCTGCCTCTATGACACCTTCATGTTTTCTCCCTCTCTCTCTAGTGCTCGCTCTTTTTGTTTCTCTGTTACATAAAATACAACTTTAGACATAATTAGTAATTCATTCCATTAAGTCAATTCATTTCAAAACATTGATATGCTTTACTTTTGAAGGGATCCCGACTGATAAAGATTTTGGCACTAGGAGTAGTCCTATGAAACATACCATCAAACATAGTACTTTAGGGTTAATTTGGTCATTTTGTGGGCTTGCATTGAGTGTTGAGCTACTTGTTCATGGAAAATGCATTGTTAGTGATCTATGACATGAACTGACATATGATCAATCAAAGCATCACTTGTGATTGATGGTAAAATGCTGAGTGAAGCAGGTCCTTAGAAAACCAAAGGGTTACTGTCCTTCAGCACTGTGGCAAGGAAGGTAACAAGGACTGTGGTGAAGGATAGAGTCTGTGTGCATTGGAACATTTACAGAGAGAAAATGAGGAATATTGTGAATGGATTCTAAGGGCGTTTGCCCAAGGAGGAAGGAACAGAATTCCAGAAAGAACCAAGCTAATTGATGTTGATGGTTTTATGAGTGTTTCTGGATTGAATGTGTTCATTGGAGGTGGTTCTAATAGTTTATTTTGAATGAGTGACATCTGACTCTTTGATAGCCTGCATTTAATGAGATTGAGATGCCAAAACACCCCTGGGAAAATGTAGAAAAGCAGATCCAAAAGGCTTGGGGAGAAAAGAATGTTAGAGACATTTATCACCTGTGACCTACAGTCCCACCCCTCCGTTACCTTTAACCCACACTGCATTCACTGAGAAGGCTCCAAGGACACCCCATTTACATTGGTGAGGAGAGAACCTGAATCTTGGGAAAGCCCTCTGGTTGCTGTTGTTTATAAGTACACAAGTGGGTGATACTGCCATTGAAATGTGCTCTCTGATTTTCAGTAGGAAACTGCATTTGCAGAGGCTTAACTGACACTTAGCCAAGTATCAGTGCTTAACTGACAATGTGGATGTGTTTACCATAATGGGCAGAAGGAATAAACTGGTAATCAGTATGTTTTGAGTTGCAAATATCTTTGGCAGTGGAAAATTGTTTACAGTGTCTCTAGGGATAAAATATATAGACGGGTCACTAAAATGTTACTTGATCTATAAAATAGAAACAATTCAAATGTCTGAGAGAAACTAGGTGTGGACTGACACAATGCAGTGTCATAACCTCTCACCCAGTTTCTATATATAAGCCTAGAACCCCTTGATTGAAGGGGAGAGGTTAAGTTCATTTGAAGGTAGAGCCTGCTACCTTGCCATACATATATACTATGAATCTTCCTTCAAGCCTTTTCCAAAGGAAACTGTAGGCATTTATTAGTATGAACGTGCTATGGGAAAAAGAAGTACCCAGATCTTTTGGGAACTATGAGGCACTGGCTTTGAACTGGTTCTGACTTCTAGGAACCCTAAATGCCACTTGGCCCGCCAGTCATTATTGGGGGTTTATGGTGGTCATGCAGCAAATGGAGTCAACAGTGGTGTGCTGGAGAAACACGTGAGATGGAGATAAAATTTTTGAGTCATTAGAATATAGATGAATATTTAGGAGCCATGATACAGGATGAGATCACCAAACAGTGGTGTAGATAGAGAAATGAAGTCCAAGGATTAAGCCAAGAGCTACTTCAAATTTTAGATATTGATAATATGAGAAGGAACCAGCAAAAGAGATTGAGAGGCAGTAGCCAGAAATTGATTAGGGATAGCAGGCGAGTGTGGTGTGCTGGAAGCCAAGGGAAGAAAAGAGAATAAGCAACTGTGTCAAATGCTACTAATCAGGCAAATAAGAAAAGGACCAAGAGATTGCAACTGGATTTTAGCAATACTGATGACCTGGAGAAAAGGAGTTTCATAGCAGTGGCTGGTGCAGAGGCCTGAGTAGAGTGGGTTCAAGAAAAAAAATGAGAGGATACGTTGGAAACAGCAAGTACAGACAACTTTTTAAAGGAGTTTTGCTGTAGAGGAAAAGAGAAATAGGGCAGCATCTGGAAGTAATGAGGTCAGGAGAACATTGATGTTGTTGTTGTAAGTTGAAGAAATAATAGTATATTTTATGTTGATGGAAATGTTCCAATAATAAGGGGGGGAATATGATGATGCAGGGAAAGAAATGAGAATTGTCAGACCAATGTTTTTGAGTAGGAGAAGGGAATGAAATTTAATGCACAAATGAAGGGGTTAGACTTAGCTTTGAGCACAGATAGTCTGTTCACAGTAATAGGAGAGAAGGTAAAAAATATTAGTACAGATTTGGGACATACATAAAAGAGAAATAATCTGCAAATTTAAAAGTTGTTTCTTATAAAATTCTTATAAACTTATAAGCCTTTAAATAAGTTAAAAGTTCTTATGAACATAAAATTGACAAAACAGTGACAAGGTTTATCAGGAAAAAAAGATAATGCTTTCACAGGCAAAATTAGGAATAAAACAGAAATCATAACTAAAGATGTAAAAGAGTATCATGACCAACTTTATGGCAATGGATTTGAAAACAAATTCTAGGAAAATGTAACTTAGTAAAATTGACTAATGAAGGAACAGAAAATAGTCCTATAACTGTTTTAAAAATTGAATCAGTGGTTTAAAACAAAGTAAACTCCTATTTAATGATGAAATATTAAAATCATTTCCTTTAAGATTAGGAATGGGGTAAGAAAAAATAATCTATTACCATTTATATTCATGCCTGTATTGGAGAACCTAGCCAAAGCAATAAGGCAAGAGAAAGAAATAAAGGTTTTGAGAATCAGAAAGGAAGTATGAATAATTCTTGATATTTGCAGATGCCATCACTGTCTACATAAAATAACCTAAAAGAATCAACAAAATCAAAAAAATCTAAATAATAAAAGGTAACTGGATTAAAAATCATTTAAAAATCATTTGTATTTTTATAAACTTTCAACAGAAAATTTATTTAAAAAAATATCATTTCAATAGTAATAAAATCATAGATACTTAGAAATGTACAAGACCTATATAAAGAAAATTGTAAAACTCTTGAAAGACATTAAAGAAGACCTGCATAAATGGAGATATACCATACTCGTGGTTCATAACAATATCATAAAAATGTCTTCTATTCCAAAATTAATGTATAGTTCAGTGCAGTTCATCAAAATCTTAGCAGGTTTGTGTGTATGTGTATCTATGTGTCGGGGGGTAGGGGTGCAACCATGCATGTATAAGTGAATAAGTAAAACCTGAAAACTAATTCTAACTTCAGTAAAGAAGTTCAAGTTTATAAGAAAACGCAAAATTGTCTTAACGAATAAGAGTAAGAATTGACAATATCTTTGAAGGAAAATATTATAAAAGTTACAATTTATAAAAAGAATTTCCTAAAGTATCCTGTGAAAGTTTTAAAATAGCTTTATTGAGGTATAATTGAAGTACAATAAACTGTACATGTTTAAGGTGTACAGTTGGATATGTTTTGTCATATGTATACACCTGTGAAATCATCACCCTCCAAAAGTTTCTGTATGTTCCTTTGCAATGCTTCCCTCCACATCCCTGCCCATTTCCAGGCAACCAGTGATCTACTTTGTGTCACTATTGTTTCTTTTTTTAGAATTTTATATAAATGAAATCATACAGAATGTCCTCTTTTTTTTTTTTTTTTTTTTTTTTTTTGCGGTACGCGGGCCTCTCACTGCTGTGGCCTCTCCCATTGCGGAGCACAGGCTCCGGACGCACAGGCTCAGTGGCCATGGCTCACGGGCCCAGCCGCTCTGCGGCATGTGGGATCTTCCCGGACCGGGGCATGTACCTGTGTCCCCTGAATCGGCAGGCAGACTCTCAACCACTGCGCCACCAGGGAAGCCCAGAATGTCCTCTTTTTGTCTGGTTTCTTTCACTGGGCATAATTATTATTATTATTTTTTCCGGTACGCGGGCCTCTCACTGTTGTGGCCTCTCCCGTTGCGGAGCACAGGCTCCGGACATGCAGGCTCAGCGGCCATGGCTCACGGGCTCAGCCACTCCGCGGCATGTGGGATCCGCCCGGACCGGGGTTACGAACCCATGTCCCCTGCATCGGCAGGCGGACTCTCAACCACTGCGCCACCAGGGAAGCCCTGGGCATAATTATTTTAAAACTCATTCACACAGTAGCTTGGATGAATAGGTCCTTCCTTTTTGTTGCTGAGTCTTATTCCCAAGTGAGATTTAAAATGGCAGCTTCCTGAAAACATGGGAAAGTGAAGACCAAGTGGATGACCTCACGTTCTAGAAATCCTCACACCAATGGACCTTCACAAATTTTCTTATGTTGGCCCTGATTTTGCTCCCACATTCTAGAAAGCTGTAGTTTTAAGGAACCAAATTCTTCTCGAAGCGCCTGTTGCTGAACACCATCTTTCCTTTTCACAGATTTTGTTTAGCTGAATACAGTATATTGTTACATGTTTGTAGCTAGGAATATGGTTTCCCTATGGGCTCCTTAGGCTTTACTTTATTCTGTTTCTTTAAACTGTAGCACAGGGCTACAGTTTATTGTTAGCTTTTGATCCCAAGAAAGAGTTTATGGTTAGGTCAGCCCTGTTCAAGCTACTGCAAGAAAAGCAGTTCAAAGAGCAAGTTGATTGATTATCAGGAGAGACAACACACCCAGTAAGACTTCTAATGGATACATCATTTACTCTAGTGCAATCATGCAAGTAGCATTTACTTGAGTATATTCTATGTACTTGTATTATTATCAGAGTTTTACATGTATTGTCTCATTTAATCCTTAAATCCCAATGAGACGGATGCAATTAGTTATTTTATACAGAGGAAACTGAGGCATGGAGATAGTAGGGTAACAGAGGAAATGGCAGAATACAGCAGAGCATGGAGTCTAGAGACAGATACATCCAGGTGTATTCCAGCCCTGACATTTTAGTAGTGCCTAGCTTCCTTGCTGGTTAAACAGACTTGTGTAAAATAAATACCATAAAATAAACAGTACCAGCTCATAAGGGTGTTGTATGGCTTAAATGACACGACACTTGCAAAATGCTTAGCAGAGTGCCTGGTACCAAGTGAGTTATAAATGGTAGCTATAATAATTTTATTATCATTATTATTACCATGACCAACAGTAATACTTTCATTATTACCTTGAGCCAATTATTTGAAAGTAAAATGTTTCCAAACCTCCTAATCAAAAATGAGATTGTGTCACTTCTAGATACTGGACATGTAAGATGCATGGGAGATTAATATCAATTAAAATGCATTATAGTCTTCCATGAAAAGTGTTGATTTATACTCTGTCACTAGTCGTGTTTCCTTGCAACATTTTGAGACAACTAATTTCTTTTTTAAACACATTCAGAGAGAAACACCACTAATATTTTGATCCTGTGACAATTATCTTTACCACATGGGTATTATCTGAGAGTTAGCAATTTGACTCCTTAATCAACAATCCCTGCTTTACTTTGTTCATTTCAGCCAACTCCCATTTCTTTTACTTTTCTCAGCACATAATGTGATAAATGTTGCTGCTGCAACATGATTCACAGAGTAAGTGTGAGGTCGCCAAGGCACAGACACAAAGTCTCACCAGGAGATGAGGAGGGTAATATACCAAGGCTGCCATGGCATTCTGGGATTGTTTATGGCTAGGGAAAGCTTGTGGGCTTGCTCTTGAATACAACCTCATGGTAATTGTTAGTGTAAGTGTTTCCTTCCTCATACACAGGATCACAACCAAGGGTTATGGGCTCTTACCTTAGGTAAGGCGGAGACCGTCAGCTTGCCACATGCCCTTGCATGCCACATGACAAAATTAGCCTTGCCAGTTACATCTCTCTCTACCCCCATTCCAGCTCAGGATTAGTACAATGACCTTTTCTAATTGTATGGCACAAATTCTTGTCTGGGCTCTTACTCTGAATTGTAGGTACCAGTCGTATGACTGTAATAAAATACTCCAAGCTGTTAGCACCAGGCAGCTGGAGGAGGAAACCAAGGTAGGAATCCTTGTTCTACAAAGCCGGCTTTGGTTCTCTCTTTATAATAGAACAGAACTGGAAACACTGTCTAGTATTGTGGGAAAATAAAGACAGGCATTTGGCTGTTGTCACTCATAGCCACCCAGTCCTTCTCTAATTTCAGCCACTGCTTGGAAACAAGAAAGAGTTGGAAGCAATCTGAGCCTAAACCCACCACCTCTTCAGTTTAGGTTTATTGCTCCAGTCATCTGCATTTTGGTTCCATCACATCACATGTCCATGTCTCCCTCAAAAATAGCCCCTCCTGCACACGCAAACATTGAGCCCTCCATACCATCCAGCAGTATTGTGATATCTCTTTGGTTGACCCACTCTTCCATTTGTCATAATCTCAACTCTCCTTAAATACCCAGCCTCCCCCACTTACGTATTCCTTTCCAGCAAGGAAACAAGCACTACAGCAAACAGCAAACCTTCACCAACAGCAAACCTAAAAGGTATGTGCGTCAATGCATCTTGCATCCTTCCACAATGAGGAATGAATGATCTCTTTATTTAAGAGGATAATCCCTCTGCGTGTACTGTGGATCCTCTAATAGTCCTGCCTTCTTAAGAACCTAATCCTATGGATTAGGATAGGATTAACTCATCTTCATCCTTCTTTTCTCTGTGGCCTCTTTTTTAAATATTTTATTGACTCTAATATATCTAAAATATTATTCCAACATATAGTCAATACAACAAATGAGTAATGTTATATTTTACATTCTTTTTTATATCAAGTCTTTGAAACCTAGTGTATACATTTTTAGCATCTTAATTGTTCTTTTTTCCCCTTTATTTATATATTTTTATTGAGGTATATTTGATTTACTCTCTGTGGCCTCTTTGCCATCAACATTTAAACATTCTCAAGTTTCTCTTCTCTTAAAAAGAAAAAAACCTTTTTTCAGCTGTATTTCCCCCACCAGCTACCTCTCTCTATGTTTTTATTCACAGTCACTATGTCTATTTTAGCCCCTTTCTCTGTTATATTAGCTCCCTAGAATCTTGTCCTCCATCCTACCACAAATCCCCTGAAACAGTTCTTGCCAAGGTCACCGAAGACCTTGATGTCATCAAATTTAATTGGTCTAGGGCTTCCCTGGTGGTGCAGTGGTTGAGAGTCCACCTGCCGATGCAGGGGATATGGGTTCGTGCCCCGGTCCAGGACGATCCCACATGCCGCGGAGCGGCTGGGTCCGTGAGCCATGGCCACTGAGCCTGCGCGTCCAGAGCCTGTGCTCCGCAACGGGAGAGGCCACAACAGTTGAGAGGCCCGCGTACCGCAAAAAAAAAAAAAAAAAAAAATTAATTGGTCTAGCTGTGTCTGCCTGACGTCTCTATGGTATTTTACACACTCCTTCCTGTTTAAACATTCTCTACTCTTGGTTTCAGGACACAGCCATCTCCTGTTTCCTCCTATAGTTGATATCTCTTTTTCTCGACTTCCCCAACTCATCGTGCCCTACCTCTCCAGTAAATGATGGAATTTCGCAAAACTTAGTTCTAGGCTCTATTCTCATGTAAAACTATAAATTCTCCCTAGATGACTCCAACTGCTGTGCACATTTTACTTTACCATTAATATGCTAATTAGGCCAAATTAACTTTGTTGCTAGCCTTCTATGAGGTCCATATCTATACACTTAGCTATATATTCATCCTTGTTCACACATTTCAGAGACATCTTAAAGCTAACCTGTCCAAACCAATCTCAATATATTCTCTCAAAAATGGCTCTTCTGAATCTTCCCCCATCTACTAGTATTACTATGTATCCAGTTGCTCACACAAGAAACTGTGGAATTATTCTTGATACTTTCTTCTCCTTAACTGTCATATCTAGTCAATCACCAAGTTCTCTAATAGAATCCCTATTTTCCTCTGGTCATGTTGCCTGAAAGGAACTTTTTGGTCCTAGGAAAGAATTGTGTTGAAACAACACTTCCAGGGACTTCCCTGGTGGCACAGTGGCTAAGAATCCACCTGCCAATGCAGGGGACATGGGTTCAAGCCCTGGTTTGGGAAGATCCCACGTGTCACGGAGCAACTAAGCTCGTGCGCCACAACTACTGAGCCTGCATGCTGCAACTACTGAAGCCTGTGTGCCTAGAGCCCGTGCTCCGCAACAAGAGAAGCCACCACAATAAGCCCGCACACTGCAGCAAAGTGTAGTCCCCTCTCGCCTCAACTAGAGAAAGCCAGCACACAGCAATGAAGACCCAGCACAGCCAAAAATAAATAAACAAATTTATTTTTAAAAAAATAACAAAAGAAATAACACTTTCAGTTCTCTTTCTATCCTTCCTCTTCCCACTTTCATCTTTTCTTGTCAGAGAAGAAATGAATTGCCTTATTGGTGAGTTTAGGTGAAGGAGTCAGACCATTCTGCATTTCCCTCTTTTGGCTTTTTATGCTGCAACAGTGGGTGCATTTTAAAACACGTAGAAATAAACTTAATCAAAAAAGTGCAAGACTTGCACATTGTAAACTGCAAAACATTGTCGAAAGAAGTTAAAGAAGATCCAAATAAACAGAAAGACATCCCATACTCATAGATCAGAAGATTTAATTTTGTTAAGATTTGCCCCAAAATGATCTACAAGTTCCCTGGAAATCCTATCAATATCCTGGCTGGCTTCTTTGCAGAAATTGACAAGCTGATACTAAAATTTGTATGAAAATGTGGAGACAGAATAGTCAAAACATTCTTGAGAAAGAAAAACAAAAAGTTGGAAGACTCAGCCTTCCCAATTTCAAAACATTAAAAAGCTATGGTAATCAAGACAGGGTGGTACTGGCACAAGGAGAGACAAATCAATGAAATATATTAATTCTAATTAAGAATTCATAAATAAAACCTTAACATTTATGGTCAATTGATTTTCAACAAAGGTGCCAAAACAATGCAATAGAAGAATAGTCTTTCTGACAAATGGTTCTGGGACAACTGGATGTTTGCATGCAAAATAATGAAGTTGAACACCTACCTCACATCATGTGTAAAAGTTAGTTCAAAGTGGATCAGAGACCTAAATGTAATAAACAACCTAAAATAGGTTTTAAAAACTATAAAACTCTTAGAAGAAAACAAAGAAATACATGTCTGTGACCTGGCTTAGCAATGATTTATTAGATATTACTCTAAAAGCACAAGCAGCAAAAGGAAAATTGGATAAATTGGACTTCACAAACAAAAAACTCACACTTTCAAAGGACACTGTCAAGATAGTAAAAAAGACAACCCACAGAATGGGGGAAAGTATTTGCAAATCATATATATTACAAGGGACTTTCATCTAGAAAATATAAAGACAATCTCTTACAACTCAACAATCAAAAGTAAATAACCCATTTTAAACGTAGGCTAAGAATCTGACTAGCTTTCCAAATAAACTACTCAAATAGCTAATAAGCACATGAAAAGATGCTGAGCATCATTAGTCATCAGGGAAACACAAATAAAAATCATGATATGATACTACTTCACATCCACTAGGATGAATAAAATTTAAAAAGACAGACAACAAGTGATGGTGACAATATGGAAAAATTGAAGCCCTCATATATTGCTGGTAGAAATATAAAACAGTGCAGCCACTTTGAAAAACCATCTTGTAGCTCCTAAAATTTTAAACATAGAGTTACCATATGATCCAGAAATTCCACTCCTAGTTATATCCAAGAGAATAGAAAACCTATGTCCACACAAAAACTTGCACATGGATATTAATAGCAGTATTCATAATAACCCCAAAGTAGAAATAACCCAAATGCTCATCAACTGATGAATGGATAAACAAATGTGGTACGTCCATACAGTGGAATACTATTCAGCAATAAATAGGAATGAAGTACTAATACATGCTACAACATGGATAAGCCTCAAAAACATTAGATTAAGTCACACATAAAGTCTCATCACAGTCACAAAAGACTACATATTGTATGACTTCATTTATATTAAAAGTTCAGAACAGGCAAATCTATAGGGACACAATTACAGCATATGTAATCATGCTAAAAACCACTGAATTTTTCACACTTTTTTTTTGTTGTTGTTGTTGTTTTGGCTGCGCTGCACAGCTTGCGGGATCTTAGTTCCCCCAGTAGGGATTGGACCCAGGTCACGGCAGTGAAAGTGCCAAGTCCTAACCACTGGACCAACAGGGAATTCCCTGAATTTTTCACTTTAAACAGATGACTTTTACGGTATGTATATTACTTTCTTACCCATCTTCAAAATTAGCAAAGTCACAGTCTCTGACCCTTAATACACTGTTAAATCTTTCTAACCAAGCCAGTAACCCAGATTCCTAGTAGTTTTTTTTGTGTGTGTGGTACGCAGGCCTCTCACTGTTGTGACCTCTCCCGTTGCGGAGCGCAGGCTCAGCGGCCATGGCTTATGGGCCCAGCCGCTCCGTGGCATGTGGGATCTTCCCGTACCGGGGCACGATCCTGCATCCCCTGCATCGGCAGGCGGACTCTCAACCACTGCGCTACCAGGGAAGCCCCCTAGTAGGAGTTTTTTTAATTTAATAAATATTTACCCATTTTTCAGTTGTTTGGGAAAATTTTAGCTAGGATATTTCAGTCTACTTGTCTTTAGAGTAGTTTTGAAGGACCTTCTAAAATACAGAATTAAGACTCTAGGTAATGAAGCTGCAGAGCTACCTGCAGAAAGGCTAAATCTTATGAAATTTGAAAAAGACTACTGAGGGCTATTGCAGAACATAGCTTGTACAAACTGTTTGAAAGTGAGCTGGCAATAACATAATAAAAATCTTAAAATATTTATACCTTCCAACTTGCATAATAATCCACAATAAAAGTCATTATGAACAAAGATGTTCATCTTAATTTTAATGACTGAAACTTAGAAAAATGCTAAAAATCCAAAAATAAAGAAAATCAACACACACACTCTACATATACAGTCACAGGATAGAATATTCAAGAAACACTAAAATGTTCATAAAGCGTTTTTAGTTGCATTATATCATAGACACTTTCTCATTTATTATATTCTAAACCAGGGGTCAGCAAACTATGATAGCAAACTATGAGCTAAACGTATTTTGCCACCTGTCTTTGTACAGCCCATGAACTAAGAAATAATTTTTACCTTTTTTTTTTTTTTTTTTGCGGTACACGGGCCTCTCACTGTTGTGGCCTCTCCCGTTGCGGAGCACAGGCTCCGAACGCGCAGACTCCGCGGCCATGGCTCACGGGCCCAGCCGCTCCGCGGCATGTGGGATCCTCCCGGACCGGGGCACGAACCCACGTCCCCTGCATCGGCAGGTGGACTGAACCACTGCGCCACCAGGGAAGCCCAATTTTTACCTTTTTTAATGATTGAAAAAATCTAAAGAAAAATAATATTTTGTTATACAGGAAATACATGAAATTCAAATTCCAGTGCCCATAAATAAAGTTTTATTGGAACACAGCCAAGCTCATATGGTTTTGTATTGTTCATGGTTTATTTGACATAACTGTAGAGTTGAATAGATGTGAAAGAAACTTTGTGGTTCACAGAGCCTAAAACATTTATTATGTGGCTCTTTACAAAAAAAATTTTGCCAAACTCTGTTCTAGGAAATAGTGCTCTTTCAGGTTGGTCTGATTCCAAAGCTCCTTCCTCCATGCCATGCTGCCCCAACACGTGCGTATGAGGTAGAGGCAACACATCAATATGGTAACAGTGGAAAATTATCTTTGCAAGAACGGCATCTGGCCCATGATAGACACTTGATATTTTTTGAATGAATGAATGTGTGTATGAATACTAATGGATACAGAAGGATTCACATGGAATAAATATTCTTGAGAAGTCCTATGTCAGTCTGTCTCTCAGCATTATCTACAGAGAAGTAACCACTCAATAAAGAAGCCAACAATTGCTTGAAGGGGCCTTTGTGTTCCTTACTGTGAGAGGATGGCCTGGTTTAAGAACTTCTAGAGTCATGGAATAATGGGGAGAGAATTTTCTCCCATTGAAGTCTAATTTCTGAGAGGGCTCTTCTGACCCAACTGAGTTTGACAAGCCAGCATAGCTATTGGAATTAATCCTGCTTAGGCCAGAAGCAATGAAATAGAAACTTCTGGTATATTAATTTGTCTCTAGACCTGGGCCACTAGCACTATGTGGCTATTTAACTTTATATACAAATTAATTAAAATTAAATAAGATTGATATTTTAGTTCCTCAGTCACACTAGCCACAGTTTAATTGCTCATTCACAGCTAGTGGCTTTTGTTTTGGATGGTTCAGAAGAGAACATTTCCCATCATCAAAGAAAGTTCTGTGGAACAGTGCTGCTCTAGACAACAGGACAAATCTTTCATGCAATTGATAGTATTGTGTAGAGTTGAGCATTTTTGCCCTAAGTCATTTGTGTGATTTGTTAAGCTAAGCTTCTGTTCCCAGTATTTTCCATGATGACACATCTCTAAATTTAGAGATCATGGGGAGAGGAGATTTCCCTTCCAAAATTCTGTTTTCCAAATTTCAAGAATCTATGTGTATCTCTCTTACTTTATGCTTGGGGTCCAAAGATTAGATGTGGCTCTCCATCTACATTAGGAAGACAAAGGCTGACTTTTCACAGAGTGTAATTCTTCTTATGCAATTATGAAATATCAAGGTCTGTGGATGCACATTGGCAGTCATTCCTTTCCCTTCTGTACTTCTCCATGATCTGTCTAAATCCTTATGGACTATAAATCGAGTAATTGTTGAATGTGTACTGGCTTGCAACTGAACACTTTTCTCTGATCCCAAGGCCTTTCATCCAAACTTTGGAGAGTACTTTATATTTCTGTACTCACTAGAACATCTCATTCTCCTGGGTAGGTGACAGGGATTAAAATCTGCTCACAGATGGAGAGACCAAGGGAAAGAGAACCACAAGGTCACTGTGTGGCATTGACCATTCTAAGAATTGAATCCATTAAACCAACAATAAATGACCCTGTGCTAATAGTGATGATTTGACCTCTAAAGAATATTTCTCATCCAAAATTTCTTTAAAGGCATTTTTAATTTCTGGAACTACTTTCTGCATCTGTGGAAAAGGGCAACTCTTCTTTCTTTCATTTCCTTCTTTTTAGTAATTGTAAAAGTAGTGAATATTCATTTTTTTTAATTTAGCAAGTATAAAGGAGAAAAAATCCAAAAATCAATTGTTAATACAGTTCTTTTATTCAAGAAATACTTATTAAATGCTTACTACATGCCACATACCTTTTAGAGAAAACTTTCCACGTTACCTCTTTGTGTTTACGTTTTTCCCTTTATATACATCTGGGAGATAGCATGGTGTAGCGGAAAGAGTATGGTCTTTAGCCTCAGACCAGCATGTGTGTCTGAATTCTGACTCCAGTACTAACTGTGAAGTTGGGTAAGTCATTTAAATGCTCTGAGTTCTGTTCCCTTATATGTAAACTCAGTGTATTAATAGAGCAATGCAGGCTTTCTAAGGATTTCAAGAATTTCTGCTCTGTTGAGCAGTAGCTAGGCTGTGTGGGACAGAAGCCCATTAGCCCCACCCAGATCTTTATTCTACACCAACCTGGAGCAGGATTTTTTTTTTTTAATCATAAAAAGATGGCTGGAGTAGGGAATCAGGGGATATGGGCCACTGGGATAGTGGCCAAGTTTTTCCAAGATTCAGAGAGGGAGGACAGATTTTTTTTTCCCGGGCCAAGCTTGCAAATTCCCAAGTGTATCACCAACTACAAAGCACTCCATGTTAACACACCATTCAGGGCAATGATTGCTAGGTTCTCAAGCAAAGTTGTAGACTCAACACAGAAGAGGATGTATGCAGGGCAAGTAGGGCTGTGTAATCTTAAATTATAGTGAGTTAAATGGGAGCCTTTGAGAAATGATTAGGTTTATCCATAGTATTTGCAGGTCTCTCTTGCCAGCTCACATACTGCTGCCACAATGGGAATGAAGGAATCATGGAACCTTCCATACAGCCTTGCCAATTCTCTTTTTTAGTAGGAAGCTGATTATTCAGTTTGGAAATTAACCCAGATTCCTTGTTTCTCTTTCTGCCTACTTTCCTCCACTGTTTTCTGATCAGTTCACTTATTAGAAGCTCTGCCAGAGGGTAGAAAGGAACACGTTCAGGAAGCATTGAGTCAATGTTTCATTGTTTTCTGGTAACACAGATAAAAGTTATTTGGGAGACTATACTCTAAGATTGTCCTTTGCTCCTGATTATGCAAATGACAGATCAATCAAAGCCCTGGAAGAATTATCTTGTTTTCTACACCAATACTCCATTCTTTAGAACTGGACATTCAGGAGCTACCATCTCCTTTTTCCCTCATTACCATGGACAAATTGAAATCTGGATGTATCAAAACTCTCCCAGAAGTTTTATATTTATTTTTAGCTCTACACATTGGTCCAAAGCTAGTTTAGGAAAAAACAAAGTGAATTTCATCTTTGAACTGATGAGAACAATTTACAACATATTGAATAACTTAAGGAGTTTCCAATATATAATAAGCCAACAGTTGATACAGTTTAGTTTCCTGCCTTATAACCTGATTTTATGACAAGTATAGCTAGCTGTTCAGAAAAATTTTAAGAACATTATTTTCTAACCACCTTGCCACTGTGCAATATTTATTGTTACTGCAGAGATTTTTTTCCCCTTAACCTCAGCTTGAGATCATTTTATGCCCTAAAGCACATCACAGTATGTCCTGAAGCATATCCTGGGAATCAGAAGTGAATCTTTAAATCATCTAATTTCACATCCCAGCAGCTATGATTTGGTCAGTATCTGTGCAGAGTATACACTGAGGCAAAGGTTAAAAACACAAAGAGAAAAAACCCAAACTGAGTGGAATAAATAACTTGCCTTCAGGTGGAAAGAGTCTGTATTTTTGTCGACTTTGCTTTCATAATACCCACTACATAAAAGATTAGCATCTCAACATCCACAAGAAAACCCTCCCACCTAAGGATTTTTTAAAATAATTAGGCACTGCCTTTATAACAGTTGAGTTGCCAAACAGAAAGAGATATGACTCTGGAGTCTGCTTCTGGGTGATATATATCACTTCTGACCTTTATTTGTTCAAATTTGAAGATTATTGCTTTTCATATTGCCTGTGAGCCCTTGGAAGCTGAAAACGAGATCCAGCTATCAAGATCTAGGCAAGCTATCTATGCAGAATCCTGAAAAAAGGCTCAAGCATTCAGATTCAACTATAGCCATACATATTCTTTTATTTTATTCTTAAAATTGTAGAAGGACATACATGGACTTTGGAGAATGGTAAAAATTGCTGTGTGACCTTCATCAATTTAATTAGGCCCAGCTTTTTGTTCTGCAAAATGGATTTAGAAATACTTACTTCATAAGATGTTTGTAAAGTCTAACACAGTTCTCATTTGTAAACTTCCCCGAGTATTACCTGTCACATAAGAGACATTCAAATATTCACTCTCTTTATAAGCAAACTTGAAAAGTTAGTTGAATATCTTCTTGTATGTTACAAGGAGGACAACACAATTTGGAAAGAGAAATGTCAGGGGAATATCGTTTTTTTCTGAAGGGTCCAAAGTAGGAGGGTTGCTTTGTTTGTTTGGTTTACTTTTATTTGAGGTCCTGCTACATACACACAGTTGGCTACCATTCATTATTTATTTCTCTCTGGACTAGAGCAGCAGAGGCTGACTCCCTATTATCCATTCCAACCCCAAAGTATTAGCCCAAGTAAATACTAATAATTCCATAACTTCTGTCAGTGAAAGGTTCAGGAGTAACCAAAGAGCTATGGGGCAAATTTAGAAGCGAGGACACTTGCTAAGAGATTGCCGCATGATATACTAATTTCTCTCCTACCTCTGGTCTTGGTAATTTGGGAGCATAACTCTCAGAGGCATAACAGCTATTTTGTGGTTAACATGAGAATGAAACAATATCCAGGGATGGCAGAGGGGTCTCCTTGATGACATCATGGAGTTTCTGAAACAACCAACCCTGGAGTTCACCCTGCAACTGGACTTCTTATATATGAAATGAAACATGTCCTTGTGTAAGTCAGTCTGTGTCACTTGGATTTAACAAATCAAAATACCTTTCTAACTAAAAAGAGTAGCCTCCAACTGATCCCCCTGCTTCTCCTCTTTCCCCTCACAGTTTATTCTCAACACGCTAGCCAAAGTGATCTTCTCATTCACTGGCTTAAAATCATCTGGTGGCCTCCTTAGAATAAACTCCAAAATCAATACCAAGACTTCTATAAGTTGTCTTCTATAAGCAACTCTATAGGGGCCTCCAGTAAGATGGACAACAGCATCCGGTGTGCCCTGACCCCTGTCCACTTCTCCAACCTCAGCTCCTGTCCACCTTACCCTCTTTACACTACGGCCACAGTAGCCTTCTTTATGTTCCTTGAACAGTCCTTTCTCACCTCAATGCCTTCCATTCTTATTGTTCCCGCTACGTAGAATGCTCTTTCCCCGGTTGTTATGTCATTCTCTTCTCAGCTCAAAGTCACCTTCTAGAGAGGCCTTAATCATCCTATTAAAAAGAATAGCTTACATATTCAACTAAACCTAGCTCTCTACTTCATTATGCTACCTTATTTTCATCACAGCGTATGTCATTATTTGAAATCACATTATTCATTTATATGTCTTCCACACTAAAATGAACTCTCCATAAGAGCAGAGATCCTGTCTGCCATGTTAGCCCTTGTATCTCCAAGTCCTTGGTCAGTGCCTAGCATATAGTAGGCATTCAATAAATATCTGTTGAATAAATGAAAGGAAGAACTATTGTAGGGATAGTAGCAACTCAGCCTGAGATAAATGGACAACGCAGAAAGAGGAATCAAAGGAGGCAGGGGGAAAATATTCAAAAGAAGTCTTGATAGAGTAATTAAAATGTAAAAAGTACAGATACAAACATGTAACACAAAAGAAATGGCTATAAATACCAACGGCTAGAAGCCCAGCTCTGAGAGAAGAAAAAGTGAAGGTTGCTTTAATTCAACAACAAATCTGAATGCACAGAGGAAGACATGGTGCCCAGATTCCAAGGGGAGGCTCCAAGGGCGAGGTAAGCCCCACCAGCCCAAGAAGTCAAAAGGACCTGAAATCTAAATTGGAAGACCCCACAAATGTAAATTTAATTGTAACTGATCAAAGGTCTGGAATTGCATAGTCCTTCCCTTCTTTCCAGGGGAAAAAGTACAAAAGATTGGAAGGAAAGAGATAAGGAGCCTAATGAAATGTTGAGTTGTCTTCTCCATTCACACAACAGTCTAGTAAAAAATCAGTTTCCCAAAGCTTAGAAATTAAACAGTTATACAACCAAAACGAAAAGTGTTAGATATACCAGGAAGTAGTGAAAACATGCTTGAAGGGAGGAGCAAGATGCAGGAACTTTGTAACATGAATTAAAAATACATACAGAAAAGGTGTCATTGAAGAGGTAAACCCAAAAGCTTTAAAACACTGAGAGATTCTCATCCACATAAGTGGCTGGAAAGAGAGACAAAAAAAAAAGCATAATTTTCATGAACTTCAAGCAGTATTGAAAAACTAAAGTTGGTTTAAGAAAATGTACAATGGTCTCTCTGAACGGTTCGGCCCCAACCAGAGCTCATCACCTATGACTCTGTAGTTAGGTAAAAGTCAACCATTAGGTCAAGGATAGCAGTGTGATTATAAATAGATCAAGGAAAAAAATGTATTAAGAAGAGTAGTCTTCAAAACCAAACAAACAAAAACCTTAGAAAAATGATGTTTACCTGGCAGACAAAAGAAGAGAGGAAAATAATAAAGTCATCTGTGCTGACCAAAGGCACATTAACTCAGTCACTTGGAGTAGGGTTCTTGGTTATCCTGGTTATCCACAGGACTGGAGACTAAATTGTGAAAGGAGGATAAGGAAGGCACTGCCAAAGCTTGTGTAGTCTTAAAAATTCTCATGTCTGTCTACGATGTAAGACAGGAGGTTATTTTGCCTAAAATAATAGTAAAAGCTAACATTTTTGAATATCTACTGGCTGCCAGATACTATTATAAGCATTTTATAGGTAGTGTCTCATCTGTCATCACAACATTACAAAGAAGAAAAGAGAGCAAGCCATAGAGAGATAGAGAGGGAAAGAAGGAAGAAGAGAGGAAGAAGATGGGAGAGATGATTCTGCAACAATTGGTAATAACAAAGATCAAACAACATTAAGGCAAACCAAAAGACCATTAACAGAAGAAGATGAAGGTCTTCAGATCTCAAGAGGACCCTTCAGAAAGACAACAAAATAATAACAGGAATAATTGCATAAAATGCACTGGAAATCTCCAGCAGCTATAACAATGTCTAACATGCCAGAGAGGATGTAAAAACAAGCAAGTCTGACAATTTGATGGTATGCTGCATATACCTTGGGCATAGTTAAGACAAACAAGAGAAGTAATTCAGTCTACCAGAGAAGATGGGAATTCTTTCTGTCAAGGTAAATTAAAAAAGGAAAAGCTGGGGGAGGATGGAAGGAAGGATGGAAGGGAGGAAGGAAGAGAGGGAGAGGGAGGGAGAGAGAGAGGGAGATGAAAGGAAGAAAGACTAACAAACTTATATTTACATTGTCTGCTGGGACCTGGATATTCCACGGTACACAATTCTACTATGAAGGAAGTGCCAAAAATAAATGTAAATCTAAACATACTGAAGCATGTTTTTCTCTACTAATAGAAATTTGTATGAAAATTAACAAGAAATATAGCCTATTTTGTGCATGCATGCTTGTTCTGGAAGAAAGGATCACCATTTTTATCAGGATTTTGGTCTAATGAAGCAACTTTATTTTTTTTAACATCTTTATTGGAGTATAATTGCTTTACAATGGTGTGTTAGTTTCTGCTTTATAACAAAGGGAACCAGCTATACATATACATATATCCCCATATCCCCTCCCTCTTGCGTCTCCCTCCCACCCTCCCTATCCCACCCCTCTAGGTGGACACAAAGCACCGAGCTGATCTCCCTGTGCTATGTGGCTGCTTCCCACTAGCTATCTATTTTACGTTTGGTAGTGTATATATGTCCATGCTCCTCTCTTACTTCGTCCCAGCTTACCATTCCCCCTCCCCGTGCCCTCAAGTCCATTCTCTATGTCTGCGTCTTCATTCCTGTTCTGCCCCTAGGTTCTTCAGAACAATTTTTGTTTTTTAGATTCCATATATATGTGTTAGCATACAGTATTTGTTTTTCTCTTTCTGAGTTACTTCACTCTGTATGACAGACTCTAGGTCCATCCACCTCACTACAAATAACTCAATTTCGTTTCTTTTTTTTGGCTGAGTAATATTCCATTGTATATATGTGCCACATCTTCTTTATCCATTCGTCTGTCGATGGACACTTAGGTTGCTTAATGAAGCAGCTCTTCATTGCAGAGTGGGAAGGCTGAAATACCAAGATATCCTCCAATGGGGTACAGAAGAACAGTAAACAGGGTACCATAAGCTTCCACACTGTGCTAAAAGGTGAGGAGAGTAGTCAGGGAGCAACTGGAGAGCAACCTCTGAGAACTTGGTAATAAGTTGAAAAGACAGTCTTTAAGACCATGATGAAAGAAAATATTTAGAATAGCACAAAAAATATGAGAGGCACTAAGAAGGTTGTTGGAGAATGGCACAGTGATGCCTACCTCTCCATGCATAGGAGTGATCCACCTGAAACTAGAACTGGACTGAGGTCTGACATGGGTTAGTGAAAAAAGACCATCTCACGTTCAAGATATCTGTTGTCTAGTACCATTTCTATTACCAACCAGCTGTGTGAACGTGGGTCACTTATATAGTCTCTAGATTCAGTTTTCTCATCTCTATGAGGCAGGAATTATATTGGTTGATCAGAGATATTGCTTCCAATTCAGAAAGTAATTCTAGGGACTTACGTGGTGGCGCAGTGGTTAGGAATCTGACTGCCAATGCAGTGGACACGGGTTTGATTCCCTGGTCTGAGAAGATCCCACGTGCTGTGGAGCAACTAAGCCTGTGAGCCCCAGCTACTGAGCCTGCGTGCTGCGACTATTGAAGCCCGTGCGCCTAGAGCCTGTGCTCCACAACAAGAGAAGCCACAGCAGTGAGAAGCCCACACATTGCAACGAAGAGTAGTCCCCTTTCTCCACAACTAGAGAAAGCCCGCGCACAGCAACAAAGACCCAAGGCAGCCAAAAATAAAAATAAAAATTAATTAATAAAAACTAAAAATTAAATTAATTATTTAATTTAAAAACTATCAAAAAATATGCACATGTCAGAAATGACAAAAATATCCCTTTTATTTTTTGTTATGGTTATGGAATTTGGGGAAGCCTTTAAATTTATAATATGATCTTTAAGAGGAAGGCTTATTTATAAGATAACTGGCATTTTCTTTGCATTATATGCTATGCTAGAATTTTACATACATTATCTTAATTTAATTTAATCTTGACATTGTTTGGAAAGTAGGTATTATCCCATTATCCACCCCACCCCCCTTTTTCTGGATAAGAAACTGAGGCTAAGAAAGGCTAAGTGACTTTTCTCCAGCTCACAAAGCCATTAAGTGGTAGAGCTGGGATATGTACAAGATCTGTGTCTCTGGCTTCAAAGTCCATGTTCTTTTTATCCCAGCACACAGTGCGTCCAAAAATAAGGAAGTGAAGGATGAAGGAGAGAGAAGAAGAAAATGCACTGCTCTGGGGAATAGTAAAAATCTGTGAGCTTCAGAACATAAGCTGCTTCTTAGAACAAACATGGGAGTTCTGAGACTTACCCCCAAGCATTCTGAGTTCCAGGAAATACCAGTGCTTGTGCCATGCCAATTATATTAGGCTCTTTGAGGATAAACCAAGGATTGATATATATGTATATGTATGTATGGGTCTGTGCATATATGTACACACACACCGTGTTAGTCTGCTTAGCATGCTATAACAAAATACCATAGACTGGGTGGCTTAAACAGCAACATTTATTTTTCACAGTTCTGGAGCCTGCAAGTCAAAGATAAGGGTGCCAGAATGGTCGGGTTCTAGTGAGGACCTTCTCCCTGGGTTGCAGATAGCCCACCTTCTCTCTGTGTTCTCACCTGGTGGTGGGGGATGATGGAGAGGGAGAGGAGAAGGTGGGGGGAGGAAGAGAAGGAGAGAGAGGGGGAGAGAAGAGAAGAGAGGGAGAGACAGAGAAAGGTCTAGTCTTTCAGTCTCTTCCTATAAGGACACTAATGCCATCATGAGAACGGGCTCCACCTCATGAATTCATCTAAACCAAATTATCTCCCAAGAACTCTGCCTTCAAATATCATCACATTGGAGATTAGGGCTTGAGCATATGAATTTTAGGCGGATACAAATATTCAGTCAATAATACACACACACACACACACACACACACACACACACACACACTCGCAAACACACCAGGTGATTCTAATGTTCAGCCAAGTTTGCAAACCATTGCTTTAGAACAGTTGCTTTGGGCTTCCCTGGTGGTGCAGTGGTTGAGAATCTGCCTGCCAATGCAGGGGACACGGGTTCGAGCACTGGTCCAAAAAGATCCCACATGTCGTGGAGCAACTAAGCCTGTGTGCCACAACTACTGAGCCTGCGCTCTAGAGCCCGCAAGCCACAACTACTGAAGCCTGCGCACCTAGAGCCCGTGCTTCGCAACGAGAAGCCACCGCAGTGAGAAGCCCATGCACCGCAACAAAGAGTAGCCCCTGCTCACCACAACTAGAGAAAGCCTGCATGCAGTAACGCAGACTCAACGCAGACAAAAATAAAATAAATTTAAAAATAAATAAATTTTATATATATATATATATATATATATATATATATATATATAGAACAGCTGCTTTCAACCTTTATTGTACTTCAAATCCACCTGGAGAACTTGCTAATAAATGCATGGATGGGCACCACCCCTAGAGTTTCTAACTCTCTAGGTCTGGGATGGGGCTCCATAATTTGCATTTCTAACAAGTATCCAGGTGTTGCTTATGCTGGGACCTCACTTTGAGAATTTAGAAGTTGCTGACTTCTGATGTGTACAAGCTAGTAGAAATTAATTGTAACTAATTTTAATCAACTCTTGATTTCAGGAATTCAGTCCACAGGAATTCTCTTATTCAATCACATGTATTTATTGAGTGCCAATCAAATCATGTTATGCACTGGATCATAGAAAGTGCTCAATAAATGTTGGCTCTTATTACTATAGTATTTTATTAGCACTATTATTAGTAGCTGTAGTAGCAGTAGTAGCACAAGGAGGGAGAGGAGAAATAGCAGTAAAAGTAGTAATATGTTTAGATGAGAAATGATTGGAAGCTAAACCAAGGAAGTAGCAGTGGGGATGGAGGGGGAGAAGAATTTTGTATGATATTTAGGTTTTAAGTCTTCGTAACAGTTTGATTTAGAAGTGGATGAGGAGATAGCTTGGATACGTGGCTAGATAAACAATGGTGCCATTTTCTGAGATGAGGATCATAGGAGGATACTGATTTTAATGGAAAAGTCAGAGTCTGGTTTTGAAAGTATTGAGTCTGAGGTACAATTGCTACATCCCCAAGGAGATTTCCATATGTAGCAGGAGAGGTTATATAGTTCTGACATCAGGGAGACAGAGACAGACTTAGCCTTGAGATAAATATCTGATAGTCAGGAGTATATTTATAACTCTGGTATCTTTGGGGCACCCACATTTTAAAAAAATTAATAATTGAGAAAATAACTAGAAATAATGAGAGCCAAAAATAGCTTTAAAAAGATTTTAAGCAGAAGAAGAGAATGGTAGTCTCAGGACGACTCAGAAAATAACTGTAGAAAATGCAGCCTTGGGAAGAGAACACGGTACACCAGAAATCTCAGGTAGAACCAATAATGTCCACTATGTCTGTAAAACTACAAAAGTAGATTCACATTGTCTAGGCAATGTCTGCACTTCCCAGACCACAGAGGGAATACACAGAGTGTAAAAGGAGGAATTTTTACCTTTAAAGTCACAGATGACATTCCACTACAAGGTGAGAGAAACATCACACTTGAAACCCATGTCCCCTTTGATAAATTTCCTTTGAACACTGGGGCCCAGGCTAAAGTAGTTCCACAGTGTGTAATGCTAGCTCTGTAAGAAAATCTGACTTATTTTAGATGTGTTTTTTAAAACCAAGAGCATACAGTTATCACAGAAGCCTACAGTGAGCTAGAAATTAAATGTACAAATTAGAAAAAAATAAAAGGAAGGCATAAGGATAATTGTTGTGGGATCAAAGCTTCCTGTTTCTTTTATTAGGTAAAAGTAAAAACTACATAAGAGATTTAAATTGTATTTTACAAAGCTAAGTGTGCAAGGCATATAATATTACTTTATTCCCTTTAAATCAAACCAAATTAAATCTGACCCTAAGTTTCGATACCACAGAGATAGTGGTACATTCATGCTGGGTTATTATTGGGACTTCGTCCTTATTTACAGGTGTTATGCAAGGCCAACTAGGCTTTCAGAGGTGTGGGCTTCACTGATTACCACTGAAAAGTCTGTGACCCTTTAAAATTTAAGGGTGCAGTTTCTCTTTCCCATGCAATGCTCAGGGCCTAGGAATCTGAATTTACACCCCCAAATTGCATACCTAGAGAAAACACACTTCCAGAATGAAGGGAGACATCAAGACATTTTAAAATGAAGGAAAACTAAGAGAATTTGTTGCCATCAAATCTACCCTAAATGAAAGACTAAAGGAAGTTTTCTAAGCAGAAATTGTTTGATGATTGAAACAAAATTACAACACCGTCTGATATGGCTCTAAGTATATGTAGAGGAAATATTTATTACAGTTATAAGTGGGGGAGGATAAAGATGTAAATACAGATAAGGTTTCTATATATCACTTAAACTAGTAGAACGACAATACCACGTAGACTGTGATAAGTTACGTATATACAATGTAATACCTAGAGCAACCATTAACAAATCTGAACAAAGAAACTAAAAAATGCTATAGATAAATTAAAATGGGTTTCTAAAAACTGTTAAAGAAACCCACAAGAACACAAGAAAAAGGAAACAGAAATTAAAAACAGAGAACAAACAGAAAACTAACCAAAACATGGCACATTTCCCATTTATCTATTTTTGTTGTTGCTGCTGCTTATGCTTTTGGTGTCATATCTATGAAACCATTGCCTAATCTAAGTGCATGAAGATTTACTCCTGTCTTTTCTTCTAAGAGTTTTATAGTTTAGACTTTAACATTTAGATCTTTGATTCATTTTGCAT
Source organism: Aethalodelphis obliquidens (assembly GCF_003676395.1). Lineage (NCBI taxonomy): Eukaryota > Metazoa > Chordata > Mammalia > Artiodactyla > Delphinidae > Aethalodelphis > Aethalodelphis obliquidens. Next base: position 6,130,607 of record NW_020837965.1, on the reverse strand, counting down.
TAATTTTTGTGTATAGTGTGATGTATTGATATATGTATATATGGTCCAACCCTTGGCACTCTTACTAAAAATCAATTGATCGTAAATATAAGGGTTTATTTCAGGATTCTTGATTCTATTCCATTTGTCTATGCTTACAACAGTACCACATTGTTTTGATTAATATATGTTTGTAATAGGTTTTGAAATTGGGAGATGTGAGTCCTCTAATTTTGTTTTTCTTTTCTTTTTGGCTGTATTGGGTCTTTGTTGCTGCATGCGGACTCTCTCTAGTTGTGGTGAGCAGGAGCTACTCTTCATTGTGGTGCACAGGCTTCTCATTGCAGTGACTTCTCTTGTGGAGCACAGGCTCTAGGGATGTGGGCTGCAGTAGTTACAGCACGCAGTCTCAGTAGTTGCAGCACATGGACCCTAGAGCGCGCGGGCTTCAGTAGTTGTGCCGCATGGGCTTAGTTGCTCCATGGGATCTTCCCAGACCAGGGATCAAACCCGTGTGCCCTGCATTGGCAGGTGGATTCTTAACCACTGCGCTACAGGGAAGTCCCTTGTTTTTCTTTTTCAAGATTGTTTTGACTGTTCTGCATGCCTTGCATTTCCATATGAATTTGAGGATTAGCTTTTCCATTTCTGCAAAGAATTCAGTTGGTATTTTGATAGGGATTGCATTAAATTTGTAGATCGATTTGGGGAGTATTGCAACTGTAACAATAAATATTGTCCATGAAAACAAATGTCTTCCTGTTGAGTAAGGTCTTTAATTTCTTTCAATGATGTTTTGTAGTTTTTAGAGTGTAAGTTTTGTACTTCCTTTGTTAAATTTATTCCTAAATATTTTTTTGATCCTATTTTAAATGGAATTATTTTCTTGACTTCATTTTTTATTTGGTCATTGCTACTGTATAGAAATACAAATAATACTCATATTTTGATATATCTTGCAACCTTGCTGAACTCATTGATTAGCTCTAATAGTTTTTTAGTGGATTCCTAGAGGATTTTCTATTTACAAGATTAAGTCATTGGCAGATAGAAGTAGCTTTATTTCTTCCTTTCCCATCTGGATCCTTTTATTTAGTTTTCTTATCTAATTGCATTGGCTAGGACCTCGACTACAATGCTGCAGAGAAGTGGAAAGTGCAGACACCCTCGTCTAGTTTCTAATTTCATTAACACTGTTAAATATGATGTTAGTTGTGGGTTTTATGTAGATGACCTTTTGTATATTTTTCACACCAAGGGGATCATATCAGGTTTGCTCATTTTTAGCCTGATTTTCCACCCAACATACCACAAACAGTTCTCTGTCATTAAATTGTCTTTTGTATACCACTGTAGTGGCTACATACCATTTTATTGCATGTGGCCACCTTTTAAAATTATCTTGTCATTTATCCAAGATTAGTTATTCTAAAAACTATTCTATAAACCCATATGGTTTTATACATCATTGTTTATTTGGGCCAAAATCTGAGAAATAACATATCTGGGTCAAAAGTTATGCACCTGTGATAGATTTTTCTAATTTAATTTAATATTTATTCTACTTGTTTTTCTCTCCAACTGAATTGTCAGATTCTTTTAGAGAAGAGCCTACTACTGGGTATCTCCATAGGCTACCCAGGATACTTACAACAGGACCATTCACCTGAAGGTGATTAGGGAGAATATTTAAATGACTGGGTATCTCTTTGCAACAAAGTATTCATTCTTAAACCTCCCTGATATATCTAAGATGATTTGATTATTTTCCTTCTCTATGCCTTTATTATATAAAACTACTATATACACACATTTTGATAACATTAAATTTTTTTGTATATTCTCTTTATCCAACTCTATTTTACATTTATTACTTCTAATTATCAAAGATATTTCAAGCCATCTTTTTTTTTTCCTTTCTAATCCAGGCAGAGAAGGGCATATCAGGAACTTAGCCCTTAAGAATACATTGTTTAAATAGTGCAGGGTTGATAAGCAAATGTAGTTGGTAAAAGTTTAGTTTCTTGTAAGTTTATAGGTGGATTGAATGAATATCTTTTGCTTGTCTAAACAATCATCACAGGTAGTAACAAAATCTTGCAACTAGATACACACAAATTGAGAAATTGGGTGTGTTTAGTAGACAGATTTCAGAGGTAGGATACTATGAGGAACAAGCTGATTTAAAGAATGGGAGGGGAGGAACCATCTGAAAGACTAGGAGAGAAAATTCATGAAAATCTATGCCTAGTGACTCAAACAGGAAAAGATAATGGTTATTAACTGTGAATAGTCTGAGACTAGAGTGTACAATATTATAAATTACTGTTTTGGGATTGCTGTGCTAAAGAATAAATGACACTGTTTAAAAAAAAGAGAGAAGCATCTTCAGATTGGTTTCTGTTTTCCTTTAAAGTTATTTTCCAAGGAATATTGTAGGAACCTTTTCAAAATGTGACATTTCAAATCCTGAGGGTTTGTGCCTATATATACAATTTATCTCTTAGCACATATTAAAGAAAAGATGCTCTTATGAAATTTTACTCACCTGTTAGTAAATTCCATGCCTTTTCAAGTTTAGAAATTCTAAAGTTTCTTATCAAGACACCTACTTCTGCATCTCTAGCACCTTAGCAAGAAATGTAAACATGCAAAAGATTAGCATGTTTACTTTCACTTATTGAGATGCAAAATGGCAACACCTAGGGCTTCCCTGGTGGCACAGTGGTTAAAGAGTCCGCCTGCCAATGCAGGGGACACCGGTTTGATCCCTGGTCCGCAAAGATCCCACATGCTGCTGAACAACTAAGCCAGTGTGCCACAACTACTGAGCCTGTGCTCTAGAGCCCACCAGCCACAACTACTGAGACTGCGTGCCACAACTACTGAAGCTCAAGCGCCTAGAGCCCGTGCTCTGCAGCAAGAGAAGCCACCGCGATGAAAAGCCCGTGCACAGCAAGGAAGAGTAACCCCTGCTTGCCGCAACCAAGGAAAGCCCGCGTGGAACAATGAAGACCCAACACAGCCAAAAATAAAATAAATTAAATAAATAAATAAAAAATAGACTAAAACAAGCTTATAATGATATAGTATAAAAATGTATTGCACAGCCTTATATAACTAAACTGCTTAAGACCAAGACCAAACCAAAACATTGAGTACCTATATAATATGTGGAGATGCTTTAGAAGAGCTATGAGGGTAGTGACTAGAAAAGTCAGGTAAGACAAGAATGTATCCTGTTGTGCAAAGAGCCAGATGTTCTGGATAAGATGGGGGTTTGAGAAGAAAGCATGAAGGGATCAGCTATGCTCTCCTGTGTCCCTTGGTTTTCCATCAAATCATAAAGCAGGAAGGATAATCATTCCCTCGGTTTAGGGGAAAGAAAGGAAGATTTCTAGGAGTTATTAGGATCTGTAAACACCGTGTGGGGAAACACTGCCAAAAAGACTAAAAGCTGTGCGTCAGCAGGATCAGCATGACCCTCAGAAGAGTTCATCGTCACCCTCCAGGGGCACGGTGCTGTCTTTGGACCCTGGAGCAATCGACATATGAGGCTGGGAAGGGACGTAGTAAGGCTGATGGACTAGAAGGGGACCCAAGGTGCTGAGAAACATGCTATCAAAGCAGTTAACTACTGGTGTGTAGCTTCCGCTGTGACCTCAATTTCTGGATTCCAAGAGTCTTACTCTTTATTCTCATGGCTACTACTCTAGTAGGATTATTACCTACGTATGCCTGGGCCACTAGAGTAGACCCCTGTTTGACATCCCTTACAAGGCCTGCCCTCTTTTTGCTTAACTATTTTTTATACTTATGATCAATCTTTTCAAAACCCCACTTTCAGCATGTGTGATCCTGCCTACTTGAAGTTCCTGCTTCAAGTTCATACTTAACCATTTTCGAGTGCTTCCATTAACTGTTATGAACCTTATTTCACACAGTTCTTTTCGCAAATCATAAGCCTTTGTCTCACTTAAGTCAGAATTTTTATTTTTGCTTCTGTGCTTTTGCTTAGCTGTTTCCTCAGCTCCACTTTCCTTGGTTTAGATTCTACTTATCCTTCAAGGCCTGGTCTAAATCATATTTTTAATTTAAAACCTTGGGCAACATACTTCAGCTCATGAATGTTTCTTCATTTTCTCTTTGCCAAGATATAAGCCTGTTAACTAGGATGCTGGGAAAGAAATGACCTCATTTAACATTCTGTTGAATCCAGTAGTTTCATATGTTTCCATTCTGCTTTCCAAACCATATAGTAAACACTTTGACAATGGGAGCCATTCTGAGCATCCTATAGTACCTCAGGCAATGCTGGGCACCGAGCAGTTAGCACAGCCTCTGATTGTGACTGAGGAAGAAACCATATTAAAAAAGAAAAATGTCACAGTGATGCAAGGTATAGGGAAGTGATCAAGCCTTGAATGATACTAATCAGAGATAGTTTCAAGAGGGTAATATAATTTTGCACAGGTTTTATTTTTTCTTTCTTCAAAGACACAGCATGAGAGATAGGGAAAAAAATTCCAAATATCACATGGTCTGCTGTGTTGTTTGGTGTAAACATCCTTGGGAAAATTGGAATCTGGAATATTTGACGGATCCTCCAACCATGGCATGTCAACCTGGAGTGTACTTTATTTTCTTTTATTCCTCAGAATCCCTATGATTATTAATAGTGGAGATTATCCTAGGGCAAAAAATGTGTGGTCCTTTTTACCAAAGACTAGTTTCTATAAAGAAATTAGCTAACTAATTATCATCTCTCTGTCTCCAGTCCATTTCTGCCACCCATAGCAATGAAGGACTCCATTAAAAAACATTACTATTTTATTAAAAATGCTCCATTAATTTAGTATTCTTTTTAATTTCCCAGTAGATTTTGAAGAGCTTATGGTACCATCTGTATATGCCCAGAAGTGGTAATTATAATAGCAGGAGAACCAGCCTCAGCTTTGGTGCCTTCTTCTTTTTTAAAAGTGACCTGAATAGAGTCATTGCCTTTACTGATTATAGTTCTTTCTCTTCTTTCAAATTGGTAACAAGGGAGACAATACTTCTTAATACTCTTTTGGTAAAAATGAATGTTTACTGAGGTAAGGAGTTCAGGTAGACGACTTAATAGGCTTATTCAGTAATCAGAGTTCATGTAAAAGTTGAGCCAGTTCATTCTGAACTGGTTTTTATATACTGAATATCCTTTAGCAGTCTGTGAAGCTTATAAATCAACTCCTGTGCCAGGTATAAAGCTATTGTTTCTTAGCTCCAAGCCCACTCTTCTAAACACCACTTTGTGATGGTGAAGCTAAGACTTTCCATACCACATTTCAGCATGGCACTTGGCTCCCTACTAGGCTATACCAAAGGAGGCCACTAGAGGGAAATGGCAAGGCGAGGGGAGGGAGAAGGGATGTTTTATCCTTCCTGTCTGTTGTATACCGGCTTCCTGTTTATTTCCTATGACCGTGCCATACTTCTTCACCTTTGCATCAGCATTATCTTCCCATAACAACAGCTGAGTTCATTTTGCAGATTTTCCAGCGCCGGCAGAGTTGGGTTATGATACCACCTCAGAGATAGCAGCACCAGCTAGCACCTTCTCAGAAGTCGGAATTTCATCTCCACTGGGTCTTTCCTCTAGATCCGGGATTTTTAAAATTCCAGCCTCTCCTATTTGTTCTGCTAGGCGAAGGTGTGTGGCTGCCTCCTGCTACTGGTACTTCCATGATCCCTTAATGCAGTGGCAGGCAAACGTGTGTTTGTGTTATCTATGGCTACTTTATAAGAGTCAAGTACTTGCAATGGAGACCATATGACTGAAATGTTTACTATCTGGCTCTTTGTACAACAAGTTTACTGAACCTCGCCACAGTGTTCTAGTCTTGCCTTTTTAGTTAAGTTTACAATAAAAATTAAAAATTTTTTATATTAAATTCTCTCTGTTCATATAACTGATGTGGTTTCTAGATCCTGCTTGGACACTGACTGATACAAATATCGGTTCCACATGTGGTCCCGGGAAATGGACACTCCAAATGGGGATTTGAGGATTGGTTTGGTCATGTTTTTGTACTTGAATACAATGCTGAAATTAGGTACTAGTAATCCATGGCGTGCAGTCACATCTCATTTAATCAAATTATCACCAATGTTGATTGTGGTGAGATGCCTACTACAGCATATGCCTAGGAAGCTGACCATTATGATGGTAATGACGACTCCAAGGACTTTGTGTGGGGTAGATTTTCTGATTGTTCTGAAGTTCGTACAGAAAGAAAACAACAAACCCAGAGACTCAGGGACCTTTATTGTAGCCCTAAAATAATATTTTTTATAGCCACTGGGCTATCATTGCTGAGAATCAAATACAAAATTTAATTGGGCAGGGCTTCCCTGGTGGCGCAGTGGTTGAGAGTCCGCCTGCCGATGCAGGGGACACAGGTTCGTGCCCCGGTCCGGGAAGATCCCGCATGCCGCAGAGCGGCTGGGCCCGTGAGCCATGGCCGCTGAGCCTGCGCGTCCGGAGCCTGTGCGCCTCAACGGGAGAGGCCATAACAGTGAGAGGCCTCCGTACCGCCAAAAAAAAAAAAAAAAATTTAATTGGGCATAAGGCACAATTACAGCAAAAGTTAAATTCATAGCTTTCACAATTCTCTCATGTACAAGTACTGAGTCTGACCTGGGAAGAAATGCACCCCTATTAGTCTGGTGAAATCTATGAACCCTTTCTCAGACTGTTGCTTTTAGATGCATAAAATAAAATATATAGAATCAAAAAGGAAGCCAATTATATTGCAATACAGCAGTCAAAATGTTTAAAAGCAATCATGTTCTTTAAAATAAATGCTTTAAAAACAATATCTAGCAGTAGTCATTAAGTGCCACAATTTCGAACACTTTTTTAATACATCTGCATCATCTTATAGAGTAATATGAAATACCTGTGATTTCTATTGTTACCAGAGTCATGGGTGATGATAACCCTACTGTGGGGTTTTTTGCTCATATTTATTATTGAAGAAAATGCTAAATTTCAGTTAGAGGCTGATGAAAATAAAGATGTATTTTTTCTTCTCCAAATTCATTAATCTTCTGGATTACATCTATGTACCTCACATTAAGAATCCCTGTTTTAGTGGTATAGGTACCCTTGAGAAATTAGTGGTGTATATATATGAAAAGTTTTGAAATAATTACTCAGTATTAATTAGATGAGGGCCAAGGCTGTGGGGTTCATTTAGTCTCCTTTTAACTCTTCCTATTTACAACCCATCCTCATATCATTCTTCATTTCTTACCTCAGGAATCTCTTCCTCTAGGAGACTGGGTGAGGTACATCTTCTCTGTGCATCTATATAGTGCCCAGGACTTCTGCTATCAAAGCACTTATGATACTATAGTATTCAGGTACTTTACTGTACTGTGTTTTCCCCATCAGGGATTATGATATTATTCTGCCTGTTTGCCTTTATGTATTTTCCCCACTCAGCTATAAGCTTTCTGATATTAGAGACCATGTCCGACTTGTTCTTGTTATATCTCTAATACAGCGCCCATCACCTAGTAGATGCTCAAACTACATTTGTGAATAAACAAGTGAATAAATGGATGAGTTCTAAGGTGTGAATAGTTTTCTTCTCGTATTCATGGCCAAAGCTCTCGACTAGGTATTTTGTATAAGTGTTGCCATGAGTGGGGACAGAAGAGAGAATATGAGTGAACGTGTCAGTAAATCTGCCCATCACTGGAAATGCAACTCAGTGTTCAACCCTACTGCCAGTGGTGCGATAGACATGCTACCTCTGGGGTGGACACTGTTCCATTTTTTTCCATTGCAAAGAGAATTATGATTTGTTTTGCAGCATCAGTATGACATGTGCATCAGGGAGACTGGATTTCCCCTTAGCTGTGGGGGGTAGCAGATGAGCCTTGATTAAGCGAATCCAGTCGTAGTAGTTCCCTTTGACACTGTTTGGTTTAGGCGTGGGCATGTGATGCAATTATGGGCAAGGAAATATTATGGCAAGCCTGCTGCGAGGTGTCCAGAAAAGGATAAAAGGATATGCATGAAAGGCAACATTCCTGTTTCTCTCCCTTTGGATGTGGTTATATGAGGGGGTGATGCTGGAGCTCATGCAAACAAAGTGTGACAGTGAGGGGAGCAGCTGGCATACTGAGAGTGGCAGTGTGGAAAAATGGAAAGTGGATCATTGTTGACATTGAGATGCTGTATGAATCAACTGCTGTACTTGATATACAACAGGAGTGTTTATTGTTTAAGCCATTTTTTGATTGGCTTTTTTGTTATTTGCATTCCTAAGTGTCATAACCTTCTTAAGTGAAGGACAGCTTTACCAATGGTCATGCACAGATGTGATAGGGATTCCAGTCTGCCTGAGATCTTAATGCTCAAGAGTAACAGAAATCTGCCATTGTATGCAGGAATTCTTTTAGAGCTAATTAAAAAGTGGATAGGGTGCCAGCCATTTCTGAAACTCATCAAATGAGAACATTTAAAGCTGGCTGATAAGAATTTGTAGGTGAACTAACCCCAAACACCCTTTTGAAACCCAAGTGTGCTGTGGTGAGGCATTCTTGTGCAGCATGTTACGTGTTAACCGTGTTATGAAACTGGCTTTGACATTTGGATGTCTACCACTTGGTGAGTGGTTAGTTATGAAATGCTATTGGTTCAACAGATTATACTTCTGGAATAAAGCCTGGACTTCTGGGATCTTTTTAGTGGCTGGTTTATTTGTATTTCCAAGGCCATTTTCCCAGTAAGCCAACACAATCAAATTACATGCAGCTTTGAAGACATTCTATCTTACAGTTCGACGTTTTAATTAGGACTTTAAAGAGATAATAATCACTGCCCACAACTTCCCTAATGTTACCTAGAAATGGACCAGTTAATTAGGATCCCAGAAAAACCACTGCATACATTTCTTTTTAATTGTTTTTCCAAAACTTCCATCACCACATCTCTTGGCTTCAACTCAGACCAAATCAAATAAACAGCAGGGAAGGGTTCAATCTCTTTGGCCTTCCGAAAACTCTAAGGGTGCAAATAAGGAAGTCAGTCTGTGTCCATCATCTAAAAATGTATGTTTCAGCCTGCCTAAGATATTTTTCTTTCATTTCAAGATTGCTTTTGAAAGGAAAACCATGCCAGTGCATTTCATTAGGTCATTCTCTATGAAAGCCATTAGCATCTGGTTTACCTGATCTCTTTGATTCTTGTATCTATACTTCATTTTTCTTTATCTCTTCTAAGGTAACATTATTAATGGGTGGTCCCACTAAGGAATTTTTTTTTAATGCTCTCTGACTGCATTAAATTTCTTCTAAGTGGATTTTACAAGGTGGAGGGAAAAATGAGTCTGTTATTGAGAAACAAAGGGGCCCAGGGTGTGATAGCAATTCAAGAAATGAATTGTGCGCTGTTGGGAGGGTCATGTGTAACAGGATGCTCACTGCCTCACCAGGCCTTGCTGCTCCCTATCCCTTGGGTCAATATACAAGAATGGAAATGTGGGAAACGTCTGAGTTGTTTGTCTAACGCTCTGATGTGTTTTGACACATTCAGGCGGGAGAGGTGGTTGCTGCTTCCCAGAAGGGGTTTAAGGAGTGTAACAATAAGCCACTGTCATTCTGCCAGTCAAGTACCTTTACCCTCACTTTTGAACCTGATTACATGTGCCTCTGTCTCCAGCTGGATGATCAGTTGCAACGTTTATCTCAGTTCCCAAGATCTACTGGTTATAAAGTTCATTTTGTTAAATTGATGGGCTGCAAGTGGTTAATTTGAAGGATATCCTCCCTCCACTTACAACTTCATTGATGACTACTTTTTCAACATTCTGCTGAAGGTACTCACTTCACTCTTGTTCATTGTGAGAGGCAGTGAATCCAGTGAGACTCAAGCTTTAAGACCCCTCACACAAACCCCTTCCAAGTCTCTGGCAAGAGCTCTTACAGTGTGTTCACATGATCACATGTGTTTGTAAATTTTGAAAATATAAGCTAATCTAACCACGACTAGTTATAACCACTGTGTGGTTTCACAAACAATTTTGTATTCACAATTTTGTGTGTTTTTTAAAAATAAGGACCCCTGAGTTACATAAACTTTAGGCCTAACAAACCTGGATCTGTCCCTGCTCATTATATAAGTACTTTTTAAATTGGTTTATAACATTATGTAAGTTTCATGTGTACAATATTTTATTTTTACTTCTGTGTGCACCTTAGTGCGCTCACCACCACCAAAAGTTTAGTTTCCATCCATCACCATACTGTTGACCCCCTTTACCCATTTTGCCTTCTCCCCACTTCCTTCCCTTCTGGTAGCCACTACTCTGTTCTCTGTGTCTATGCATTTGTTTTGGTTCTTGTTTGTTTTGTTTGTTTGCTTTTTAATTTATTTAGTATTTTACATATTAAAAAATATATAAAATCATACAGTTTTTGTGTTGCTCTATATGACTTATTTCACTTAGCATAATACCCTTCAAAATAGTATATAAAGAACTCACACAACTCAACAACAACAAAAACGACAAAACAACCCAATTAACAAATGGGCAGAGGAGCTGAATAGACATTTTTTCCAAAGACCTACAGATGGCCAACAGACACATGGAAAGGTGTTTAACAGCACTAATTATTAGGGAAATGCAAATCAACACCACAATGAGATATCCCCTCATATCCATTAGAATGGCTATTATAAGCACTTTTTTTAAGGTTGTAGGTGCTAGATTAGAAGCCTGTGATGTGTCCAGATAATCACAAGGTGGCTTTTCAAGGTAGCTTTCTAAAAGGAATGTCCTTGAAGTAGACAAAGTTTGTTTGGCAAGTCTTAGTTTCCCTGTCACCATGATTCCCTGAGATTTCTCCAAATTTGAGACACTTCTCTGATCTAGGGAGTTTAAATCAGATAAGATACGTGTGATACTTAGGACAGTGAATGGGCACCGTTAAGTCCTCAGTGAAGGCTAGCTATAATAATTATTGTTATATTAATGTTCTCAAAATTGTGCAGCCTTGTGTATACCTTTTTTCTACCACTCTTCTCTAAAGAGACCAATTCTATTACTATCACCATTCCCCAGGTGTATCACTTGATTTTTTCTCTGCTATTAAAAATGTTTCTCTCGGGCTTCCCTGGTGGCACAGTGGTTGGGAGTCCGCCTGCCGATGCAGGGGACACGGGTTCGTGCCCCGGTCCGGGAGGATCCCGCATACCGCGGAGCGGCTGGGCCCGTGAGCCATGGCCGCTGGGCCTGCGCGTCCGGAGCCTGTGCTCCGCGGCGGGAGAGGCCACAGCAGTGGGAGGCCCGCATACCGCAAAAAAAAAAAAAAAAAAAAAA